>NC_057810.1:167692336-168019186 GCF_018294505.1 Triticum aestivum
GACTCAATAACGATCAAAGACTTTGGAAGCACACTCCCTTGATACCAATTTCCAAATTGCGGCAGACCAGATTGCTTTTGAGCATGGATCCCGGCGATTGTACTAGCATACTTTTTCCCAAAATCGAGCAAGGAAACTTGTTTTGGGCAACAAAACTCCACGAAATAAAAGAGTGGGAAGCCCCAGAGTCAAATAAAATTATTGCAGGTATGCTATTAACAGGAAACATACCAATGACCACTTCTGGGTTCTCTTGGGCTTCGTCTGTGGAGAGGTGGTGAACCTACTCTTGGATGGTCTTCTGGACATGATATGGCCCCATGTGGTTGACTTGCAGCCTGAATGGAGCATTTGGCTTGTCGCTCTTGGGGCACTGTCTGGCATAATGTCCGGTTTTCCCAAAATTGAAGCATGAATTGTTGCGCTGACATTCTTCGCGTACCGGACTGGTTACGATATTCTTTACTTGATTAGTGGTCTTGTTCATGTTCTGCTGCCAATTGGGTTTGTACTCAACCTGAGTCTGCTGCCAGGTACGAGCCTTATGCACTGCTTGTCCATCCTTCTTAGGCTTGAATTTGCGCTTGTGATCATTATTAGCAGGATATTGTCATGCATGAGCTTGTGTTCTCTTTTGGCAATTAGGGCTTTGTTTACCAGAGTTCGGAAATCTGGAAAATCGAGCATACTGAGAGTGCATCTGAGGTGTTGATTCAGTCCTCCAAGAAATATGTCGATCTTCCTTTCTTCTGTGGCCACATCATCGAGAGAATAACATGTCAGATGGTTGAACTTATACAGATACTCACTTACTGACATGCATCCTTGGGTGAGAGCGAGGAATTCGTGCTGCTTGACCTTCATGATACCAGCGGGAATATGATATTTGCGGAAGTGGTCCTTGAATTTAGTCCAAGTGATTTCTTTGTCCGCAGGCCACATGGCTTTAGCATTATCCTACCATATAGCGGGAGCTCCCTCAAGATAGTGTGTAGAGAATGGAA
The DNA here is from genome assembly GCF_018294505.1 of Triticum aestivum. Taxonomy (NCBI): domain Eukaryota; kingdom Viridiplantae; phylum Streptophyta; class Magnoliopsida; order Poales; family Poaceae; genus Triticum; species Triticum aestivum. The sequence goes on from NC_057810.1 coordinate 167,693,341, forward strand.
CCTTGTCAGGTTCTTCAGTGCGAGCAATCTCAAGCTTTTTCTCAATAGTCCTTAACCAATAATCGGCTTCCAAGGGATCGATAACTTGACTAAAACTAGGAGGCTTGGTCCTCTAAAAATCTGACAGCTTGGAGTGATGACCATTCTAATTTCCATTCTGCCCAACCATAGCTTGCACACTTTTCAACAGCTCAATCAGATCATTGTTTCGTATTTCTTAAAACATGCGCATAATTCGTTCAGTGGAGGGTGGATGTGGCGGTGGAGACGGTGGTGGAGAATACGGCTTAGGGAAATGTCCTGCCTGTCTTACTGAGCGACGAACAGGGATATCCTCACAAGCGTGACTACTGCTGCCTCCCCGCATCATCCTATTGTTTGTTTTTCCCAATATAAAGCAACTGAGATGAGCAACATCGAAAAATGGGAAGAAAGCTAGCGACAAACCCGAAAGAAACATCAAAAACCAAGGCAAATAAAAATCAGCTTCAACATAATTATACATAGACTCATACATGAAAATTAAAAATCATGACAGGGTCGACTACCCGCATACATGAAACTAGACATCATAACACACACGGCTACTTCTGTACATCAACCTCATGACGACTATTGTTACTCTAAGGATGTAGTGCTCTGCTGGGTCTGCTCCTGAGTCAGACTCAGATCCTGAACGGATAGCGGAAACCTCCAGGTTAAAAGTGACACGATGGCGCTGCCTCAAGGACTCTCCCTCAGGGGCAGGTGCGGGGTGAGTCTGGAGCATAGGGGCTACAGGAGTAGTGGTAAGGGAAGCGAGTCACTGCCAAAGGGTTCGTGGTACCCTGAGTGGTCACCGGAGTAATAGGGGAAACAGAGGCTAGTGGAATGAACGGGATAAATCCGACAGAAGGTTGAGGGTTCCTATTCCGAGCAGCGGCAAGAGCTATACGGGCTCGGATTAGCTATCGGGCCAACTCATAGATCAAGAGATAACCAGCGGTGATATAGCGAGAAAGGTGGTTAGAAGGACGATCACACACCGGATGATTGAAAGGGAAAAGGATACACCCGTTCTCGTGCAGAGACGGCTAGAAGTAAAAACCCGGAAGAGCCTGCATGCGAATCTCGTTGTAGCGCAAGTCTACAAGAGCCTCGAGTGAAGAAAACTGGATGGCCTGAGATGGTGTGGAAGCGAAACCACCTTTAGAGGAACGAGTGTAAGCGTCGGAAGGGGAACTCTGGTGTAAAGTGACCTCCGCGTAATACTCATACAGTGAGCCGGCCAGATGCTCCCGATACACCTGGTACACTGGATCAACACCCTCTGGGCAGAGTCAATGCCACACGTTCTAAAGTAGATGCGGCGAGGTGTAGGGGGCTGGCACGGACTGGTACGGGAACGGTACCGAAGCCATCTACACTCACAATCATTAGATGGTTAGCAATAACAATAAATAAAATGCATGCAATGCAGCAACCAATTGCTACTACTACCGGTACTCCAACTAAACTAACTACCGTTCAACTAGAGCGTCAACGGTCTAGCATGTCCTATAGTTAGCGCGGCTCTGATACCGAGCATTGTGGCACCCCGGCTCAGAGCAACCGGTTTACCTTGCATTGCCAGCCCAAAGGTCAAGTCTTTTGGCAACACACAACAACGTGGTACAGAAAACAACCGCTTTATTAAAGCTAGTGGAAACATAGATTCGATATTACATCAATTAGCGAGGCCAAGCGGCACACACGGTGGGGCAGAACAATATGTACATTATTTAATGAACATGAAGGGGCCTCGATCACGATAACTATGCAGCAGCGGAACACCGACGAAGTGGAACTCCATAGCATAGGGACACCAATGTGGACACGATCACTCCGATCCGGTAAGACTTTCCTGAAATCTGGCACGACACGCCAAGTCAGTACATTGAATGTACTTGCAAGCTCGCAACAAGAATACGCATAATGTCAAACAATATCATGACAATTGATCAATTTAAATGCAATGCAATAACATGCTACTGATGCAGTGAAACAAACTTGTGCACTGAGTCCCTCGGACTCTCTTACCAAACGGTTACCTCGTAACCGACATCATCATACGGTGATCACTTCCGAATCACAAACGATCCAACACTTTGGTTCCCACGATACCGACCATCTTCATGGTCACACAAATCTCATCATAAAATCAGTGCCAAGCATAAAAATTTAGTGTGCAAGATTACTTAATCATGTTGATCCATGGTGTGACTTACTCACGAGCAATGTCCGTAACCGAGGACGCGACTATCGATAGATTTAATAAACACTCTGCAGAGGTTAGCACATTGTACCCATATCATAGAACCCATGGCCTCGCATTCCCATTCAGGTGGACCAACGACATTCTGACAAAACCCTCCCATTGCCATGACACTCTCCCGGCAACTCTGACCAACTCCCCTCCGGGCTAAGTCATGGGTGGCCCCGTGTCTACCAAAGACATCAACAGCCACCGTCATGGCAAAACCCAAATGGTCTCAAACGGGGACAAGCTACCATATCAACATTGGGCACACAAGGTTATGTCTGCTTACTGGGCCAGGGTACCGCATGCCCATAACCTTCCCTCGTTGGAGGTACCGACGAGAGGCATGACAACAGACCGAATAAAGGCCTTCCCATAAAGGCAAATGTGGTTGCACTGGGAAAAACTTGATTCAATGGCACCATGACTCGATCAACATTATGTTCAAGTTGAATTAACATCAGGTTTAACTTGAAATGAAAAATAACTCGAGTCATAATATGCCATGAACATGCAACTATTTGACATGCATCACATATCACTTTAAGCAAGTAGATCAACATCATCAAGTTTTCTACTTGCACTAGTCATCACTTAGCTTCACTGATTTTTAATTCGCTGGTTTTTAACTCTCATCATTTTAGTTATGCCATTAACATATTAAAGTCAATAATTCACATATGGTAATAATACCGATCATTATCACCACACAATCAAAACTACTTCTACTGCCTCACACTAGTCAATGCATTCAAACGCTATTGCAAGCTAAGAATTTCAATCATGATAAAGTAACTAGCATGAGCAATATTCATTTAAATAATTAAATGCATGAAATAACTCATATTCATGTTGAAAAAATCATAAATATTGAATTGGCACCATGCAAATGTTGATGTGGCTTGCCTTAGTGCAGAGGAGGTTCACACTCCTCTTGGTTATCTTCAAGACAAGCTTCTCCCTCTGAAAACATTTAAAAACAACAAAAGTAAATATGAAGCATCATTCTGAAATTCCCCAAAAATTCTAGATAGCAGAGAAAAATCTCATATTTGGTGTGTTGCTAGAACTTTTCAATACAAACACAATGCATAAAGAATCACTTCATTTGGACTTATGGTTTAAAAGTTTTGGCTGGTCAAAGTTCTGGTGAAAATATTTGAATTAAATTCAAATAAAAGAATTCCGGGGGGGGGGGGAAGACGTCGAAAGCGTATTCTGCGAATACGCCTCCACTCGTACCTCTTCGTGCACGAGTGGATAGGCTGACTGTGGTCCCCGTCTGTCAGGTGTGGAGAGAGAGAGAGAAACCGATGGGTGGCCGTGCTCCGCCGGAGCTCACGCCAGCGGGGAGGGCTCGTCGGCCGATCTGAGAGGGATAGAAAGCTATAGGGGGTCACGATGGACCTGCCTGTACCCGTGGCTCATCGAGAGGTGACCGGAGCAGCTCGGAATGAACCTCCCAGGCGGCAGCTGCGGTCGGGTCTCGCCGAAGATGAAGAAGACGACGGAGGGAGGTGGTTCTAGGGGCTCCAACAGGGACAGCAGGCACCAATTGACCTCCAAGGAGTCGCCGGAGAAGTCGATGGAGCTCTAGGAGTAGTGGAGAGGTGGGGGCAAGCAGAGGGGATCGCCGGCGAGCTCGAGCTTAAGCATGATGGCCCAAGGCCTGCCCAGTCGGGATGCGGCTCCTCTACTGTGTCACGCCCAATATGTGACCCTATCCTAAAGGAACTCAAAGGTCCCACCAAGGATAGAAGCGCATATTGGAGATGCTTTTGCAAGGTGGATATCATTACATAGTACCATTACATAATAGTTGGGGATACGTAAAAGAGGCATACAATGCCACACGAATACAACAACATCATACACAAGAGCATCATCCGACTACGGATGGAACACAAGCAAAAACACAAACGACATCCACCCTGCTAGCCGAGGCTGCCGACCTGGAACCTATCCCCTGATTGAAGGAGAAGCAGAAGAAAGAACTCCAAAACAAGTAACATCGCTGTCACATCACGATCATCGCATGACCTGTACCTGCAACTGTTGTTGTAGTAATCTGTGAGCCACGAGGACACAGCAATCCCATTACCATGGGTATCAGGACTAGCAAAGCTTAAAGGGTAAGGAAGGGTTAAAGTGGTGAGGTTGCAGTAGCGACTAAGCATGAGATGGTGGCTAACATACGCAAATAAGAGCGAGAAGAGAAGCAACGGAACGGTCGAGAAGCTAGAAGTGATCAAGAAGTGATCCTGAACTCCTACTTACGTCAAACATAACCCAAAACCGTGTTCACTTCCCGGACTCCGCCGAAAAGAGACCATCACGGCTACACACTCGGTTGATGCGTTTTAATTCGGATCTGGTGTCAAGTTCTCTACAACCGGACATTAACAAATTCCTATCTGCCACATAAACGCGGGCATGGCTCTTGAAAGTTTATACCCTGTAGGGGTGTCCCAACTTAGCCCATCACAAGCTCTCACGGTCAACGAAGGATATTCCTTCTCCCGGGAAGACCCGATCAGTCTCGGAATCCCGCTTACAAGACATTTCGACAATGGTAAAACAAGACCAGCAAGACCACCCGACTGTGCCGACAAATCCCGATAGGAGCTGCACATATCTTGTTCTTAGGGCACAACGGATGAGCAGTCTGTACAACTAAAACCAGACCTCAAGTTTCCTTGAGGGGGCGCTGCAAAGGGCTCTAGTTTGGACCAACACTCAGAGGAGCACTGGCCCGGGGGGGTTGTTAAAATAAAGATGACCCTTGAGTCTGCAGAACACAAGGGAAAAAGGCTTAGGTGGCAAATGTTAAAACCAAGGTTGGGCCTTGCTGGGGGAGTTTTATTCAAAGCGAACTGTCAAGGGGGTCCCATAAATCACCCAACCGCGTAAGGAACGCAAAATCAAGGAACATAACACTAGTATGACGGAAACTAGGGCGGCAAGAGTGAAACTAAACACCAGGCATAAGGCCGAGCCTTCCACCCTTTACCAAGTAAATAGATGCATTAATTAAATAAGAGACATTGTGATATCCAAACATAATCCTGTCCGTCATGGAGCAATCTTCAACTTCACCTGCAACTAACAACGCTATAAGAGGGGCTGAGAAAAAGCGGTAACATAGCCAGGCAACGGTTTGCTAGGAAGGGTGAAAAAGGTTAGAGGCAGACATGGCAATTTGAGTAAATGATAGGTAGCGCAACACAGCGATAGAACGAAGCAACTAGCATAGAAATGATAGTAGTGAGATCCAGGGTAGCGGTCATCTTGCCTGAAATCCCGCAAGGAAGAAGAATGAGTCCATGAAGAAGATGAAGCCACGAAGACGAACCAAGCGCAGACGAACGAATCCTCACGATCGCAACAAAACAGGAACTAACGAGAAGGAGCACAACCGGAAAGAAACAAACAAGGTAAACACACAACACATAAACATGGCATGATGCACAACCAAGTATGATGCATGACAAAGGCTATAAGATGCTACTCATGGCAAGAGATGATGCATACAAGAGCAACACATAAAAGCAAGTTTAAATGAGGCTGGAAACAACAGATAACTAATCCGGTAAGTCCTCATATGCAAATTTCGAGATTGGTCCAGATCTGAATAAACCTTATGTTCAAGTTTTTAAACAAAAATTTAAGATGCACAAAGATGATCTACACGAAATTCTATTCAAGTTACATATAAAGTTCAATTAGTTCGGAGTTACGGCCTAGAAGATATGAGCAAAACAAGTTAAACATGGCATTGATGCAAAATGCATTCAAACATCAAGAAAACACCTCAAAACAAGGATGCACCATAATAATATGAAACTACATGCAAAATCAAGCAAGTTCTGTATAGAGCACACTCAAAACGGAGCAACGGTGCAACACATACACTCCAAACAAGATATAACAACAATCTGTCCAAAACAGTAACTAGGCATCTTACAAGCAGCATGAAGATATGCTACATCACCCCAACATGAAGCCAAAAGGCATGGACATGATGTAGAGGTAAACCACGACAAAAAATGAACACTGAGCTATCTCCAAAAACAACTAGAACATGCTCAAAATGACATGGCAAGATTGCAAATAATAACAGTTTCACAGACTTAACTGAAATAACATCAGGTTGCAATGTTTAGAGCTATCAAACAACATGATACAGGAACTTATCAGGGCAAACAAAGGCATGGCATGCTAATAATAAAGGAAAAGAACAAATCTCACTTACCGAACTAATTCCAAAGATCAACAGAAAACATTATAGCATCCATGCAAACATGGCAAATGATATGACAGATTGAGAATAACAGTTCATGGCAGGAACAACGATAAGTAGGCATGTTGGTGAGCTTGTACCGCTCACCATAGAGCAATACATGGCATGACAAGGTAACCAACAGTAATAAGACACATTTATGAAGCTAAACATGGCAATATGAAGTTCATGGGGTGCATGGATCATTAGCAAAACGCATGTAAAAACAATATGAAGTTCATGTTAACAGGCTGACAACAACATTATTTAGAAAACTTGGAGTATGATAAAAACTATCTAAAGCAAGCCATAAATGCAACCAAGGACACTGATGGATAGACCATAACATTAATAACAAAACATTCTCAGTGATCATCTCCAGATTATGCATAGAATGACTTGTAGCAGCAGGTTTACATAGCATCATGATATAACAGATTTAGCCTAGCAAAACAGTAACAGCAAGTACCCTACTTCACGAGCTCGATGCACTCGCTAAAATACTGAAAAGAATACATGGATCGCACCCCTGTATAGATGGCACAAAAATGCTTCTAAAACATATAGACATCATGCTCATAAGATGCACACACAAATTGCAACAAAAAAGACAAAACAACAAGTTCTGTTAACAGACAGCAGTTAACATCATATAGCACTTTTGCAACGATGATTAGAGCATCAAGATGGACACAAAAAAGCATGGCAAAATGGAACAAAATGAACAGCATCTCATGATGAACATTTTGATATATTACACGCACAGAACGGAGCAGCACACATGAAGTTATGGCATGTCAAAGTGGGCACAAGAATGCAACAATTTTGGGGACTTAAAGAAAATCAGCTCCGCAAAAGTCAACGTGGGACGGAGGCGTACGGGACGAGGATATCCGGGATCGGGGGCGCCGTTTGGTTTGCGGGGTTGGTGGATCTCATCCACCTTCTCCAGATCCGGCCGGAGAGGAACTCGGGCGAGCTCCGGCAACGACGGGAAGGCGCGGGGACACGGGATCCGACGGAGGAGGTCGATGGCGGCGCGGATCCGGCGATGGGGCGCTGCGGGCCGGCAAGCTCGGTCCGGCGGGCGGGCACGGGCGGCGGCTCCGGCGAGTGAGCGAGGCGGTGGGGAGCGGACGCGGCAGCGGTTGGCGAGGAAGACGGGCGGCGCATGGGTGGCGGAGCCGGGCGGCGGGCGGCGGGGCTCGGGTGGCGCCGGATCCGGGGTGGCCAGCGGCAGGGCTCGTCGGCGGGAGGAGCGAAGGGCGTCGGAGGGACCCGACGGCCGCGGGCTTGGGCGCCCGCGGGGCGGCATCGTCCCGGGCCGGGGAGGGCCGAGCGCGGGCCGCGGCGGGCCGCGGGTGAGGCGCGGCGACTGGGGCGCCGGCGCTGCCACGTGACGAGAGGGGATTGGGCGCGGGCGGCGGTTGTACTTGTCTGGACGGCGGCGGACATGTCCGGCGGAGCGAGGGGAGCGGGGCTAGAGTTAGGGGGTAGGTTTCATCCGCAATTTGAGGAGGGGGAGGTGTTTATGTAGGTAGAGGGAGCTAGGAGAGTCCAAATGGGGAGCGGTTTTCGCCCACACGATCGTGATCGAACGGCGGAGAGCATGGAGGGGGCTTAGATGGGCTAGGTGGCCTGTGTGAAGAGGTGCTGGGCTGCAAGAGAAAAGGGGGTTTTGGTTAACTCGGTTAATCGTTGGGGCGTCAAACGGACTCCGAATGGGACGAAAATTGACAGGCGGTCTACCTACTCTAAAACCACACCGCACACATAGTTTCATCCCATTCCGAGAACATTTTTATGCCACTTACGAAATGAGGTCAGAGAGGGGCAACGGGCGCGTGCAAGTGTGGTCGGGCTCAGAACGGACAACGGAGAGAACCGGTGGAACCCGAACGGTTGCAAGTTTTGAAAAACATGCAGATGAAATGCAGATGATGACATGGCAAAATGCAACACCCAAGCAAATGACATGGCAACTACGGCGAATAACTGGAAGACACCTGGCGCATCGAATCCGGGGCGTTACAACTCTCCTCCACTAACAAGAGATCTCATCCCGAGATCTTAGGAACGAGACAGAAGAGAAAGAGGAGGAGGTGAAGTAAGAACGCAAGAGAGAGGATGAACAAAGTCGAGAGCACTCGGGTAGAAAAGAGGAACGGTGAATATGACAAGAATCAAAAGCTCATGGAAAACAAGATAGACTCTTAAACCACTCCGGTTAGAACAAGATAGAAAAGGAATAAGAATGAAAGAATTTAGGCAACACTCCGACTGAAAATGGAAGGATTAGAACATGAACTTCACCCAATGAGATGGCACTTGACGAGATGACCAATGCCATGCCTCCGGAAGAATTGAAAGAATGGAATGAAAAGAACTTAGAAAGAAGGATTGAATGGAGTTGTTGAGAAAATCAACAACGAAAGAATAAGCTTGTTGTGGACTTATCAAAAACAACTCAAACTTGAGGTGAAATTATACCACAACCAGTGTCTAAATAGCTGAGAAGAACGAAGAAATGCAAAACTCCACTTCAAAAGAAATACGGAAAATTAATTGCACTTCGAGACATGAGAAGAAAAGATACTTGAAGTCCTCCAACAAGAATCTTGATGATAACTTGAAGAATGAATTAAATCATGAGGAACCACCATGAAGAACTCCGGTGACAAAAGGATGATGAGATAGAATGAAGGATGAAAGAATAAGATGAACCTTGCGGTGATTTTTATGGGGGTTCTGACGAAATTGACGAGGAAAATTCGAACTCCGGAAAAGAAAGGATGAAAACACTTGGACCTAGAATTTATTCATCAAGAACAAACTCCGAAGAAAGGGATTACTTGACGATGATGAAATAAGAATAAGAATTACGTTATGCTTATCCTCATCAAATTGATGACAAGCAATGGATTTTGCATACTACTTATACCTATTGGAAAAGGATTACGGGGAATATCGCATAGAACTTGAGAAAGTCTTCATGAACCACCGGTAGGATTGGAAAGAACGAATGAATTGATATGATAAGAACGAAAAAGGAATCTTCAACGAACCACCTTGAAAATGAAAACGAACGAAGAGAAGAGACCGAATCGCCAGAAAGAATTAGAGCAAGCACGAAGATACTTGAGGGAATTTGGAAACAAGAGAACGAAGAGATCGCGAACTGATTGAAGACTACTTGAAGGAATCACCGGAAGAATATGGAGACAAATGAAGTGGCAAGAATTTAGAATAATCGGAGAACGAAGCTGAAAACTAAGAACGAACGAATCTTCCGAAATGATGGCCTCCGGATGGTCGAGAGAGAAAGCAACTCCCGAAATGCATCGAATGATTGAAAAGAATTTTCATGATTGAAACAATTTGATAGGATGACATCGAGCTAGCACCGTGAATCTCCAGGAGAACGGACAAGATTTAAGAGAAAAAACTCTTCTTCGGTCTTCAAATGACGACGGGAAACACCACCAAAATTACTAAGATACTCCGGTAGAATGAAAACCGATAAGGTTGAGCCAACAATGAAATGATTTGAAATCGATCTTGGAAAGGCATCTGACTGATGAAATTCATTCTTACATCAGACTCCGAAAAGAATTAGGAATGGCTCTTAGAAGAGTCAGGTAAGATCCTGGGAAAAGATCTGTGGGTTATGGGCCCACTAAAAGAAAACATTGTTGAAAAGGATTGAAGAGGAGATGATGCACCGGAACGATTGAAATATTTGAATGAGGTGACAACCTTGAATTAATTGGAACATAGACGAATCTCCTGAGATGTCTTCCGAACTCCGGGATGATTGAATGGCAAGAGGCAAATGAGCAAGGAGAACACTTGATCCAAGGAAAGAATATGATCAGTCCGAAAAAACTTGAATTGAGTCCACCAGAAAAGAGATGAAGAATGTCAAACAAAAGAGAAATTCACCAGTTGAAACAATTGACGAAAGACTAAAGAGGCTCCACATGAATGAAATTAATGCTCGAAACAGACTCAGGCTCCAGGAAGAAGAGGGTGGGAGGGCAGGAAAAACAAAGGCAACTTGGAAGGGGAAACCGACAAATAACTTGAAGAGAAATCACTAGTTGAAATAGTTGAGGAAAGAAAACAAAGGCTTCGCATGAGTAGGATAGATATTCGATTACGGACTCCGGCTCCGAGAAGAAAAAAAGTGGGTGGGTGGGAAAAAGAAAATAACTAAGGGTTGAACTTGGCATAGATGAAGAGGCTCGAGTCAACTTGACGAGAAATGCACCGGATGAAAAGAGATGAGAACCAACGATCGGAAAACCAACTGCGTGATCCCAAAGTAAGTTTGAAGGGGAAGAGGAGTAATTCAAAACACCTACGTCAAGATTCCTCACCAGAGCGACAAAGGGGCTGAGGAGTAAAAAGTATTCCTACTCTCTGATATAACTAGACTCCGAAAACAGTTTTCTTCTAGACTCGACAACGACCAAACTACACGATCAATCAAGGGGGCTCCAATGGTCGGTCGAGGCTCTGATACCAACTTGTCACGCCCAATATGCGACCCTATCCTAAAGGAAATCGAATGTCCCACCAAGGATAGAAGCGCATATTGGAGACGCTTTTGCAAGGTGGATATCATTACATCGTACCATTACATAATAGTTGGGGATACGTACACGAGGCATACAATGCCACATGAATACAATAACATCATACAAAAGAGCATCATCCGACAAAGGATGGAACACAAAAAGAAACTCAAACAACATCCACCCTGCTAGCCCAGGCTGCCGACCTGGAACCTATCCCCTGATCGAAGGAGAAGCAGAAGAAGAACTCCAAAACATGTAACATCGCTCTCGCATCACGATCATTGCATGACCTATACCTGCAACTGTTGTTGTAGAAATCTGTGAGCCACGAGGACTCGGCAATCCCATTACCATGGGTATCAGGACTAGCAAAGCTTAAAGGGTAAGGAAGGGGTAAAGTGGTGAGGTTGCAGCACCGACTAAGCATGAGATGGTGGATAACATACACAAATAAGAGCGAGAAGAGAAGCAACGAAACGGTCGAGAAGCTAGAAGTGATCAAGAAGTGATCCTGAACTCCTACTTACGTCAAACATAACCCAAAACCGTGTTCACTTCCCGGACTCCGCCGAAAAGAGACCATCATGGCTACACACTCGGTTGATGCATTTTAATTCAGATCTGGTGTCAACTTCTCTATAACCGGACATTAACAAATTCCCATCTGCCACATAACTGCGGGCACGGCTCTCGAAAGTTTATACCCTGCAGGGGTGTCCCAACTTATCCCATCACAAGCTCTCACGGTCAACGAAGGATATTCCTTCTCCCGGGAAGACCCGATCAGTCTCGGAATCCTGGTTACAAGACATTTTGACAATGGTAAAACAAGACCAGCAAAACCACCCGACTGTGCCGACAAATCCCGATAGGAGCTGCACATATCTCGTTCTTAGGGCACAACCGATGAGCAGTCTGTACAACTAAAATCAGACCTCAAGTTTCCTTGAGGGGGCACTGCAAAGGGCTCTAGTTTGGACCAACATTCAGAGGAGCACTGGCCCCGGGAGGTTAAAATAAAGATGACCCTTGAATCTACAGAACCCAAGGGAAAAAGGCTTAGGTGGCAAATGTTAAAACCAAGGTTGGGCCTTGCTTGAGGAGTTTTATTCAAAGCGAACTGTCAAGGGGGTCCCATAAATCACCCAACCACGTAAGGAACGCAAAATCAAGGAACATAACACCGGTATGACGGAAACTAGGGCGGCAATAGTGGAAATAAACACCAGGCATAAGGCTGAGCCTTCCACCCTTTACCAAGTATATAGATGCATTAATTAAATAAGAGATATTATGATATCCCAACATAATCCTGTCCGTCATGGAGCAATCTTCAACTTCACCTGCAACTAACAACACCATAAGAGGGGCTGAGCAAAAGCGGTAACATAGCCAAGCAACAGTTTTCTAGGAAGGGTGAAAAAGGTTAGTGGCTGACATGGCAATTTGGGAGGCTTGAAGAGTAAATGATAGGTAGCGCAACATAGCGATAGAACAAAGCAACTAGCATAGCAATGATAGTACTGAGATCCAGGGTAGCGGCCATCTTGGCTGAAATCCCGCAAGGAAGAAGAATGAGTCCATGAAGAAGATGAAGCCACGAAGACGAACCAAGTGTAGACGAACGAATCCTCATGATCGCAACGAAACAGGAACTAACGAGAAGGAGCACAACCGGAAAGAAACAAACAAAAAGGTAAACACACAACACATAGACATGGCATGATGCACAACCAAGTATGATGCATGACAAAGGCTATAAGATGCTACTCATGGCAAGAGATGATGCATACAAGAGTAACACATCAAAGCAAGTTTAAATGAGGTCGGAACCAACATATAACTAATCCGGTAAGTCCTCGTATGAAAATTTTGAGATTGGTACAGATCTGAATAAACCTCATGTTCAAGTTGTTAAACAACAAGTTAAGATGCACAAAGATGATCTAGACGAAATTCTAGTCAAGTTACATATAAAGTTCAATTAGTTCGGAGCTACGGCCTAGAAGATATGAGCAAAACAAGTTAAACATGGCATTGATGCAAAATGCATTCAAACATCAAGCAAACACCTCAAAACAAGGATGCAACATGATAATATGAAACTACATGCAAAATCAAGCAAGTTTCGTATAGAGCACACTCAAAACGGAGCAATGGTGCAACACATGCACTCCAAACAACATATATGAACAATCTGTCGAAAACAGCAACTAGGCATCTTACAAGCATCATGAAGATATGCTACAGCACCACAACATGAAACAAAAAGGCATGGACTTGATGTACAGGTAAAGCAGGACAAAACATGAACACTGAGCTATCTCCAGAAACAACTAGAACATGCTCAAAAGGACTTGGCAAGATTGCAAATAATAACAGTTTCACAGACTTAACAGAAATAACATCAGGTTGCAATGTTTAGAGCTATCAAACAACATGATACAGGAACTTATCATGGCAAAAAAGGCATGGCATGCTAATACTAAAGACAAATAACAAATCTCCCTTACTGAACGAATTGCAAAGATCAACAGAAAACACGGTAGCATCCATGCAAACATGGCAAATGATATGGCAGATTCAGAATAACAATTCATGGCAGGAACAATAATAAGTAGGTATGTTGGTGATCTTGTACTACTCACCACAGAGAAATACATGGCATGAAAAGGTGACCAACAGTAATAAGACACATTTATGAAGCTAAACATGGCAAGATGAAGTTCATGGGGTGCATGGATCACTAGCAAAATGCATGGCAAAACCGAACTTCATGTTAACAGGCTGATAGCAACATTATTTAGCGAACTTGGAGTATGATAACAACAATCTAAAGCAATCCATAAATGCAACGAAGGGCATGGATGGATAGAGCATAACATGTTTAACAAAACATTCTTAATGAACATCTCCAGATTATGCATAGAATGACTTGTAGCAGCAGGTTTACATAGCACCTTGATATAACAGATTCAGCCTAGCAAAACAGTAACAACAAGTACCCTAATTCATGAGCTCGATGCACTCACTACAAGACTCAAAAAATACATGGATTACACCCCTGTAAATATGGCATAAAAATGCTCCAAAAACATGTAGACATCATGCTCATAAGATGCACACACAAATTGCAACAAAAAAGACAAAACAACAAGTTCTGTTAACAGACAGCAGTTAATATCATATATCACTCTTGCAACAATGATTAGGGCAATAAGATGGACTCAAACAAGTATGGCAAAATGGAACAAAATGAAGTGCATCTCATGATGAGCATTTTGATATATTACACGCACAAAACGGAGCATCACACATGAAGTTATGGCATGTCAAATTGGGCACCAGAATGCAACAATTTCGGGGACTTGGAAGAAAATCACATCCGCGAAGGTCATCGCGGGACAGAGGCGTATGTGACAAGGAGATCCGGGATCGGGGGCGCCGTTTGGTTCGCGGGGTTGGTGGACCTCATCCACCTTCTCTAGATCCGGCCGGAGAGGAACTCCGACGAGCTCCGGCGACGACGGGAAGGCGCGGGGACGCGGGATCCGACGGAGGAGGTCGATGGCGGCGCAGATCTGGCGATGGGGCGCTGCGGGCCGGTGAGCTCGATCCGGCGGGGGGGGGGGGGGGGAGGGGGCGCGGGCGGCAGTTTCGGCGAGCGAGCGAGCGAGGCGGCGGGGAGCGGACGCGACAGCGGTTGGCGAGGGAGACGGGCGGCGGGGCTCGAGGCGGAGCCGGGCGGAGGGCGGCGGGGCTCGGGTGGCGCCCGATCCGGGGCGGCCGGCGGCAGGGCTCGCCGGCGGGAGGAGCGAAGGGATGCGGTGGGACCCGATGGGCGCAGGCACGGGCGCCCGCGGGGCGGCGTCGTCCCGGGCCGAGGAGGGCCGAGCGCGGGCCGCGGGTGAGGCGCGGTGGCTGGGGCGCCGGCGCTGCCACGTGGCAAGAGGGGATTGGGCGGGGGCGGCGATTGGACGCGTCCGGATGACGGCGGACATGTCCGGCGGCACGAGGGGAGCGGGGCTAGGGTTAGGGGTAGGTTTCATCCGCAATTTGAGAGGGGGAGGTGTTTATGTAGGTAGAGGGAGCTAGGAGAGTCCAAATGGGGAGCGGTTTTCGCCCACACGATCATGATCGAATGGCGGAGAGCATGGAGGGGGCTTAGATGGGCTAGGTGGGCTGTGTGAAAAGGTGCTGGGCTGCAAGAGAAAAGGGGGTTTCCGTTAACTCGGTTAAACGTTGGGGCGTCAAACGGACTCCGAATGCGACGAAAATTGACAGGCGGTCTACCTACTCTAAAACAACATCGCACGCCAAGTTTCATCCCATTCCGAGAACATTTTTATGCCACTTACGAAACGAGGCCGGAGAGGGGCAAGGGGCGCGTGCGAGTGTGGTTGGGCTAAGAACGGACAACGGAGAGAACCGGCAGAACCCGAACGGATGCTAGTTTTGATAAACATGCAGATGAAATGCAGATGATGACATGGCAAAATGCAACACGCAAGCAAATGACATGGCAACTACGACGAATAATTGGAAGACACGTGGCGCATCGAATCCGGGGCGTTACATACTGCTTGTGGTGGATGGCGAAGTGGTTGGATGAGCTCGGAGAAGCCAGGGGGCTCGGTATTTATAGGCTGAGGGGGTTGGGGGTCTTGGCTCCACCACAGCTCTCTAGAAGACGGCTCCCAGCAACGAGAAGTGCCAAGGAGGGGTGGAGAGGGCTCAGCGATCACGCGGCAACTGTGGAGCTTGCGGACAAGCACATGAACGTGGGCACGGGTGAAGACAGTGGCACGTGGCGCGTTGTGGCTTTGGCCGCGTCGTGCCCATGCCCGCTGCGGTGGATCCGGCGTCGCGAGCGCCAGGGAGGGGTCAAGTGTGAAGAGATGAGGGTTGTTGCGCGGTGCGGCTGTCGTCGACGAGCTCTGAGACGAGCACGTGATGCATAGAAGCACAGACGCAACGCAAAGCGAGTTGAACGCGTGCCAGGGACCATGTCCTCACGCGGTTACCACGCTAGCTCGGTCAAAACGTCGCCCACGCAATGCCAAACCATGTCCAACATGTTGTCCGTGCAGTGTTTGGTCTAAGTGAGGAGATGGGACACTGCTAGGCCGACCAGATTTAACAAGAGCTAACGAGCAAGTTTCTGGTCAGGAACTTTGGCACTGTTTTTGGATAGGTTCTAGAAGGAGTTTAGGGCTAATCTCCTAGGGTTAAGGTTTTCTTAGGAAGGTAATGAACCTCAAGAAAAACCAGCCTCATTAGATCAAGGAATAATATACTTGCTGTAGAAACTTTATTTTGAGGCCAGAAAAGAAATGATTTTCTGTAGCAAAAATATTCCAAATAAGTGTGAAATATTTGTGCACAGGGAGGTGTGCCACGGTTCAAAGAATATTTGTAATTTTTCTCAGATTGTTAGGAGCAAGAAAAATGAGGGTTGCTTCGGAGCATATAATGATTCTCTGAGAAGAAAAAGAATATTTTTCATTTATGTAAAATATTCCTTGGGCCATTTTGGGGTTTTTCAGAGAGGAAATGATGATTATGAGAGTGATGGGTCACTTGGGTGAAAATCAAGGACATTCCCAAGTGGTTAAGTCCAAGTGAGTTGATTCAAAACTCGAACTTCAAAACCAAAGGCAAAAAAATCTGAAAAAGAGAGAAGGCAAAAACCAGGCTGTCACAACCCCCCCCCCCCCCCACTTAGGACGAATCTCGTCCTTGATATTTGGTATTTATAGGTAATTATGGCGGTGGAATCAAGTCAAGGCGGTGCAGAGGGGCCTCACAAGGGTTGGATTCCCGACCCCTCTGGCCGCATGTGGTGGCCTTGTGGGCGCCTGGCAGCTCCTCTTGAGGTCTCCCAAAGCTTCGTGTGTTTCTTGTTGCCAAAAAAAGTATTAAATCGGCAAGTTTTTTTGACCTTCGTAGATATTGACTTTTTTGAGAAACCAAAAAACTAGCATGAAACTGGAACTGGCACCGGGCACTAAATTAATAGGTTAGTCTAGAAAGATAATAAAAATTGTTATACAAATTATTTAGAAGCGATAATATAATAGTTTGAAACAATAAAAAATTGTACATACGTTTGAGACGTATCAGGCTCCTGACATTAGTTATAGAAGGTCTGCTTTTTAAGACCGTCTATGGTATTAGTGTGTGCGTTTGTACCAGTGATCGTACCACCCTTTGACTTCATTGGCAAGTTTAAAAAAAGAGAGCTTGCAGCAGCCAGTGGTATGAGCAGCGGTATGATAGCACGCGCTCATACCAAAGGCCGTGAAGCTATCCATTTAGCTGATTCTTTACGGATTTCATTTTGATTTTCTTCTAACTTCTCTAAGATTGATATCAAGAATATCAGGTTTCTAATCATCATATAAGTTCCAGGCGCACTTCCCTTGGCTCAGTTTCAATATAATCTCAAGTCTTTGTCTCATGTCACATCTCAACCATACCTTGTTCTATGTGATGAAGAAACTGATTGTCGCAATGAACAACAGATCTTACTCAACCTCCGCCAAGATCATCCCCTTCCCAAGCTTGGAGAGATCGTCCCAACAAGATGGGAAGACCTAAGAAAGATGAGCCTGAAGGAAGGGACACAACTAGATTTGGAGGCAAACGAAGAGAATATCACGTGGGAGGATAGGGAAGAAAAAGAAAATGAAGAAATAAAAGAAGAAGAAGAGGTGGACACGTTAGATGAGTATCCTCCAAATCCCTAAAACTAAACATCTGAGGATCTATTCCTCTATTTCCTCTCACATCGAAACCACGTGAGTAGGGGAAGGAACCACCGAATCCCAAGGGGATAAAGGAAAAGATCAAGGAGCAGAGAAAGTATCTAAGACATGCGTAAACACTATTAGTGAGGCGGTCGATTCTTATTGGATGATGAGCGAAGACCTCGAAGTTAGGGTTGATATTCTCTTCCATAAGATAACCCTTATGATTGACACTATCTCCTAGAACTCTGCACATATTGAAATTCTCACTATGGTGGTAATGAGCATCAGAGTATGATTGCAGTAATAGGAGCACACTTCAAGTGCATCTACAACTAACTTGCAAGCATATCTCCATAAATCTATGAAAGGGACAAAGTCCAATTCATGTGCTCTCTATGAGATTGATAATCTTACTTCGAAAAGACTACAACTAAATCCTATTCACTTGCAGGCCATCGGATATCAATCTCATGTCCTAACGAGTCCGAGAAAACAAGTGGAGAGAGAATTCATGCAAAGCATAAGAGAGTGAACGGTTTCCCAAGGATTGCATGATATCCCAGCATCTTTAATCATGCGCTCATCCGGCGATCCCTGAGATTGCGTCGCCCAAGAGATGAAAGAAGTGACCGCCAGCTCCATAACATTTTCATGAAAAAGGGAGCCTAGATAATTTCACTAGGAATCGGAACATACATACTAGTATCCATGGTTTCTATTTTTAACAATCAAAATACAAATAGCCACATTTTCATGTTTGAACGTTGGACCTCCCTCCATAAAGTCACACATGCTAGCCAAAGACATCTCGAGCCCACCTTTCTATCCTACTAGCTAATTACTTGTGCGTTGCAATGGACGTGTACTCTAGTTGGACATATACCTTGATTCACTTCTGATAACATTCAACTTGATGGAGTATGAGCGATTGGGGCTTGCCTGCTCTGATCCATCCTGCCCACCCATCCATTTTTCATCTGATGACCACATTATTTCGTACCGCCATGACCCTTTTTCAGCCAAAAATAGCACTCCTGTATTTGAGCAGGCAAGCCCCGTCCGGGTAGGGGTTGCCCATGCCGGGCAGGGCTTGCCTTCTCCCTCGCAATGCTCCAATCCATACTCCCTCCTTGTTTATTCTTCATCCAAGGGCTGCATTACTTTCCTCCCATTTGTGTCCCTTTCCTATAAATAAGCAAATAGTTCTTTGTATTTCTGTATTCCTCTTGTATGTATACATGCATTGTAATTCTAAGTTCTCATGAATAGTATGCGGTCTGTGTATGGATGCACATCTCCGAATGCATCGACACCCATGGCCGAAGCTCATCGTAGTTCGTAATTAAGCTCGGCAAGTTTTTATATTTTTTGTGCGAGAAAACTTGCAATATATTCATTATGCCATGGTAGTACAAATAACACAAAAATAACGAAAATTACATCCATGTGTTTTTTAGAAAAGGAGGATTACGGACAGCCTTTGTACCAGAATGATGCACGCGACCTCTTTATTAAGCAAAGTATCTAAAATGTCTATAGTCTAGAACAAGTTCACACCGAGCTGAAAAAGTACTAAATAGTAAAAGTTCATACCACCGATGAAAATATGATGAGATGACTAAAACCTTATGCTATTACTGGATTGTCATCCAAACCGGTTATAGATATCCCGAGCTACCATCTCCCGTCGACTAGACCCAATAACCAAAGTCTCCTTGGCTTCTGCAGGAGTGAGTAGTGACCTACGGATTCAAGCAGTGGCCCTATAGGTAACCTGGAAATTTTTTATACTAGTTTGTCTGTTAAAAACCATATCATTTCTACAGTTCCATATAGCTCAAAGCAATGCACATACTCCTATCCTAATATGTCTCGCAATATTGGCCTCTACTCAATGTAGCCACGTCTCAATTAACGTGTGAATATTATTTGGAGGGGTGATATTGAAGGCCATATGAACTGAACGCCATAATAATTTGGCCAGCGGACAATCGAGAAAGAGGTGTCCGATAGTTTCACCTTGAACACAAAAGCTACACATTTGACTACCCTCCCAATTATGTTTTGCCAAATTATAGTTAGTCAGAACCACCTCCTTGTGAACAAACCACGTGAAGACTTTGATTCTTAATGATACTATGATCTTCCAAATATGTATCGTGTCAGCATTCTGGGAACGGGGGTCCCTAGACTTGCTTGCCTGCAGCCTACAGCGTGGCTCAGCCAGTGGCCCAGTACGGCCCGTCTTCATCAACAAACACTCAAGACCCTCGCAAGGGGCCAAGCCTCGCGGGGCGGACGATGCAAGGCCTCCTCAAGGGCGGCCTCACCAGGAAGGCTCGCGAGGAGGCGGAGAGATCAAGGCAAGGGGTGCCTCGCGATGTGCTCATGATGTAAGCCATGACGATCAAGACCAGGCGGGCGCCAGCCTGCAGAGTGTCCTTATTTCCTCTTTGGTGCAAAGGGGGCAAGCGCAGGCGTGGAGTACCGAGGCATCAAGCAAAGGTTTCCATATCAATGCAACAAGACCAAGACCAGCAGGACAGCAGGAAGGAGGTCACCGTGGAGCCCAAGGCGGCGTCATCACCAGTGCCTTTGGCAGTCGAAGACCATCTTTAGTCAGGATAGCTTGTACTAGCTGTACCCTTTCAAAATGGCCATTGTTGGCTCCCTTCCTGCTCAATATTTGGGAAGAGGACCAGGGCCTCTATAAATAGGGCTAGCCACCACAATAGAAAAGGCATCATCATCTCATCTAGAGTTGAGGGAGACGGATCAACTCCTCCCCAGACACACCACCACAAGAACACCTCTCCTCACGAGGCTGTTCTTCCTATGTACTGTTCATCATCAGCCCAAGAGGCAATCCACCACACCACACACTGGAGTAGGGTATTACACCACAACGGTGGCCCGAACCAGTTTAAACCTCGTGTCTCTTGTGTTGTTCACCGTACTAACTTAGAATCGCGGTGAGTGATACGTCTCCAACGTATCTATAATTTATGAAGTATTCATGCTATTATATTACCCATCTATGGTGTTTTATAGGCATTTATATATCATTTTATATGATTTTTAGGACTAACCTATTGACCTAGAGCCCAGTGCCAGTTTCTGTTTTCTCCTTGTTTTTGTGTTTTACAGAAAAGGGATACCAAATGGAGTCCAAATGACGTGCCTATTTTTGAGGATTTTTTATGGACCAAAAGAAGACCACGGAGCATCAGAGTTGGGCCAAAAGAGCTCCGGGCTGCCCACAAGATAGGAGGGCGCGCCCCTAGGGGGGTACCCCCTGTCTCGTGGATGGCCCGGAGACCCCCCTGACGTGAAACCAACGCCAATAAGTCCTATAAATACTGAAACTTTCGGGAATTAACCTAGATCGGATGTTCCGCCGCCGCAAGCCTCTGTAGCCACGAGAAATCAATCTAGGCCCTCTCTGGCACCCTGCCGGAGGGGGCCATCATCACCGAAGGCCAAGGAGGAGGATCTCGGAGGGGCCATCATCACCATGAAGGCCAAGGACCAGAGGGGGAAAACCATGGAGGAGGAAGCACAAGGGGGAGAAACTCTCCTCCTCTCTCTTGGTGGCACCGGAGTGCCATCGGGAGGGGAATCATCGCCGCGGTGATCGTCTTCATCAACATCACCATCATCATCACCATCCTCACCTCTTTTACGCGGTCCACTCTCCCGCACCCCGCTGTAATCCCTACTTGAACACGGTGCTTTATGCTACATATTATGATCCAATGATGTGTTGCCATCCTATGATGTTTTGAGTAGATATCTTTTGTTTTTGGGTTGATTGATGATCTAGATTGGTATGAGTTGTATGTTTCACTTTGATGCTGTCCTATGGTTCCCTCCGTGTCGTGCAAGCGTGAGGGATTCCCGCTGTAGGGTGTTGCAATACGTTCATGATTCGCTTATAGTGGGTTGGTGTGTGACGGAAACACAAACCCGAGTAAGAAGGGTTGTTGCGTATGGGAATAAAGAGGACTAGATGCTTTAATGCTATGGTTGGGTTTTACCTTAATGATCTTTAGTATTTGCGGACGCTTGCTAGAGTTCCAATCATAAGTGCATATGATCCAAGTAGAGAAAGTATGCTAGCTTTTGCCTCTCCCTCATATGAAATTGCAATAGTGACTATCGGTCTTGTTAACAATTGCTTAGGACAATTCCGCACACCGATCCACCATTATTCCACACTTGCTATTTATATTATTTAGTAATATATTCTAACTTTATGATAACATCACCTACTTTTATGTTTTAGCTCTCCGACATCATACAAAGTTATCTTCTTCATACCCACAACACATTTTTATTTCTCGTTTCTAGTTGGAAGCAAACGTTCGGTGCACGTAGAGTCGTATCAGTGGCAGATAGGGCTTGAGAGAATATTGATCTTACCTTTAGCTCCTTGTAGGTTCGACACTCCATACTTATCACTTCCACCTTTGGGAATTGCTACAATGATTCCTTGCACTTGGGGATTATCAATCTCTTTTCTGGCGCCGTTGCTGGGGAGCAATAGCGTGGGGTTGATATTCTCGTGTGTGCTTGTTTGCTTCCTTCACTAAGTAGATTTTGTTTTTCCTTTTTGTTCCTGTTTAGTTGTGGGTGAAACATACAATTTTTTTAAAAAAGAATGAAAATACCAAAAATAAATTGCTTGTCTCTCATGCCTAAAAAGTTTTTCAAAAAGAGAAGTGATTGGAAAGTTATGCATTGAAGAAGTGAGAGTCGACCTTGAGCACTTGTGTTCATGCTCACGGAAACAATGTAGAATTTTTTCATGGAAGTTTCTCTGTAAATAATTATCCCCTTGTATATAACCATTGTATTATAAAAATAATGTGTCAAGCTTTGGTTTTAGCATGATAAGATTGCTTGTTTACTATGTGCAGAACAAAAACAGAAACTTTGGCTGTAGTGCATGAATTTAAATTTTTACTGGAAAGTCAAATGGGACTGAAACTTTTTTCACATTACTTCTGTACAAATTTTTCAAATTGTCAAATTTATTTCATAATTTTTGGAGTTACAGAAGTTTACTAAACGTCTAGATTACTATAGACTGTCCTGTTCTTAACAGATTCTGTTTTTCGTGTGTTGTTTGCTTATTTTGATGCATCTATGTCTAGTATCGGGGGGTATGAACCATAGAGAAGTTGGAATACAGTAGGTTTAACACCAATATAAACAAATAATGAGTTAATTATAGTACCTTAAAGTGGTAGTTTGGTTTATTACACTAACGGTTCTCACAAGTTTTTTTTAAGTTTTTGTGAATGAAGTGTTTGAAGAACGAGGAGTTACCAATGTGGGAAGAATAAAGAGAGACAAGAGTTCAAGCTTGGGGATGACCAAGGCACCCCAAGCAAATATTTCAAAGGACACTCAAGCATCTAAGCTTGGGGATGCCCTGGTGGCATCCCATCTTTCTTCTTCAACAAAATATCGGTATACCTCGGTTTTTGTTTTGTTCACATGACTTGTGTCCTTTGTGTTTGTATTTTCCTTTAAGATTAATGCTAGTATGAGATAGCTCTTCATTGATTTATAGAATGCTTCATGTTCTTAACCTTCATCTTTTAAGTATGATCTTATAGAATTGCTCTTTGTGCTTCACTTAAATCGTTTGAGTATGGTTTTATAGAATGCTTCGTACGCTTCACTTATATATTTTGAGCTTGTATGTTGGCTAGTCTATATTAATGGTAAAATGCTCCAGGAACTTCACTTATACCTTTTGAAGTATGAATAATGATATAGTTTAAAGTGGGTTTGGAAGAGTGTCAACTTTAGGAATTAGTGATCCCACTATCTTGGAGGATGTTAAATCTCTGTATGATATTTATGAAAGTGGATTTGGAAGAGTGTCAACTTTAGTTAGTATTCCTCTATTTCGGAAGAGGTTCCAATTGAGTATGAGAACAAAGTTGTTATCATGTTGCTATTGAAAAATTATTATGAGGGAGGAATATGTGCTTGCAGGAGTTGGAATAATATCAAGTTTCCTCTCTATGTGCTTAAAGTTTTGAAGTTATACTTGTTTTGCCTTCCTATGCTAGTTGATTCTTGTTCCTATAAATTGTGTGCTCACAAAATCCCTAGGCATAGGAAGTGAGTTAGATTTAAATATGCTAGTCATATTCTTCATGATGCTCTTTTTATGTTTCAACTCTTATCTTCTATGCGAGCATCATTGAAATCATCATGCCTAGCTAAAAGGCATTAAAGAAAAGCGCTTGTTGGGAGACAACCCAATGTTTATCCTTACTGTTTTTGTGTGTATACATTATTAAGCTACTGTAGTAATCATGTTTTTAGCTTTTGTTTCAATGAAGTGCCAAGTAAGACCTTTGGGAAGACTTGGGTGAAAGTTAATGTGATCTTGCTGTAAAAAGCAGAAACTTTGCGCTCACGAGATTAGCTGTCATTTTTTACAGAAGAGTGCTTTTGGGTTGATTCTTTCTGAAGAAGATTAATAGACAAATTCCTCACGTCCACCAATTTATTTCATAATTTTTGGAGTAGCAGAAGTATGGTTATTGTTCCGATCATTACAGACTGTTCTGTTTCTGACAGATTCTGTTTTCATTGCATAGTCTGCTTGTTTTCTAGTTTCTATGGCTTATATTTCTTAATATAATTTGTATAAATGATATGGTACAGTAGGCTTTATGTGAAAACAATTATGAACCTTGTCTTTTACAGTACCAAAGTGCATGGTTTACTCTTTATCATACTAACCTATCTCACGAAGTTTGGTTGAGTTTTGTGTGGTTGAAGTTTTCAAGTTTTGGGTAAAGATTTGATGGACTATGGAATAAGGAGTGGAAAAAGCCTAAGCTTGGGGATGACAAAGGCACCCCAAGGTAATATTCAAGGACAACCAAGAGCTTAAGCTTGGGGATGCCCCGGAAGGCATCCCCTCTTTCATCTTCGTTCATCGGTAAGTTTACTTGGAGCTATATTTTTATTCACCACATGATATGTGTTTTGCTTGGAGCGTCATTTACTCTTGTTAGTATTTGCTTGGTGTTATTTAGAATAATGTTTTGCATCTTTAGTTTCAATAAAAATGTCAAGGATAGCCTTTACCATGCTTATTTTGCTAGTATACATGTTGATGTTTCAAAACAGAAAGTTTACCGCTGTTGCAAATATTCCCTAGAAAAGTCAGAGAATGGTATAATGTTGAATCTTTTTGAATTTTAAGATATGATAAATTTATTACAGTGATAATTTTCTCTTATAATTTTTGGGGTTAGGGAAGTATTGATACCCTTGCATTCTTTACAGACTGTACTGTTTTGGAAGATTGCTGTTATGTTTGCATTGTTTGCGTATGCTTGCTTGTTTAATGATTCTATTTGAGGATAGGAGTATTAAATATGCAGAGGCATTTAGTATTCAATGTTGAATAATAACTTTAGTGATTTTTACAGTAGAAAATGATAAGGTTTTGTATTAGTTTATACTAACCCATCTCATGAGTTCTTGTTGAGTTTGTTGTGAATGAAGCTTTTGATAAAAAGAGAAACCGTGATACGAGAAGAATTAAGGAGACATAAAAGCTCAAGCTTGGGGATGCCCAAGGAACCCCAAGATAATATTTCAAGAAGTCTCAAGCATCTAAGCTTGGGGATGCCCCGGTAGGCATCCCACCTCTCTTGGTCAACAACTATCGGTTTAGTATCGGTTGAGCCTAAGTTTTTGCTTCTTCACATGAGTTGTGCTATCCTTGCAATGTAATTTTATTTCAATTTTACTCGCTGTTTGAATAAAATCTTTGGATCTGAATTATTGAATAAAAAAGGGGGAACCTTTCCATGGCTAGTTAATTATTTGACTACTCAGTGTCCTTCACTCATATCTTTTGGAGTAGTTTGTCATTTACTCATGTGCTTCATGTATATCCTTTGAGTAAATTGTTGGATAAGTTGAATGTCATAAATCTGAATTTTTATATGTTTCATATTCTTATAACATGGTTAGTGATGACTTCACACATAAAAAGTATGAGGCATAAAAATTGTTGAGAGTTGGCAAATGTAGTTTTGGTCATCGTTGCAAGTAATAAGGAAAGAGAGGTTCACATACAAATATATTATCTTGGACATCTTTTATGATTGTGAAGCACTCATTAAGTATGACATGCTAAAAGAGTTGACGTTGGACAAGGAAGACAACATAATGGTCTATGTTTTCCGACATCTCAGTTAAAGTATATTGTCATTGACCTTCCAAACATGTTGAGCTTGCCTTTCCCCCTCATGCTAGCCAAAAATTCCTAGCACCAAGTAGAGATACTACTTGTGCTTCCAAATATCCTTAAACCCGGTTTTGCCGTGAGAGTCCACCATATCTACCTATGGATTGAGTAAGATCCATCAAGTAAGTTGTCATCGGTGCAAGCAATAAAAAATGCTCTCTAAATATGTATGACTTATTAGTGTAGAGAAAATAAGCTTTGTACGATCTTGTTGTGGAAGTAATAAAAGCGACAGACTGCATAATAAAGGTCCACATACAAGGGGCAATATAAAGTGACGTTCTTTTGCATTAAGATTTTGTGCATCAACTCTAAACGTGCATGACAACCTCTGCTTCCCTCTGCGAAGGGCCTATCTTTTACTTTATGTTTTTACGTTATGCTTGAGTCAAGGTGATCCTCACCTTTCCCTTTTTCATTTTATCCTTTGGCAAGCTCCTCGTGTTTGAAAGATCATGATATACATATCCAATTGGATGTAAGTTAGCATGGGCTATTATTTTTGACATCACCTAAAGGTGAATATGTTGGGAGGCAACACAATGAGCCCCTATCTTTCTCAGTGTCCGGCTGAACCTCCATAACCACAAGTATTGCGTGAGTGTTAGCAATTGTAGGAGACTATATGATAGTTGAGTATGTGGACTTTCTGAAAATCTCTATTCTTGACTCTTTCTGATGTTATGATAAATTGCAATTGCTTCAATGACTGAAATTATAGTTTGTTAGTTCTCAATGAAGTTTCCGAACCATAGTTGACATTGTGAATGGATTGTTACTTGATCATGAAAAGTTTTATGAGATAAGCTACTATTATGACACATATTGATGCTAGAAAAGGTGATTGAAATTATCATTGATCAAACTTGTGCACCTACTAGCATTCACACTTCATAAATTATTTCTTTTATCATTTACCTACTCGAGGACGAGCAGGAATTAAGCTTGGGGATGCAAATACGTCTCCAACATATCTATAATTTATGAAGTATTCATGCTATTATATTACCCATCTTTGGTGTTTTATATGCATTTATATATCATTTTATATGATTTTTGGGACTAACCTATTGACCTAGAGCCCAGTGCCAGTTTCTGTTTTCTCCTTGTTTTTGTGTTTTACAGAAAAGGGATACCAAACGGAGTCGAAATGACGTGCCAATTTTTGAGTATTTTTTATGGACCAAAAGAAGACCATGGAGCATCGGAGTTGGGCCAGAAGAGCTCTGGGCTGCCCACGAGATAGGAGGGCGCGCCCCCTGTCTCGTGGATGGCCCCGAGACCCCCTTGACGTGAAACCAACGACAATAATTCCTATAAATATTGAAACTTTTGGGAATTAACCTAGATCGGAAGTTCTGCGGCCGCAAGCCTCTGTAGCCACGAGAAATAAATCTAGGCCCTCTCTGGCACCCTGCCTAAGGGGGCCATCATCACCGGAGGCCATGGAGGAGGATCTCGGAGGGGCCATCATCACCATGAAGGACAAGGACCAGAGGGGGAAAACCATGGAGGAGGAAGCACAAGGGGGAGAAACTCTCCTCCTCTCTCTTGGTGGCACCGGAGTGCCATCGGGAGGGGACTCATCGCCGCGGTGATCGTCTTCATCAACATCACCATCATCATCACCATCCTCACCTCTTTTACGCGGTCCACTCTCCCGCACCCCGCTGTAATCCCTACTTGAACATGGTGCTTTATGCTACATATTATGATCCAATGATGTGTTGCCATCCTATGATGTTTTGAGAAGATATCTTTTGTCTTTGGGTTGATTGATGATCTAGATTGGTATGAGTTGTATGTTTTACTTTGATGCTGTCCTATGGTGCCCTCCGTGTCGCGCAAGCGTGAGGGATTCCCGCTGTAGGGTGTTGCAATACGTTCATGATTCGCTTATAGTGGGTTGGTGAGTGACGGAAACACAAACCCGAGTAAGAGGGGTTGTTGCGTATGGGAATAAAGAGGACTAGATGCTTTAATGCTATGGTTGGGTTTTACCTTAATGGTCTTTAGTATTTGCAGACGCTTACTAGAGTTCCAATCATAAGTGCATATGATCCAAGAAGAGGAAGTATGTTAGCTTTTGCCTCTCCCTCATATGAAATTGCAATAGTGACTACCGGTCTTGTTAACAATTGATTAGGACAATTCCGCACACCGATCCACCATTATTCCACACTCGCTATTTATATTATTTAGTAATATATTCTAACTTTATGATAACAGCACCTACTTTTATGTTTTAGCTCTCCGACATCATATAAAGTTATCTTCTTCATACCCGCAACACAGTTTTATTTCTCGTTTCTAGTTGGAAGCAAACGTTCGGTGCACGTAGAGTCGTATCAGTGACAGATAGGGCTTGAGAGAATATTGATCTTACCTTTAGCTCCTTGTGGGTTCGACACGCCATACTTATCACTTCCACCTTTGGGAATTGCTACGATGATTCCCTGCACTTGGGGATTATCAGTGAGGTTGTGGGCGTGTTTCGGTAGTGAGAAGATCTTCGTGCGCACCCCAGAGTTCGAACCTTAAGGGCTTTGCCGGAATCCGATATCCGACATTTGGCGCGCCAGGTACGGGTGCACCGGAATCTTCCTTCCACTGATTTGTGTCCCGTCGTTTCGTCGCATCCATGGCAGATGCTCGCCAAGCCCGCGCTGAGCGCCGGGCTGCTCTCGCCGCCAGCGTTGCCCAGACGGCTCCCATCGGTGGGCCTCCTCGTTGTTCTCTGTTGCCTGCCACCAACTCCGCCACCAGCCCGGCGGGGAACGAGCAGCAGGCATCTTCGCTGCATCCCTCGATGCGGCGGGAAAGCCGCACCGCCACTCCGTTGCTGACCCCAGCTGGTTCATCGTCTCACGCTCGTCGCGCCCCCACGGACGCGCAGGCCGCGTTGCTCCTGGCACGTGAGCTCCTGCACTATCGCCCCATCGACGACCTCTACGAAGAGTGGCTCGCTCGCATCACCGAGCTTGTCAGCGCCGCAGGGGGCTGTCCCGCGTTGTCCCTCTCGCTGCCTCGCCCTCCGCCGTGCATGGGCGACGTGGCTCAGGGAGCACATTTGCCACCTCTGCACCAAGACGGCGCCCTGGCTCCAAGGCGCACGGCCCCTGGGCGTGATCCACCACACCCAGCACCCGCACGACAAGAAAGAAGCTGCCAAGAATTTCCTCGGCCCCAAGAAGGTGTTCCTGTGCTTCCTGCACCAGCGTGGCAAGACTGCGCCCGTGCACCGGCACGTCAAGACCCCGCACTGCCCCCGGCGGCAGCGCGCGTAGACCACCAAGAGCAAGCTCCGCAAAGGGCTCCGGTGACCAAGGCAGGTTGTCGCGCCTTCACCACCGAGCTGTTCCGCGTCGCATGGCCCGGCAAGTGAAAGCCGGACCTGCCTCCTCGCTATGATGGCACCGCCGACCCCGCGGGGTTCCTGCAGCTCTACGAGCTGGGCATCGAGGCGGCCAATGGAGACGATAAGGTCATGGTGAACTGGTTTCCCATGGCGCTCAAGGACGGTGCCTGCACCTGGCTCCTTAACCTACCTCCCGGCACGATCTCTTCCTGGGATGAGATGCGCAGCGGTTTCATCGCCAACTTCCAGGGCACTCGCGACCGCCCCCCGGCCATGGGTGACCTGCGCCGCATCAAGCAACAACCTGGAGAGACCCTGCAGAAATACATCCAGTGCTTCAACATCGCTCGCCTCAAGATCCTCAGGGTGACAGACGAGGCCATCATCTTGGTGTTCTCTGATGGCATCCGTGACGTCAATATGAAGGAGGAGCTCTCCATCCACGAGGATCTCTGCACATCTCTGGAGCTGTTCAACCTGGCGACCAAGCGCGCAAGGGCTGAGGAACGACGCCTCTCCCTCGTCGAGCTTCCAGCTGCTGACCCGGAAGAGAAGAAGGCCAAGGCCAAGGATGTGAAGCGCAAAGGAGCAGCCATTCTTGCAGCAGAGCCGAACACGAAGCACGGTAGAGACCAGCCGGTGTCGTCTAAAGGCAGCCGACCGTTCTGCACCTACCACAACCTCCACACCCACAACACCAACGAATGCCAAGAGCTCAGGGGTGCAATGACCGGGGCTATGGCCGAGGAGGAGGACGAGGCAGAGGATGATGGGATGACCGTGGCCCTTGCTAGGAGTGGCGCGACCAACCTTGTGAGGATCGCCGGCAGGACCAGCCTCGTGAGGGAGCCTGGAGGGATGAGCCTCACGAAGACCGCCAGCAGGGCAACACACGCCTTCCTCCTCTGCGACCACCGCCAAGAAGGAATGACGACCACCACCAGGACGAGGGGGCTGGGGGCTTCCAGGAGCCACATGCTATTGCTTTCATCTTGGGCGGTGCCCAGGCCCCCAACTTCTCAGCGCATCTTCAAGCAGTTTTCTCGCGAGGTGAATGCAGTCCTCCCCAAGCTTGAGGCCACGCGCCCGCTCAGGTGGTCCATGAAGGAAATATGCCCTAGAGACAATAATAAAGTTATTATTTATTTCCTTATTTCATGATAAATGTTTATTATTCATGCTAGAATTGTATTAACCGGAAACTTAATACATGTGTGAATACATAGACAAATATAATGTCACTAGTATGCCTCTACTTGACTAGCTCGTTGAATCAAAGATGGTTGTGTTTCCTAACCATAGACATGAGTTGTCATTTGATTAACGAGATCACATCATTAGGAGAATGATGTGATTGACTTGACCCATTCCGTTAGCTTAGCACTTGATCGTTTAGTATGTTGTTATTGCTTTCTTCAGGACTTATACATGTTCCTATGACTATGAGATTATGCAACTCCCGTTTACCGGAGGAACACTTTGTGTGCTACCAAACGTCACAACATAACTGGGTGATTATAAAGGTGCTCTACAGGTGTCTCTAAATGTACTCGTTGAGTTGGCGTATTTCAAGATTATTATTTGTCACTCCGATTGTCGGAGAGGTATCTTTGGGCCCTCTCGGTAATGCACATCACTATAAGCCTTGTAAGCAATGTGACTAATGAGTTAGTTGCGGGATGACGCATTACATAACGTGTAAAGAGACTTGCAAGTAACGAGATTGAACTAGGTATTGAGATACCGATGATCAAATCTCGGGCAAGTAACATACCGATGACAAAGGGAACAATGCATGTTGTTATGCGGTTTGACCGATAAAGATCTTCGTAGAATATGTGGGAGCCAATATGAGCATCCAGATTCCGCTATTGGTTATTGACCGGAGACATGTCTTGGTCATGTTTACTTAATTCTCGAACTGATACGGTCCGCACGCTTAACGTTCGGAGACGATTTATATTATGAGTTATGTGTTTTGATGTACTGAAGGTAGTTCAGACATGACGAGGAGTCTCGAAGGGACATGACGAGGAGTCTCGAAATGGTCGAGACGTAAAGATCGATATATTGGACGACTATATTCGGACATCGGAAAGGTACCAAGTGATTCGGGTATTTTTCGGAGTACGAGAGAGTTACGGGAATTCGTATTGGGCCGTAATGGGCCATACGGGAAAGGAGAGAAAGGCCTCAAAGGGTGGCCGCACCCCTCCCCATGGACTGGTCCGAATTGGACTAGGGAAGGGGGGCACTCCCTTCCTTCCTTCCCCTTCTCCCTTCCCTTTTTCCTATTCCATGTGGGAGGAGGAATCCTACTAGGACTAGGGAATCCTAGTAGGACTCCACACTTGGGCGCGCCCTATAAGGGCCGGCCTCCTCCTCCCTCCATCCTTTATAGACGTGGCCAGGGGACACCCCATAGACACACAAGTTGATATGTTGATCTCTCCCAGCCGTGTGCGGTGCCGCCCTCCACCATATTCCACCCCGATCATATCGTAGCGGTGCTTAGGCGAAGCCTTGCGTCGGTAGCAACATCATTACCGTCATCATGCCATCGTGCTGACGGAACTCTCCCGTGAAGCTCTGCTGGATCAGAGTTCGCGAGACATCATCGAGCTGAACGTGTGCTGAACTCGGAGGTGTCGTACGTTCGGTATTTGGATTGGTTGGATCGTGAAGACGTACGACTACATCAACCGCGTTGTCATAATGCTTTTGCTTTCGGTCTACGAGGGTATGTGGACACATTCTCCCCTCTCGTTGCTATGCATCACCATGATCCTGTGTGTGCGTAGGATATTTTTTGAAATTACTAGGTTTCCCAACAGTGGCATCCGAGCCAGGTTTATGCGTAGATGTTTTATGCATGAGTAGAACACAAATGAATTGTGGGCGATACAAGTCATACTGCTTGCCAGCATGTCATACTTTGGTTCGGTGGTATTGTTGGATGAAGCGGCCCGGACCGACATTACGTGTACGCTTACACGAGACTGGTTCTACCGACGTGCTTTGCACATAGGTGGCTGGCGGGTGTTAGTTTCTCCAACTTTAGTTGAACCGAGTGTGGCTACGACCGGTCCTTGAGAAGGTTAAAACAACACTAACTTGATGAACTATCGTTGTGGTTTTGATGTGTAGGTAAGAACGGTTCTTGCTTAGCCTGTAGCAGCCACGTAAAACTTGAAACAACAAAGTAGATGACGTCTGACTTGTTTTTGCAGGGCATGTTGTGATGTGATATGGTTAAGACATGATGATAAATTTTATTGTATGGGATGATCATGTTTTGTAACAAAGTTATCGGCAACTGGCAGGAGCCATATGGTTGTCGCTTTATTGTATGCAATGCAATCGCCCTGTAATTGCTTTAGTTTATCACTGACCGGTAGCGATAATCGTAGAAGCAATAGGTGGCGAAACAACAACGATGCTACGATGAAGATCAAGGTGTCGCGCTGGTGACGATGGTGATCATGACGGTGCTTCGGAGATGGTGATCGCAAGCACAAGATGATGATGGACATATCATATCACTTATATTAAGTACATGTGATGTTTATCCTTTATGCATCTTATTTTGCTTTGATTGATGGTAGCATTATAAGATGATCTCTCACTTAATCTCAAGGTATAAGTGTTCTCCCTGAGTATGCACCGTTGCGAAAATTCTTCGTGCTGAGACACCACGTGATGATCGGGTGTGATAGGCTCTATGTTCAAATACAACGGGTGCAAAACAGTTGCACACACGGAATACTCAGGTTAAACTTGAGGAGCCTAGCATATACAGATATGGCCTCGGAACACTAAGACCGAAAGGTTGAGCGTGAATCATATAGTAGATATGATCAACATAATGATGTTCACTATTGAAAACAACTCCATCTCACGTGATGATCGGACATGGTTTAGTTGATTTGGATCTTGTGGTCACTTAGATGATTTGAGGGATGTCTATCTAACTGGGAGTTCTTAAGTAATATGATTAATTGAACTTTAATTTATCATGAACTTAGTCCTGCTAATATTTTGCAAATTATGTTGTAGATCAATAGCTCGCGTTATAGCTTCCCTATGTTTTATATGTGTTCCTAGAGAAAACTAAGTTGAAAGATGATAGTAGCAATGATGCGGACTAGGTCCGTGATATGAGGTCTATCCTCATTGCTGCACAGAAGAATTATGTCCTTGATGCACCGCTAGGTGGCAGACCTATTGCAGGAGCAGATAAAGACGTTATGAACGTCTGGCTAGCTCAATATGATGACTACTTGATAGTTTAGTGCACCATGCTTAACGGCTTAGAATCAGGACTTCAAAGACGTTTTGAACGTCATGGACCATATGAGATGTTCTAGGAGTTGAAGTTAATATTTCAAGAAAATACCCGAGTTGAGAGATATGAAGTCTAATACAAGTTCTATAGCTAAAAGATGGAGGAGAATTGCTCAACTAGTGAGCATGTGCTCAGATTGTCTGGGTACTACAATCGCTTGAATCAAGTGGGAGTTAATCTTCCAGATAAAATAGTGATTGACAGAGTTCTCTAGTCACCATCACCAAGTTACTAGAACTTCGTGATGAACTATAGTATGCAAGGGATGACGAAAACTATTCTCGAGCTCTTCGTGATGTTGAAATCGACGAAGGTAGAAATCAAGAAATAGCATCAAGTGTTGATGATTGACAAGACCACTAGTTTCAAGTAAAGGGCAAAGGGAAAGAAAGGGAAACTTCAAGTAGAATGGCAAGCAAGTTGTCACTCCCGTGAAGAAGCCCAAAGCTGGACCAAAGCCTGCAACTAAGTGCTTCTACTGCAAAGGAAATGGTCACTGGAAGCGGAAATACCCTGAATATTTGGTGGATAAGAAGAATGGCAAAGTGAACTAGGGTATATTTGATATACATGTTATTGATGTGTACCTTACTAGTGTTTATAGTAGCCCCTGGGTATTTGATACTTGTTCGGTTGCTAAAAATTAGTAACTTGAAACGGGAGTTACAGAATAAACAGAGACTAGTTGAGGGTGAAGTGACGATGTATGTTGGAAGTGGTTCCAAGATTGATATGATCATCATCGCACACTCCTTATATTTTCGAGATCAGTGTTGAACCTAAATAAATGTTATTTGGTGTTTGTGTTGAGCATAAATATAATTAGATCATGTTTATTGCGATACAATTATTCATCTAAGACAGAGAATAAATTGTTATTCTGTTTACATGAATAAAACCTTCTATGGTCATACACCCGATGTTAATGGTTTATTGAATATTGATCATAGTGATACACATATTCATAATATTGATGCCAAAAGATGCAAAGTTGATAATGATAGTGCAACATATTTGTGGCACTGCCATTTGGGTCATATCGGTGTAAAGCGCATGAAGAAACTCCATAAAGATGGACTTTTGGAATCACTTAATTATGAATCATTTGATGCTTGCGAACCGTGCCTTATGGGCATGATGACTAAAAATCCGTTCTCCGGAACAATGGAACGAGCTACTGACTTATTGGAAATAATACATAGTAATGTATGTGATCCAATGAGTGTTGATGCTCGTGGAGAGTATCGTTATTTTATGACCTTCACAGATGATTTGAGTAGATATGGGTATATCTACTTAATGAAACACAAGTCTGAAACATTTGAAAAAATTCAAAGAATTTCAGAGTGAAGTGGAGAATCTTTGTAACAAGAAAATAAAGTTTCTACCATCTGACCGTGGAGGAGAATATTTGAGTTACGAGTTTGGACTTCATTTAAAAACAATGTGGAATAGTTTCACAGCTCACGCCACATGGAACACCACAGCGTAATGGTGTGTCCGAACATCATAACTGCACTTTATTGGATATGGTGCCATCTATGATGTATCTTACCGATTTACCACTATCGTTTTGGGGTTATGCATTAGAGACAGCTGCGTTCACATTAAATGGGCACCATCAAAATCCGTTGAGACGACGCCTTATGAACTGTGGTTTGGCAAGAAACCAAAGTTGTCGTTTATTAAAGTTTGGGGCTGCGATGCTTATGTGAAAAAGTTTCAACCTGATAAGCTTGAACCCAAATCGGAGAAGTGTGTCTTCATAGAATACCCAAAAGGAAACTATTGGGTACACCTTCTATCACAGATCCGAGGACAAGATATTTGTTGCTAAGATGGATCCTTTCTAGAGATGGAGTTTCTCTCGAAAGAAGTGAGTGGGAGGAAAGTAGAGCTTGATAAGGTAATTGTACCTTCTCCCGAATTGGAAAGTAGTTCATCACAGAAATCGGTTCCAGTGATTCCTACACCAATTTGTGAGGAAGCTAATCATGATGATCATGAAACTTCAGATCAAGTTACTACAGAACCTCGTAGGTCTTCCAAAGTACAGTCCACACCAGAGTGGTACGGGAATCCTGTTTTGGAAGTCATGTTATTAGACCATGATGAACCTACGAACTATGAGGAAGCGATAATGAGCCCAGATTCCGCGAAATGGCTTGAGGCCATGAAATCTGAGATGGGATCCATGTATGAGAACAAAGTGTGGACTTTGGTGGAGTTGCCCGAAGATCGGTAAGCCATATTGTATAAATGGATCTTCAAGAGGAAGACAAACGCTGATAGTAGTGTTACTATCTACAAAGCTCGACTTGTCGCAAAAAGTTTTTCGACAAGTTCAAGGTATTGAATACGATGAGATTTTCTCACTCGTATCGATGCTTAAGTCTGTCTGAATCATGTTAGCAATTGCTACATTTTATGAAATTTGGCAAATGGATGTCAAAACTGCATTCCTTAATGGATTTATTAAAGAAGAGTTGTATATGATGCAACCAAAAGGTTTTGTCAATCTTAAAGGTGCTAACAAAGTGTGCAAGCTCCAGTACTCTATCTATGGACTGGTGCAGGCATCTCGGAGTTGGAATATACGCTTTGATGAGTTGATCAAAGTATATAGTTTTATACAGACTTACGGTGAAGCCTGTATTTACAAGAAAGTGAGTGGGAGCACTACAACATTTCTGATAAGTATATATGAATGACATATTGTTGATCAGAAATAATGTAGAATTTTCCATGAAAGCATAAACGTGTATTTGAAAAGAGTTTTTCAAATAAAGACCTCGGTGAAGCTACTTACACATTGAGAATCCAGATCTATAGAGATAGGTCAAGATGCTTGATAAGATTTTTCAATGAGTACATACCTTGAGAAGATTTTGAAGTAATTCAGAATGGAACAGTCAAAGAAGGAGTTCTTGCCTGTGTTGCAAGGTGTGAAGTTGAGTAAGACTCAAAACCCGACCATAGCAAAAAATAGAAAAAGAATGAAAAGTCATTCCCTATGCCTCAGTCATAGGTTCTATAAAGTATGCTATGCTGTGTACCAGACCTATTGTATACCTTGTTCTGAGTTTGCCAAGGGAGTACAATTTTTATCTAAGAGTAGATCACTGGACAGCAGTCAAGAATATCCTTAGTGAGGACTAAGGAGATGTTTCTCGATTATGGAGGTGATAAAAGAGTTCATCGTAAAGAGTTACATCGATACAAGCTTTTACACTAATCCAGATGACTCTAAGTCTCAATCTCGATACATATTGAAAGTGGGAGCAATTAGCTAGAGTAGCTCCATGCAGAGCATTGTAGACATAGAATATTTGCAAAATACATACAGCTCTGAATGTGACAGACCCGTTGACTAAACTTCTCTCACGAGCAAAACATGATCATACCTTAGTACTCTTTGGGTGTAAATCACATAGCGATGTGAACTAGATTATTAACTCTAGTAAACCTCTTGGGTGTTGATCATATGATGATGTGAACTATGGGTATTACTCACGTACAGATGTGAATATTGGTGTTAAATCACATGGTGATGTGAACTAGATTATTGACTCTAGTGCAAGTGCGAGACTGAAAGAAATATGCCCTAGAGGCAATAATAAAGTTATTATTTATTTCCTTATTTCATGATAAATGTTTATTATTCTTGCTAGAATTGTATTAACCGGAAACTTAGTACATGTGTGAATACATAGACAAACATAATGTCACTAGTATGCCTCTACTTGACTAGCGCGTTGAATCAAAGATGGTTATGTTTCCTAACCATAGACATGAGTTGTCATTTGTATAAAGGGATCACATCATTAGGAGAATGATATGATTGACTTGACCCATTCTGTTAGCTTAGCACTTGATCGTTTAGTATGTTGCTATTGCTTTCTTCATGACTTATACATGTTCCTATGACTATGAGATTATGCAACTCCCGTTTACCAGAGGAACACTTTGTGTGCTACCAAACGTCACAATGTAACTGGGTGATTATAAAGGTGCTCTACAGGTGTCTCCGAAGGTACTTGTTGAGTTGGCGTATTTCGAGATTAGGATTTGTCACTCCGATTGTCGGAGAAGTATCTCTTGGCCCTATCAGTAATGCACATCACTATAAGCCTTGCAAGCAATGTGACTAATGAGTTAGTTGCGGGATGATGCATTACATAACGAGTAAAGAGACTTGCCGGTAACGAGATTGAACTAGGTATTGAGATACCGACGATCGAATCTCGGGCAAGTAACATACCGATGACAAAGGGAACAACGTATGTTGTTATGCAGTTTGGCCGATAAAGATCTTCGTAGAATATGTGGGAGCCAATATAAGCATCCAGGTTCTGCTATTGGTTATTGACCGGAGACGTGTATCGGTCATGTCTACATAGTTCTCGAACCCGTAGGGTCCGCACGCTTAACATTCAGTGACGATTTACATTATGAGTTATGTGTTTTCATGTACGGAAGGTAGTTCGGAGTCCCGGATGTGATCGGGTACATGACGAGGAGTCTCGAAATGGTCGAGACGTCAAGATTGATATATTGGACGACTATATTCGGACATCGGAAAGGTTCTGAGTGATTCGGGTATTTTTCAGAGTACCGAAGAGTTATGGGAATTCGTATTGGGCCTTAGTGGGCCATACGGGAAAGGAGAGAAAGGCCTCAAAGGGTGGCCGCACCCCTCCCCATGGACTGGTCCGAATTGGACTGGGGAAGGGGGGCACCCCCTTCCTTCCTTCTCCTTCTCCCTTCCCTTTTTCCTATTCCATGTGGGAGGAGGAAACCTACTAGGACTAGGGAGTCCTAGTAGGATTCCACACTTGGGTGCGCCCTATGAGGGCCGGCCTCCTCCTCCCTCCATCCTTTATATACGTGGCCAGGGGCACCCCATAGACACACAAGTTGATCTGTCGATCTTTCCCAGCCGTGTGCGGTGCCCCCCTCCACCATATTCCACCTCAGTCATATCGTAGCGGTGCTTAGGCGAAGCCCTGCGTCGGTAGCAACATCATCACCGTCATCATGCCGTCGTGCTGACGGAACTCTCCCGTGAAGCTCTACTGGATCGGAGTTCACGGGACATCATCGAGTTAAACGTGTGCTAAACTCGGAGGTGCCGTACATTCGGTACTTGGATCTGTCGGATCGTGAAGACGTACGAGTACATCAACCGTGTTGTTATAACGCTTCCGCTTTCGGTTTACGAGGGTATGTGGACACATTCTCCCCTCTCGTTGCTATGCATCACCATGATCCTATGTGTGCGTAGGATTTTTTTTGAAATTACTATGTTTCCCAATAGTCCATGTGCCCCATCACTTTCAGTTTAGCGGACCAACTCAAGTGTGCAGCTACTGCTGGTGTTCTCCCAATGCTTTGCTCCCCAGTCATCAGCAACGTGCAAGTCACCAGGACCCTCATAGATGGTGGCGCAGGGCTTAATGTTTTGTCTGTCTAGATGTTCGACTATCTTCAAGTGCCATACGATCAGCTCCAGCCAACCAAGCCTTTCTCAAGAGTCACCGACGGTTCCACCACTCCGATAGGGCAGGTCCGCCTCCCTGTCACCTTCGGCCAGCGCGACAACTACCGCACCGAGCTCATCGACTTCGACGTCGCCCACATCCACCTACCATACAACGCCATCCTCGGGTATCCAGCCCTGGCCAAGTTCATGGCAGTAACCCACCATGGCTACAACATCCTCAAGATGCCAGGGAGCGGTGGAATCATCACGGTCCCCTGCGAAGAGAAAGATGCGGTTTGCTCCCTCGAGCGCGCCTTCCAAGCTGCATCAATCAAGGACCCGGACGGCAAGAGCGAGAACTCTCCTAAGGAAGTCCCCAAGAAAAAGAAGACATCGGCCAGCTCAAGGCCTCAGGAGGTTGGCCTCTCAGGAGATGCCGCATCAGGATCCGCGCCCGTGTAAGGGGCGCCTCCTTCCATCGCGTAGGAAGGCGTGTCTGGGCCCTCCTCGGGTAGGGCTCGAGGGCTCTCTTTTGGAGGGCTTCAGACTTTGCCAAATCACGAAGGAGGCGCTCGAGCACCACTTGGAGGCGTGCTTCGCATCACGTTTCCCTCAGGAGGTCTCAGGGTGTGGAGAGCCCAGCATTCAAGAGTTCATCACCAAGGTCACTCAGGAGCTTCAGGAAGTAAGAGCCATGCGCGGCGATCGCCGTTTGCCTGGCGTGGCTCCCCATTCAGGCGAGGATGGTGGGTTGTGCATCTGCGTCAATGTCCCAGGGCTCAACTGAGACGCATCTCAGGAGCGCCTCTGGCCTTCGTGTGTGGGATGCTACGAGGGTCCGCCGCACAGCTACGTTCGCATGCCTTTCGGCCTGCCGAATGCGACTGCTACCCACCAGCACCATCTGCGGAGCATTCTGGCGGCTCAGGAGGCCAGGCATCACGTGGTCCTTGTGGAGATGGAGATGGTCCTTGAAGAACCGCCTGGACCCACAGAGCCTCCCGAGGCTCAGGGCTCCGGCGGCTCGTGAGGATCAGTCTCTTCATCGCGCATCTTCAGCGGCTCCAACACCCCTCCTACAGCGGTACCAGGTGACATCTCCCAGGTTCATTTCAGCTGGGAGCGCCCTCAGGGTTGCATCATTCCCAGGTCACGTGGGTCCGTCCCTAGGGCATGTATCTTTTTCTTATGTCTTCAGTTTACCTTGCTGGGGGCACCCCTCGGGCTGCATCATCCCCAAGCCACTCGGGCCTGACCCAGTGGCATGTATCCATTCTGCGTTTATCTAAGCTGATTTTCCTTTCATGCTTAACCTGCCTATGATTATCGCATCCTCGATTGACACCTACCTCTGGAGCTGCTTACTCTGGCACGGCGCTTGCGCATGGGTCCGTCCCTACAATGTCGACAAATCTGAGCGGTCGAGCTCTGGCCCGCGGCAGCCCCGCAAGCGTCACCTAACTAGGCCCTCAGTGCCCTCACCACTCTCTCAGAGCAACCAATGGCCGTGTGGAAATCATAATGGAAACCCGTGCTTTTCTCGTGTTGGTTTAGAGGAACCTCTTGAGGACTATAGCGGGCGGCCCCACGAGCTCTCTCTTCCTTTCTCATGCGATCTGCTTGCACGTTAAAAGGGGGACTCCTGAGCATCGCGACTCAGGAGCTCTTACTGGCTCTCCAGCCCTCGCCCCTTGGCCTTGTCCACGGCATCGCGACCTGGCTTACCAGCGGCGGCTGAGCTCGCTTGAGGGCTGGGACCTGAGGACGCAGAGCGCGAAGGAGAGTGTGGGGAGGAAGGGAAAGCTCGCGAGGGCCTAACCGAGCTACATCGTAGTGGCCGAAGTACAAGTCTGGCGCAACACAAGGAAGCGACTCCATATTACCAAGATAAGTTTC
Source organism: Triticum aestivum (assembly GCF_018294505.1). Taxonomy (NCBI): domain Eukaryota; kingdom Viridiplantae; phylum Streptophyta; class Magnoliopsida; order Poales; family Poaceae; genus Triticum; species Triticum aestivum. Next base: position 167,734,604 of record NC_057810.1, read on the forward strand.
ACGCCTGAGCAGCTAATCGATGCAGCACATAATCTCCACTTAATGCGGCTCTGTGATAGCAATGTTGCCTTCCTTTCTCACCTCTCGTCGGTTGCTTGCACGCTAAAGGGGACCTCCTGAGCATCGCACCTTAGGGTCTCTTACTGGACCTCGGGCCGCTCACCTCCTGGCCTTGACCACGGCATCCGACCTGGCATACCTGCAACGGCTGAAGCCTGCTTGGGGACCGAGACCTGTCAGCGTAGAGCACTAAAGCCTTCGCGAGATTAGAAAGGGGGAACCAAGCTGGGCAGGACAAGCATACGCGAGATTCCATAATAAGGATTACGCCAACAGAAGGCATCACGGACCCTTTACATGCCCCCGTGGGGTGTTTTCTCGATTCCTCACAAGGAACAAAAATGAGATTCCTAAGGAGTTCTAACTACACGAGTCCCCATGGCCGACGCCATCATCAATAGTGGGCCATGGGAGGCCGGCTCCAACCCCATCGAGATCAGCTGCGGTGACGGCCTGACGATGCCGCCTTGCTTCGCGCACGACGCGAGCTTTGGGGCAGGTAGCTCTTGTCGCCCGTCTTCGGAGTCACGAAGAGCCCACGAGAGTCGCTGGACTCCCAAGCATCACTGCTGCCACTGGAGGAGCTTTTGGGGAAGCGAGCGACAGGCCTAGCTCCTGCCGCGTCGATGTCCTGACTGCCTCCTCTGCCACTCCAGACGGCAGCCCTATGCATCGAAGACCTTGAAGAGCATCAAGGAGGCACCATCGTATTCAAAATGAATCACGAAGGCACCCCCTGTTCGGCAGACCCGGGCAACCTCGCCCCAGCCTTGGGTCATGAAGATCTTGCCCCGATCGACGACTTCAACCTCTGCTCCGGTCACCGGAGCACCGCAGTCGGCGTGCTGCAGCCAAAGCTCGAGAGGCCCCCTCGGCGGCATCTCGAAGGCGAAGAAGGAATGGAGTGGATCTGGAAATTTCGGAAGCAAGGGAGAGAGGAAGGGGATCTGGAGCAAGTCGAAGGAGAGCAATGAAGGCAAGCCTTACCCAGGTCAGCCTTTTGTCAGCCAGGCAGTTGCCGAGGCAGCGTGAGGAAGCAGAGACGGCCACGTCCAATCAAACGCCATGCAGCGACCAAGGCCGCAGGCTGTTGGGGCCCGCGGCACTCCGCACTTTCCCTTTGGCTTCGCTGCTAAGCCAAGTCCGAGCGCGCCTTGGGCCCGGGGGCTACTGTCGGCGTTCTGGGAATGGGGGTCCCCAGACTTGCCTGCCTGCGGCCTGCAGCGTGGCTCAGCTAGTGGCCTAGTACAACCCGTCTTTATCAACAAACACTGAAGACCATTGCGAGGGGCCAAGCTTCGCGGGGCGGACGATGCAAGGCCTCCTCAGGGGCGGCCTCACCAGGCAGGCTCGCGAGGAGGCGGAGAGATCAAGGCAAGGGGTACCTCGCAAGGTGCTCATGACGCAAGCCATGACGATCAAGACCAGGCGGGCGCCAGCCTGCACAGTGTCCTCGTTTCCTCTTTGGTGCAAAGGGGGCAAGCGCAGGCGCGGAGTATCGAGGCATCAGGCAAAGGTTTCCATATCAGTGCAACAAGACCAAGACCAGTAGGACGGCGGGAAGGAGGTCACCGTGGAGCCTAAGGCGGCGTCATCACCAGTTCCTTTGGCAGTCGAAGACCACCTTTAGTCAGGATAGCTTGTACTAGTTGTCCCCTTTCAAAATGGCCGTTGTTGGCTCCCTTCCCGCTCAATATTTGGGAAGAGGACCAGGGCCTCTATAAATGGGGATAACCACCACGGTAGAAAAGGCATCATCATCTCATCTAGAGCCGAGGGAGATGGATCAACTCCTCTCGAGAGACACCACCACAAGAACACATCTCCTCGTGAGGCTGTTCTTCCTCTATACTGTTCATCATCAGCCCAAGAGGCAATCCACCACACCAAACACTGGAGTAGGGTATTACACCACAACGATGGCCCAAACCAATTTAAACCTCGTGTCTCTTGTGTTGTTCATCGTACTAGCTTAGAATCGCAGTGAGGCTGTGGGTGTGTTTCAGTAGGGAGAAGATCTTCGTGTGCACCCCAGAGTTCGAACCTTAAGGGTTTTGCCGGAACCCGATATCCGACATATCGATTTCAGAATCGTACAAAAGTCACTTAGGCCATATACATAGATTTCACTGGGAAGATGCCGTTCATAGTTGATCTCTTGTGAATACTATCAGGCTCGTCAGAGAGGTAAACATCCATCAACCTTCTCACCAGATGTAGCCATGTTTCCCATCGGTCTCCTACCAAAGATCTTCGAAATTGAATATTTAGAGGATTGGATTGTAATACTATAGCAATGTAAGCCCCCTTACGTTGTACAATGTTATAGAGAGACGGATATCATGTGGCTAAAGGCGTCTCCCCTAACCATGTATTGTCCCAGAATCTAGTCGAATTACCATTTTCAATGATGAATTTAGTTCTATGGAAGAAAGTTGCTTTCATTCTCATCAATGCCTTCCATAAAGGTGAATCATTGGGTCTAATGGTAACCTAGGCCAAGGTCTTAGATTGCAGATACTTATGACGTAAAATTTGTACCCATGTGCCTTCGGTCTCAACAGAAAGCATGTATAGCCATTTACTGAGCAGACATCTATTCTTTACCTCTAAATTCGCAATCCCAAGGCCACCCTGGTCCTTCGGCCTACAAATGATATCCCATTTACTAAGCTTGTATTTCCTCTTCAATTCATCACACTGCCAAAAGAATCGTGATCGATAAAAGTCAAACCTTTTTCATACACCTACAGGTACTTTAAAGAAGGACAAAAGGAACACTAGCACACTCGTGAGCACTGAGTTTATTAGTACTAGCCAGCCTCCATATGACATAAGCTTACCCTTCAAACAACTTAGTTTTTTTTCAAATCAATATTCAATACACTTCCACTCTTGGTTAGATAGCTTGTGATGGTGAATTGGTATTCCAAGATAACTAAATGGTAGGGTACCCAATTCACATCAAATAGTTGTCTAAAAGAATCTTTTTCATCTTTGGCTCTCCCAAGACAAAATAATTTTCTTTTGTTAAAATTAATCTTCAATCCTGACAATTTTTCGAATAGGCATAACACAAGCTTCATATTTCTCGCCTTTGCCAAATCATGCTCCATGAAAATTATGGTATCGTTGGCGACTTGTAGTATGGACACCCCGCCATCTACTGCATATGATACTATTCCTCCTACTTGGCCTTCCTCTTTAGCTCTTCCTATCAGAATTGCCAACATATTTGCTACTATGTTCAACAAGATAGGAGACATCGGGTCCCCCTGTCTTAGACCCTTGCACGTCTGGAAGTAGTGACCTATGTCATCATTCACTTTAATCCCAATGCTGCCGTTTTATACAAATGAATCCACCTGCTTCCTCCAGGAATCATCGAATCCCTTCATACGTAAGGCCCACGGGAGGAACGACCATTTAACCTTATGATACGCTTTTTTGAAATCCACTTTGAAGAACACCCCCATCGAGTTTCTTTGAGTGAATCTCATGAAGTGTTTCATGTAGGACAACCAAACCCTCTTGTATGTTTTTGTTTGGCATGAAATACTATAAAAAAGGCACATCCGTTAAATTTTGGCATGAATGAAAAAAAATCTGTCATGCTTATGACACTTTTGTGACGATAATTGTGACAAAACCACGTATCATCATAGATGTGGTGGGCTCCTACTTCTATGACAAAAAACATGAAAGAAAATGGGCTTTTCGTCCTAGGCGGGCCGGTAATGCACCTGCATGACATTCTTTGGGTCGTCCATGACGGAAAAAATCATGGTAGAAGCGAGGGCGAGGAAAATTTCAGGGAGTTCCCAATTATAGTGGGTGGTCGGGGCTGAGCGATGCACGCAAGGTTTGTGCATTTCTCTCGTACATGTACGCGCATGTGTGTGACACGTTGGGCTCTAACTAAACCCGAGCGAGGCATTCACTTACTGAACCGGAGCGATTGCACTAGCTACATCACTAGAATCGAGCGATCGATTCATTGGCTGTTAACTAAACCTGAGCGATTCCTTCGCTGCTGCTACTAACTGAAGTCGATCGAACCTGCCTCTTGATGAACAGTGACCGTTGTTGGGGGTTGGATGAACAATTTTCGGTGGGGGTTGGACAAACAGGACCTCATGGTAGTAGAGGCCGTTGCTGCTGGATGAACAGGACCCCGATCAAGGAGGCCGCCACACCCGAGCTGGTAGGGGTGGATGAACATGACCCCGTGGAGGTCTGGTTGAACAGTAGCCGGTGGAGGCCGGATGAACAGTAGCCCATGGATGGAGAGTAGCTTGTGGAGGCAGGAGGAAGAGAGGTGGATGAACAGTAGCAAGTGGAGGCTAGAGGAAGTCGACGGTGGATGAACAGTAGCCCCGTGGAGTCTCGTTTTGCGGTACACTACACCCCTCCCGATCAACAGCACCCCGTTTTGAGTGTAGGAGCTCAAACAGAAGTTCGTTTCCTCCATTTTGTGGTACGCTACACCCCTCCAGATCAACAGGACCCCATTTGACCATACGCACTCGAACATAAGTCTGTTTCCTCCATTTTGCGGTATGCCAGAGCCTTCCCGATGAACAGGACCCCATTTTGACCGTACACAGTCGAACAGAAGGACGTTTCCTCCATTCTGCGGTATGCCAGACCTCATTTCGGCTGTTCCGACCAAGCCGGTTGGCTGAAGATGAACACGATACATTTCGCTGCCTCCCGATGAACACGATGTAGTCTCTCTGTTCCGACCCAGCCAGTTGGCTTCCGATGAATAGGACGCCATTACTGCCGTCTGTTGCCTCTCCATGCACACCTGCCCTGGCCATACATATGCGTGAGTAGCTAGGCGTTCGAGACCCCTCCTGTATATATGTACATGGCCATATATTTTGGCATGTGGCTGTATGTACATGTACACGGTTTAGAAGGGACTGCTTGAACTACTACGTTAGTGGCTCTACTACTACACGTGTCGCTGCTTGCTTGGCCAAGGTTCATCGTTGCAGAGAGATCGATCGACCAGTATGTATGTACACGTTCGCGACAAGACAGAAAATGGTATGTACACTTCCACCGTGTGGGTCCCAGCTGTCAGGGAGGATAAGGACGCACTTCCTTGCATGCGAAGATATAGCTGGTGGGTCCAAGCTGTCAGGGGGATGATTCATTTTTTCCCATAATATGGAGACACTTCCTTGCATGCGAAGATGTAGCTGGTGGGTCCCAACTATCAGGGGGGGAATGTTTTTTCGCAAAATACGATGTCCCTTCTAGCGGGTCCATGCTTTCAGGTGGAGGAATCATTATTTTGCGCATAACAAGGAGGCACTTCCTGCGGCCATGGACCCAGCTGCCAGCCTCTCCATGTACAGTCCTCTTCCGATGGAAGTCGTTCCTTGACCAAGTTGACCATGCTGCGCTGAGAGCACCAAGGCGGTGGACGAGGGTGAGGCCTAGGAAGGGAATGACCCAAAGCCAGGGAAGACTCGACAATTGTTTCCCACGCGGACAAGAGTACGAGGGTTTACTGGTTTGGCTGTAGTGTGAGGCTGCTGTCGTGGGAGAATAATAGGACGGTCAGGCCAACGATGGGAGTAGGGTGGGGCGGTGAGGCCTGCGCAGCAGCACAACCAGCCATGGGAGGAGGGAGCATGCAGTCCCGCCGGTGCTGGTTTAAGCGGATGGAGCAGAAAGAGCAGAGATTGAAGAAGCACGGCGGTCGTTGGATAGATATCCAACAGTCAATGCTCTCGTGTGTTGACTAAGTTGACATGGCCTTGCATGCGCACCAACCTTTTTTTAGGAAAGCATACGCGTCAACCTAGTAGGCCCACAAGTCAGCCCGAAATATTTGGAAAATAGCATACAACCCATCTGCAATTATAGCTAATAAATGTACAGCCCATTGGCTAATTCTTAAGGATTTTTTAAGCCCATATTCTTTTTGTTACCATTACAACCCATATTCTGGCCACTGTTAAGAATTTAACAGAATTTTCATATTTCGGTGCGGTCTGAACTATTTTAATCCCGAAATTTTGAACCACGTTCAAACTAATTTAAAAATAGTAAATTTATATCAATTTAAAATCCAACTTAATTTTACCCGCAAAAAAACAAGTAGATCCGAAATCTTCAAATCTTAAAAAACTATATTTGAAACTAATTGCCGGTTTCCTGTGTTTTAAAAATTTACATCCCATTTCTTACTAATTCATTTTCTGGGCAAGCAAATACATTGCTCTCATCTTGAGAGATTTGTAGCCAGCAGGGCTGAGAAAGCAAGTAGGCCTCCGTTGGGTATTTCTTTTAAAAAAGTAGAACTGGGCTAGCCATATTCATAAAAAAACAACTGGGCTCGTCATGTGGTAAACATAAAATAAAACCCTGGCTAGATGGGCAACAGCCCCCGCATAACCCCGTTGTTACCCTGATTTGTCTCTAAAACTAGTACTAAATAACAACTGCTTGTTGCTAAAAGAGTAAATAGCAACTGTGCGACCTGCTGGTCCATGGTGTCAGCCACTTGTTGTGTAACTCTCTCATATATTCACTACGTTGAAAATGGAGTGGGACCCAGATGTCTAACCATTAGGAGGAACCATTTTTGGGCTTGTAATAATGAGGCACTTGCTTGCGTACTGCCATGACCCTGGTAGGTCCCTACTGTCATCCTCTCCACATATAATCATCTCTTTATTCCTCCCGGTTGTTGACCATGTTGACAACGCCAGACGGCGGCGCACCGCACACCGCGAGCGAACAAAGGAGGAGCATGATGGGAGGCCTCGGACGGGAACGAATAAGGGCCGTAGAAGATGCGGCAGTGTAATTGCGGGCAAAGGGGAGTACGAGGGTTGTCTGGTTCGGGTGTGGGTGTGGGTCGGGGCTGACGTCGCTGGAGAGTAACATGACGTGTGGGGGAATCACTACAAAAAATACACTTCCATGATGATACATTTTTGTCAAAGTAGGTCACATTTTCTGTCATGCATGTAAATCCATGACGATTTTATGACAGAATCAAGATAGTGATACCTATGCTGTCGTAGAATTGTTCCATGACATTACCCAAATTATCATCACAGAAGTGTCCACTTCCATGACGATAAATCGCGCCTCAGGATCTGCTTTCGTCAAGGGTGACTAACACGTGGCATCCACCGCAACGGGTCGCTGTTAAGCTATCGGGTCCGGTTTTGGACTCGAGAGCCCGCTAACAGCCTGGACTAATGGGGATTTTCCACATGTAAATTTCTCATTGGCCAGAGGAACCACGTGTCGGCTCACCGTTGGGATAGATGGCATCCAGTCATTGGACCGAAGGCGCCTATGATACGTCGACACATGGCACGGCCCAACAGAGGCCCATTCGAGTGAAAAGGCCGGCCCGTTTGACTTGGTTAAAAGGTAGCGGGCCGACCCATGGAAAGTCTATTAACGACATGTTCGCATATAGCCCATTTACAGCCCGCGAAGTCACGACCCATTACAGCCAATCCACATTAGGCCCAGTAGCGTCATCTAGGCTGTCCAATATGATTCCAGCCCGTTGTAACATCCAGCCCATGTATGGCCCATGACGTCTTTCGGCCCATATGAGGCCCTTTGTAACTCTTGGCCCATTAACGGCCCCGGGTGAAACTGGCCCGTAATAAACAGTGTATCACTTTATACCCATTAACGGCCCATTATTCCATCGGGCAGTTCCCATCCCGTGTTATCTTTCGGCCTTCACTGGGCCCATTTATTCTTGGGCTCATTTCTAGAATTCGGTTACTTATGGCCCATTACTGGCCTTTTCTGCTTGTGGGCAAAATTCAGCCTGTGTTACAGTCGGCCCATTTGTGGCCCGTAAACCCATTGGGCCGTTTTCATAGCATGATCAAATACAGCCGATAAATGACGACCCATTATGGTTGGCCCATGAACGGACTATTCCAACTCTAGCCCGTTTACGACCCATAATGTGGTCTGTTATTGGCCCATGTTTGGCCAATCAATCATACAACCCATATAAGGCCCATTGATGCTACGACCCGTATAAAGCCCATTGTTTCTACGGCCTGTAGAGGGCCCATTGTTTCTACGGCCCATAGAAGGCCCATTGTTTCTACGGCCCGTAGGAGGCCCATAGTCACTAGAGTAAATATGTAGCCCATGGTTATTGTGGCCTAGTTTAAAAAAATAGTTTATTGCGGCCACTAGCAAACCGCAAAAAAAGAACTGCACTGACTACAAGTAAACAAATAAAGAAGACAACAAGGAAATAAATAAGCAAGCAACTTATGCTAGGCTATCATGGCTATTTCACATATTACATCCACTCGGCATCAAAGTTCGCCACCAGTGCAAATATAGGGAACAAAAGCAGCATATCACATACATTGGTTGTCAAAGTTGGCGACCAGTGCAAATACACGTCGCAGCAAAACAAGTCCAGAACTGAAACCACTTCAGAAGAGATCAAGAAACAATATCCTGGGTACCCATAATGCTGGCAAGATGCTTAGCAAGCTTATTAACTTTCTCTTGTTTGGCTCTTAAGTCCTCCAGCGCTTTCTGTTGCACCAGAAAGTATGCATCCGAATTCTGCAGGGACTTCTTAGTCCTTCGGCTTCTTTCCGCAGCATAACTGACTGATGTATTTCAGCTTCTAGTTGAGACTGAAGAAGCCGAAGTGATTCAGGCAGCGAGTTCGAAGAGCTTGTGCCAGTGGTACTGGCCAGTAACTCGAACACTACATCAACGCAGGACTGTGGGGTTGTCTCACTATATTGAAGACCAATAGGGTTGTCTCACTATATTGAAGCTTATCTGCATTACTTTCTCTACCAGTGCATAGTGGAATGCTCTTCTCCAATATTCTGTTTGCATTCTACAAGAGAAACAAGCAGACACATCACAGGTTTAGCATGTAGTATATGAAACCCATTTTGGTAAACCAGTTCAATAGTAAGGTGGACAAGATAACAACATGAAAAAAACATATATCTATGTACTATGGTCACTCTATTGTCCATATCATTCTAGTTTATGTTGCCAAATCAAGATAGAGACACAGTTCAAATCATACATTTGTAAGACACAACAACATAGACATAATATAAGTGTTAGAAACTACATAGCACTGGCAACACTTGTAATGTGCATCACATGAGAACATAACTGTTTACACAACTGAAACAGAAATCAACATAGAGTAAGAAGTTAGAATAGCAATCAGTTAAAGAAATAGGTTTAAAACATACCTGTTGCACCATTGGAGTTTTAATTGGATCCTTCAAATTGGAAAGTAGTTGGTATCAGTAAATATAGTGATGCAAGAGAAAAGGAGTATGGACCATAGCTACGGAATCTGACCTAAGAACAGTTGCTCTTCTGCTTTAAACGTGGAGTTTGGGTTTGCTGTGGTGGTCTTAGTGCTTTGGGCACTGCAGTTGCTTTACAAAGTGCTCGTGTGGGGGTACTCTATGGTGGACATGGTGATGTGTCATCTAGAAGTGGGTTACTATCTGCTGGGCTTGGGGTTAGATGGGTTGTAGTTGTTTCTCTGTCCAACGGTGTAAGTGTGCAATCTGTAAGAGTCTTGATTATGTGTGGTGGGGCTAGTTCGTGGGCCAGTACAACCATGGTTATATCTGCATCGATGGGTAGCACCGTCTATTGTGAAGAACGGGTTTTGCTCCCTTAGATACTGCCATCAGCCCATCCAATTCAAATGGCTGATAAACAAGAAAAGAAATTGAACATACATACATTGTATGATAGACAGATGTGGTAATTCACATATTGTAGCGACCATACCTCAAATGGTCAAGTCTCTATGCATCAGTGTCATCCCTGGATCAGTAATGCTGACATGCACAATACTCAAGGAATTATAACAGAGTTTCAATCACACACTTATTACATCAAGTCCTCATAAAGAGCATGATTACAAAAAAATATCATGGCTAAAGGCCATCTAAACTAGATAACTGCGGAAGCTTCGAAGGTAACTGAGTCCATCAACTCCAACGGCATAGCTGAGTGCAAAACAACGACCTATCACACCTTATTCGTTGTCTGAGTAGTCTGCAACATCAGACGTTGTAGCCATGTAGGTCAGCACATTGAATATTATGGCGGAGTTACACTGTAAAGCAATGAAATGCAAGAATTATATCTAGATGCAATATTTGGATGGTGGAGGCTGTAAGTTTATGATTTTGCATAAAGCTAGTTTTTCCCCCTACAACAATGGAATAAATTTATTTAACTACTCCCAGGTTGCCCAATACTTGAGAAGGTAACCCCAACTCAAAACCCAATTAGAAGTATCATGATTAACCCAACAAGTTAATTAAAGTAACGTGATGAGATCACATCAATAGAATCAAGTACTAGATACTCAAGCTGTCCATAACCGGGGACACGGCTAACCATGATTAGTTTATAAACTCTGAAGAGGTTTGCGCACTTTTCCCCACAAGACTCGAACGCATCCATAATCGGATGATCGAGACATAGTCTTTCTAAAGCATTAACTCTCTACTCCGGGCGGACCAGTACACCTACTTTCCCCTACATATGCTAGTCCAACTCTTCAAGAGCTCATGCAACTTACTCAACTATGCCAGAGCCCATAATGGCTTGTGGCTGCACATAGAAGTTTCTAGCATGAATAATCTTATGATCCCTTTCAGCCTGGGTGGCATTCCATAGGAAAAATCACACGGGCACTCTGGGATTTCCCAAAAACAAGCAACACTGGGTTCCCCTGGTGCCTCAACCAATCCACCCAGATGTATATTAAAGTTGCCACCTTAATGTTATCCATGATTAAAAACTCTCAAACTTCCATGTGTGAATCATGATTCAATGCCCGTCTGCGAGCATGGCTAAGCTATAATAAGCATAACGTGTATTCCCGGGGTGATAAAAAGGTATTAGGTTCCTACCTCAAGCACTACAACCAAACCACATGTTCTCAATCCTACTCATGTAAATATTTCAGGGGCAGAACCAATGCATAGTAAAAACTGGGTATAAAAGAGTATGATCAAAGTGTAACTTGCCTTGTTGACGATCTCCAAACTCTAGAGATTCGTAGTAACAAGCTTCGCACTCTGGGTAATCTAGCGTAGACAAACAGTAGCATACATAAGCAATCACTCAAACAAAACACCGAGAAAATCGAGAAAAGATCCAAATCAAACACGAAACAAGCGAACAGCTTAAACTAACAAAAGTCAAACCTAATAGCAATATTATCATGTGAAATAGATCTTAATAGTAGGTATAAGTGATTAGCTATGATTTGCAAAAAGATTAATCAAACGGAACAACGAAGCTCAAAATACGAACGAAACAAGATCGTTACTAATCTGGACTAAACTCAAATTTTATAGTACCAAAAATCCTGTTCAAGTTGGTTAACTAGAAATAATAGAATGATACGAAGATTTAGGCGCTGGTTTCATCTAATTTGGATAAACTAGTAAAAAGTTATGCTAGTTTAAAGATCAGGGGCTAAATCGAGATAAAACTATTCACGGTTAGGTCCCTGGCCGAAAATAAAATAAAAAGAAAAACCTACGGCGCCAATGTGCGCTAACAGAAAAAACTAACGAATATTGTTTGTTAAAAACGAACGAATGGACGGACGTCCGTTAAATAAGGAAACCCTAACGAAAAACCGATCTAATAAAACAAACCGGGCTAAACCAAAAAAAACCGGGGCAGGTCGACGATTTACCGGTTAATCGAAAAGAACCGATCGGCGGCGGCGGCTCCGATCTACAGCGGCAGCGGCGAGCGGTGGCATCGGCGGCGGCGGAGCTGCGGTGCGGGGCGACGCGGGTGGCGGGGCAGCGGCGGTGGCATATAGTGAGAGGCGGCGGCGGACGGGGTCCAGGGGGGGCCCCGGGGTGGCTTATAAGGGGGGTGGGGGGTTCGGCCTCGGGTGGCATGCCCGGGTCGGATTCCAATGGCGGCGTGGCGTACGGGCGCCGGTCTCCTGCGGGAGGTCGGTGTCGGCGCGGGGTGGCTGGGCTTCGGCCCAGTCGGTCCAATTTTTTTTAAAACAATTTCTCCGTAGGAAAAAAATCCTAAATAAATACCAAGAAAAAATCTATAAATTCCAGAAACAATTTTCACCGTCCAAACCTAATATTAGGACAAGATGAACATTTTTCTGGACTAAGATGCAATTTTCAAAAATGCAATATTTTTCTAATTCAAATAAAATAGCAAATAAAATACCAATAAAATCATAATTTGATTTTAAAATTCTTTCTCCTATATTTCTCTTAGGTTGAAGAAGTCATATTATCTTCTCTCATATATTTTTAATATTGAAAATAATTGGAGAGAAAAGTAACAAAATCAAATTGATCCTTTCTTCAAATTTGAAATAAATTCAAAATAGATTTTTGTGAAACCTCCAACTCTCTCCTTGGGTCCTTGAGTTGCTTAAGATTTCCAGGATCACAAAAAAAATGTAGTAATAAATATGATATGCATATGATGATCTATGTATAACATCCAAATTGAAAATTGGGATGTTACAAACCTACCTCCCTTAAGATGAATCTCGCCCTCGAGATTCGGGTTGGTTAGCAAAAAGGTTTGGGTGGTCTCTGCGGAGATCTTCTTCTCGCTCCCAGGTGGCTTCATCCTCGGTATGGTGTCTCCACTGAACTTTGCAAAACTTGATAACCTTGCTGCGAGTAACTCGAGTAGAAAACTCGAGAATCTTGACTGGCTTCTCTTCATAGGTCAAATCACTGTCTAACTGAATTGCTTCCAGTGGCACTGTATCTCTCAGAGGAATACCAGCCATCTCTGTGTGGCACTTCTTCAACTGGGAAACGTGAAACACATCATGAACTCCTAACAGTCCTTCTGGCAATTCCAGCTTGTATGCAACTTCTTCCATGCGTTCCAAGACTCTGTATGGTCCCACAAAACGTGGTGCTATCTTTCCCTTCACTCCAAAATGTTTCACTCCTCAAAGTTGGGACACACGAAGATATGCTCTGTCTCCGACATCGTAACTGTCTCTTTGCGTTTAGTGTCCGCATAACTCTTTTGCCTGGACTGGCCTACCTTGAGTCTGTCGCGTATCAACTTAACCATCTCTTCCAAGTCTTTGATTAAGTCTTGTCCGAACAACTGTCGATCTCCAACTTCATCCCACGATAACGGTGTCCTGCACCTCCTTCCGTACAAAGCTTCGCAAGGGGCCATCTTCAAACTGGCTTGATAACTATTGTTATAAGAGAACTCTGCATATGGCAAATTGCCATCCCAACTAGATCCATAATCTAGCGCACAAGCTCTCAACAAGTCCTCCAGGATCTGATTGACTCTCTCGGTCTGTCCATCTGTCTGTGGATGAAAGGCTATATTGAACTCTAGCCTGGTACCCAAAGTCTCATGCAACCGATTCCAAAACTTTGAAGTAAACTAGGTTCCTCTATCTGATACAATGGTCCTCTGAACTCCATGCAGACATACGATCCTGGTCATGTATATCTTTGCCAACTTAGCACTCGTATAGGTGGTCTTCACCAGGATGAAATGAGCTACTTTCGTCAAATGATTGACTACAACCCAGATAGAGTCATAGCCTGAACGAGTTCTGGGTAATCCAGTGATAAATTCCATGCCAAGCTTATCCCACTTCAATTCGGGTATCGACAGTGGCTGTAGCAATCCAACTGGCTTTTGATGCTCTGCCTTGACTCTCTGACATACATCACATACTACTACTTACTCGGCTATATCCTTCTTCATTCCTGTCCACCAGAAACTTCTGTTGCTTAGCGGCATCTGTGGCTACGTCATCAGGGGCATAGTGTGCTAACTTGCTAAAGTCATCCACATACTGGCCCACTGTACGTCCTCCTTGGCACAAGTTGCAAAACTCGCACTTCCTCATGCTCATAGCTCCTGCTGAAACATGGGCGGTGCGGAAAGCCTGCTGAAACTGATCCCATGTAACAGTGTCAATGGGGTAAGTGGCTGTGAAATTCTCCCATCAAGATGATGCGGGTCCATCAAGCTGATGTGCGGCAAAATGCACTCTCTCCGCATCTGTGCATCCTGTAGTGGTCAGCTCTCTTCCAATATTGCGGAGCCAATCATCTGCAACAATCGGCTCGGTGCTACTAGAGAACACCGGCGGATTCAACCTTAGAAAGCGGGCTAGGTGATCAACAGGGGGCGGTGGTTGTGGGTTATTGTTGTTGTTGTTGCCTTGGTTCTGGTTCTAAACTAGTATCTGCATCAAGGCATTCTGCTGCTGGATCAACTGAGTGAGCTCCGGTGGGAAGGCAAATCCATTGTCACGTCTTGGAGGCATCTGATGGGTTAGAAGGGGTGAGAAAACAGAATAGAATGAGGTCTAAGAGAGATTCACTACCCATATGCTCATGAGACAAACACCATCAATTTCACTTCATTCAATAGCACACAAGATCACACAATCGGTCTAACCTACGATTACAAACTCAATCGTTGCTAACTACTTGGAGGGAATACTACTAGTTACAATGGTGGTCATCTAGAAATTTTCATCAGAGGAAGACTCCATGATATCTGCTCCAGCTTCGTCAACGTAGTCGTCATTGCTGTCATCATTTGCATCACTATCCATGTCGGTGTCGTCCAGGATGATGTAGTCCTCCGAACGGATCTCCGTTGGTCGCTTGATATTCTCCACTCATATTCCCATCTTCCTCTTCAGGTCTTCATGCTTCTCCAGTAGTACGGCAATCTCTTCCTCGTATCCATCGCATGTAGACTTGAGTTCCTCTTCTAGCTCGTTGTTTCTCTTGACCAGTTTCTTGATCTTCTTCATGTGGATAATTTGTTGATTCTTCTATCGACGAATATGATCTCCCATCTCTTGAATGTAGGCTGCAATTAATCCATCCCTCCTGGTAAGAATCATCTCCCATTTGTCTTCACGGCGGCCACATATCTGATATATGGTATTCTCCAGCTCCTTGTGATACACTTCACATATGCGTCCAAAGGTGATATGTGTTGCCACACTTTTTCCTATACTCCAGCTTGGTGCATCCAAGTAGAAGTTAATAGGCTTCGTTGTTGGCACAAATGTCCTCCCAAGTACCCAGACTTTGATCTTCCAGCACTCCTCTTCTGGTACAGAAGTAGAGAAAACTCCCCGTGAAGCTTGGTAGTCTGATGTTCAAATACTTAGTGACTTCCTTTAAATGGCGTCCAAAAGGGGTGTCATCATTCGGCTGAGTGAACTTGTTCCTGCGATCCGCCATCTATAGAGTAGAAAGAGAGGAGAACTAGAAATAAGTAGAGAAGAGAAATCCCATGGCTTATTCTAGTGGTCGCGTCCTACAGTCAGTGTGTGCTCTGATACCATCTTATAGCGACCAGACCTTAAATGGTCAAGTCTCTGTCCATCAGTGTCATCCCTGGATCAGTAATGCTGACACACACAATACTTGAGGAATTATAACAGAGTTTGAATCACACACTTATTACATCGAGTCCTCATAAAGAGTATGATTACACAAAAATATCATGGCTGGAGGCCATCTAAACTAGATAATTGCGTAAGCTTCGAAGGTAAATGAGTCCATCAACTCCAATGGCATAGATGAGTACAAAACAACGACCTATCACAACTTATTCGTCATTTGAGTAGTCTGCAACATGAGACGTTGCATGCATGTAGGTCAGCACACTGAATGTGCTGGTAGAGTTACACTATAAAGCAATGAAATGCAAGAACTATATCTACGTGCAATATTTGGCTGGTGGAGGTTGTAAGTTTATGATTTTGCATAAAGCTAACTTTTTCCCTACAATAATGGAATAAATTTATTTAACTACTCCCAGGTTGCCCAATATTTGTGATGGTAACCCCAACTCAAAACCCAATTAGAAGTATCATCATTAACCCAACAAGTTAATTAAAGTAACATGATGAGATCACATGAATAGATTCAAGTACTAGATACTCAAGGTGTCCATAACCAGGGACACGGCTAACCATGATTAATTTATAAACTCTAAAGAGGTTTGCGCACTTTTCCCCACAAGACTCGAACGCATCCATGATCAGATGATCGAGACATAGTCTTTCTAAAGCATTAACTCTCTACTCCGGGCGGACCAGTACACCTACTTTCCCCTACATATGCTAGTCCACCTCTTCAAGAGCTCACGCAACTTACTCAACTATGCCAGAGCCCATAATGGCTTATGGCTGCACAGAGAAGTTTCTAGCATGAATAATCTTATGATCCCTTTGAGCCTGGGTGTCATTCCATAGGAAAAATCAAACGGGTACTCTAGGATTTCCCAAAAACAGGCAACACTAGGTTCCCCAGGTGCCTCAACCAATCCACCCAGATGTATATTAAAGTTGCCACCTTAATGTTATCCATGATTAAAAACTCTCACGATCCAATCCCCGTCTACGAGCATGACTAAGCTATAATAAGCATAACATATATTCTCGGGGTGATAAAAAGGAATTAGGTTCCTACCTCAAGCACTACAACCAAACCACATGTTCCCAATCCTACTCATGCAAATATTTGAGGGGCAGAACTAATGCATAGTAAAAAACTAGGTATAAAAGAGTATGATCAAAGTGTAACTTGCCTTGCTGATGATCTAAAGACTCTAGAGATTCGTATTAACAAGCTTTGCACTTCGGGTAATCTAGCACAGACAAACAATAGCATACATAAGCAATCACTCAAACGAAACGACGAGAAAACCGAGAAAAGATCCAAATCAAACACGAAACAAGCGAATGGCTTAAAGTAACAAAAGTCAAACCTAACAACAAAATTATCATGTGAAATAGATCTTAATAGTAGGTATAAGTGATTAGATACGATTTGCAAAAAGATTCAACTCAAACGGAACAATGAAACTCAAAATATGAACGAAACAAGATCTTTTACTAATCTGGACTAAACTCAAATTTTACGGTACGAAAATTCATGTTCAAGTTGTTTTACTGGAAAGAAGAGAATGATATGAAGATTTAGGCGTTGGGTTCATCTAATTTGGATAAACGAGTCAAAAGTTATGCTAATTTAAAGATCAGGGGCTAAATTGCAATAAAACTATTCACGGTTAGGTCCCTGGACAAAATTAAACTAAAAAGAAAAACCTACGGCGCGAACGTTTGCTAACAGAACAAAACTAACGAATATTGTTTGTTAAAACAAACGAACGAACGGACGTTCGTTAAATAACGAAACCCTAACGAAAAACTGATCTAATAAAACAAACCATGCTAAACCGAAAAAAAACCAGGGCGGGTAGACGGTTTACCGGTTAACCGAAAATAACCGGTCAGTGGTGGCGGTGGCTCCGATCTACGATGACGGAGCTGCGGCGCGGGTGGCGGGGCAGCGGCGGCAGCGTGTGGCAGCGGCGTGCAGTGAGAGGCGGCGGCGGACGGGGTCCAGGGGGGCTCGGTGTGGCTTATAAAGGGGGGGGGGGGCAGCTCAGCCTTGGGGCATGCTCGGGTCAGATTCCGATGGCGGCGTGGCGTATGGCCGCTGATCTCCTGTGAGAGGTCGGTGACGGCGCGGGGCGGCTGGGCTGGCGACCTGCTGGGCCGGCTAGGCTTCGGCCCAGTCGGTCCGAAACTTTTTTTTTAAAACAATTTTAGCGCGGGAAAAAAACCCTAAATAAATATAAAGAAAAAATGTAAAAATTCCAGAAACAATTTTCACCGTCCAAACCTAATATTTAGGACAAGATGAACATTTTTCTGGACTAACATGGAATTTTCAAAAATGCAATATTTCTCTAATTCAAATAAAATAGCAAATAAAATACCAATAAAATCATAATTTGATTTTAAAATTCTTTCTCTAGTATTTCTCTTAGGTTTAAGAAGTCATATTATCTTCTCTCATATATTTTTAATATCAGAAGTAATTGGAGAGAAAAGTAATAAAATCAAATTGATCTTTTCTTCAAATTTGAAATAAATTCAAAATATGATTTTTGTGAAACCTCCAACTCTCTCCTTGGGTCCTTGAGTTGCTTAAGATTTCCATGATCACAACAAAAAACGCAGTAATAAATATGATATGCATATGATGATCTATGTACAACATCCAAATTGAAAATTGGGATGTTACACATATATGTTGTCTAACCAAACAGGACAACATGACACAATTTCACATATACGATGGCTCACTAAATAGGGTAACATGACACTATTTCAGATATATGATGGATAACCTAACATGATATAATGGCATAATTCAACATATGGTGAGCATCTAAACATGATGACATGACAAAACTATATGAAGTCTTCCTAAAATAATTTGGGATGAAATAATTCACATACATGTTGCCTAATTATACAGGATGGCATGAAATAATTGACATAATGGATTCATATACTAAGCATCTGACGCTCGCTTGTATGATCTCTAAACTGAGCAGATGGAATTGAATATTGTGCATATGATGTCTAAACTAAGAAACACAAGACACCATATACATGATATGAGAAATGTAAACATAGAAAATTAGAGCATACACCTCAGGTGGGATATAGGACTGGTCATTTGTCTCTGAATCCTCCTCTGAGGAGCTACCTGTAACCATCGAGATATATGCTTCAACAGGTACAATTGCCTGCTCTGAAGACGTTGTTTTCACTCCTGATTTTTCCATAATCGGCTCAAATGGCTGATACACATGAAGAGTAGTTCAATATACACAGATTGTCGACAAATGGAATACATAATGAAAAAAAGGATGGCATGAGATAATTCACATATATGATGCCTGGCAACATGGCGGCACATAATTCGCATATATGATAACTGACTGAAAAACATGGCATTGCATAATTTGCATATCTGATATAGAAAGCATAGATGATGCATTCACATAAAGCATGTCCAATCTAAGAAGATGGCATGGCAATGCAAGACACCATATGCATGATATGAGCAATATAACCCTGCCAAGTTAAAGCATGCACCTCGTGGGGGGGGGGGATACGACTGGTCATCTGTCTCTGAATCCTCCTCTGAGGAGCTATCTGTAACCAGTAAGAAATCTGCATCGATAGGTAGCACTAATTACTCAGAAGACCTTATTTTCACTCCAGATTTTCCCATGACCGACTCAAATGGCTGATTCACAAGAAGATTAGATGAATGTATAAACATTGTTGACAAATGGAATACATTATGAAAAAAATATGGCACAATAGAATTCACATATACGATGACTGGCTAAACAGGATGGCATTGCATGATTTACGTATATGATGCCTGGCTAAAGAAGATGGCATTGCATAATTCCCATATACTCCCTCCGTTCCTAAATATTTGTCTTTTTAGAGATTTCTAATGGTCTACCACATACGGATGTATATAGACATATTTTAGAGTGCAGATTCACTCATTTTGCTTCGTATGTAGTCACTTGTTGAAATCTCTAAAAAGATAAATATTTAGGAAGGGTGGGAGTATGATATAGAAACCTAACAGGCGACATTCACACAAAGCAAATCTAAACTAAGCTGATGACATATAAGATGTATAATTTAAGCAATGTGAGGCGCCATATGCATGATATGACCAATATCAGGATGCGAGGTTAGAGCGAACACCTTAAGGGGTAAATAGGAGTGGTCGACTCCCTCTGAATCCCCCTCTAAACAGTTATCTTCCTCTGGAATACAATCTAGAATGGCGCGAGGGGGGCCCACTTTTCCCACCATGGAGCGGCGTCTGCATGACATTATATTCCGATGCAATGGTCTTCTCTTTTTCCATACATGTCCAGTAGGATTGTGTATATTAACTGACATGCATAATAAAAAACATAGGTAGATTATGTAAGGCCTAAGGGATGCATGCAGAAATCAAGACTGATGGTAGCAAACAAGTGGATAGATCCAAAACTAACGATAGTAGGTAGATTATAGCTACAGTTTAAAAAGATAAACGATGGATCATCTACTGTTTGTTGCCCACCCAACATGAACCACATAGAAGACCCTAGATGAACCAGATAGTAGACAAATACTATTCATTTCTGCCCCGATATGTGCCCCACAGGAATTTTAAAACTCAAGTTTAAACATTAGTTTGGACCTAACTCGGAGTCTAAGAGGTGAACATGACAATAAAGTAGTAGGTAATAATAACCGATGTATAACATAAGCAGACATGAAAGAGTGCGACCTCTCTTCCAGAACTATGTAGTCCTCAGGTTCATCTGCTCAGTCGATGATGGTAATGCAGTTGGCGTGGCTGCCGGCAACGGGGAAGATGATCTGAGGTGGCGAAAGAAAGTCTGCAGGGGGAATCTCTACTGCAGTGAATTCTTCCGTCGATGGTGCACCTCAGGTGGGGTAGATGACGGCACGGCAGGAGCAGGACATAACACACAGAGTTTTCTTTGACACCTATATGAAAAATGAAGTAAATATGTAAGGGCTCCTTAGAATTGGAGGATTATATAAACGCAGGGACAGGAAAAACACAGGAATAGGATAGGAATGCACGTGTAAAATAGAGCATTTGCAAACATATGATTTCTGTCAACCTGGGTGTTTGGTTCACATGAATTGGAAGAACATAGGAATAGCGAAACATGGTCAAATTAAATCAAACCACATGAAAATGAAAAAAAATAAGAATCTTATTATGCCAGTAATGCAATTAGTCATGTTCTCCATGCATATTAATTTGAAAAGGACGTCCAAGTGGATATTAAAATTCCTATGTTTTTTCTTTGAAAGAGACACCAAAGGGAAAAAAATCCTCCAGTTTTGCTTTGCTCCATTCCTTCTAACCAAATGCACGAATAGTAGTACCATAGTAAAGTTTCCAATTCCTATGTTTTCCTTCACTTTTTCTTTGAACCAGTGGCGATTCTAGTAGGCATTCTTCAACAGGCTGAAGCCTGACCTCGAAATATTTTGTGAGCTTACATTTGGTCCACATTAGTATCATATAATGGCTATCTTGCTAAACCAATTAAAATTGTGGTTCAAAAGAGCATTTAGTTTTCTCCCTGTTAACTTTGTGACCACGGTTCGTTTATTTCTAGATTTGCAACTGCTTTGAACCAAAGTATCCCTGAGGGATCGACATGAATGCAGAGTAACAAAGTGATGCGACCACTGTACAACCTCTTTAGCATAGCCTTGTCGACCTCAACATCATTGGGTTGGATGTGGAGGATGGTGTTGCTGGTGTGACTGTCGGAGGCGCGGAAGAAGATCTGAGGCCTCTAGATATGACGCCGAGGGTACTACTCCGCTGTGAAGGATGGTTCCATGTTCCATCGTTAAAGCAGCTCCGGTGAGGTGTACGACGGCGAGGCTGAAGCAAGAAAAGATATACAGTGTTAATCTGAAGTGGGACTCTAATATCATCAGCAATAGATGATCTAAAATACATCAATAAAAAGTGCTAGATGTTAAAATGCATCAGCCGCGCCACGGCCGCTCCGACAGATGCTATAAATACTTTTCACTCTGAACTTAACTGAAGAAACTAAACTTTAGAGTTGAAACTGAATTTTACTGTCGAAACTAATTGAACTAGTAGTAGAGCATTGCAATAGATGTTTAGGGCACTCGAGCACTAGTAGAAGAGAAGCAGTCCTCTAAATTGGTAGCCGCTCAAGCAGGGAAAACAATAGTAGAGAGCAACTCGTGCAGCAGCACCACGAGCGAGTGCTAAAGAAGCAACTCCTGTAGCTGTCGGAGGTCGTGTAACTGCAGCAGCAGCAGCGTGATCGAGAGCAAGAGAAGAGTAACAGCATGAACGAGAGCAAGAGTGGAGCAGCAACGCGACCGACAGCAATAGCAGGGTTGAAAGGATCGAGAAGAGGTGTCTAGAGGGGGGTGAATACACTCTAAGTAAGAAAATTTGCAGTTTTTAATCTCTTTAAGTTTAAGTGGAGTTTTTGGCACAAGTTTTAACATTCACAATACATATCAAGCAAGCATGCAAAGAGTATATGAGCAGTGGAAAGTAAAGCATGCAACTTGCGAGAAAGTAAAGGGATGGGATTGGAGTGTGCAAACACAATTGGAGACACGGATGTTTTTGTCGTGGTTCCGATAGGTGGTGCTATCGTACATCCACATTGATGGAGACTTCAACCCACGAAGGGTAACGGCTGCGTGAGTCCATGGAGGGCTCTACCCACAAAGGGTCCACGAAGAAGCAACCTTGTCTATCCCACCATGGTCGTCACCCACGAAGGACTTTCCTCACTAGGGTAGATCTTCATGAAGTAGGCGATCTCCTTGCCCTTACAAACGCCTTGGTTCAACTCCACAATCTTATCGGAGGCTCCCAAGTGACATCTAGCCAATCTAGGAGACACCACTCTCCAAGAAGTAACAAATGGTGTGTTGATGATGAACTCCTTGCTCTTGTGCTTCAAATGGTAGTCTCCCCAGCACTCAACTCTCTCTCTCAGGATTTGGATTTGGTGGAAAGAAGATTTGAGTGGAAAGCAACTTGGGGAAGGCTAGAGATCAAGATTTATGTGGTAGGAATGGTATATCTTGATCTCAACACAAGTGTAGGTGGTTCTCTCTCATAAAATGTATGTTGGAAGTGTAGGCATGTTCTGATGGCTCTCTCCACGAATGAAGAGTGGGTGGAGGGGTATATATATCCTCCACACAAAATCTAACCGTTACACACAACTTACCAAACACGGTGGGACCGAATCGTGAAACTCGGTTAGACCGATTTAGTTCATAATGTGACCGTTAGGTACTTCAGTGGGTCCGACATGTCAACTCAGAGGGACCGATATGGTTAGGGTTAGGGAATAACGTGATCTCGGTGAGACCGATTACACAAACTCGGTGGGATCGATTTTGGTAATAAGCTAACCAGAGAGTTAGTCAGGCAAACTCGATGGGACCGATTCGCTCATCTCGGTTGTACCGAACGTTACTAAAGGGAAACAGAGAGTTTTCATTGCAATCTCGATAGGACTGATTGCATATTTCGGTGGGACCGAAATTATTGCAATGGGCAATAGAGAGTTTGCAATCCCATCTCAGTGAGAACGAGATCCCTATCGGTGAGACCAAAAATACTAGGGTTTGTGGCAGTGGCTATGCCAAGTGAACTCGGTGGCGCCAGATAGAAAGTTTCGGTAGGGTCGAGTTAGACTTTTGGTTTAGGACATATGTGGATGTGAGAAAGTAGTTTAGGGTTTTGGAGCGTATCACTAAGCATTTCAAGCAAGAAACTCATTAAGCAACACCTCATCCCCTCTTGATAGTATTGGCTTTTCCTATGGACTCAATGTGATCTTGGATCACTAAAATGGAAAATGTAGAGTCCTGTGCTTTGAGCTTGAGCCAATCCTTTGTCCTTAGCATCTTGAAGGGGTTCCACATCATCTAGTCCATGCCACTCCATTGTTGAACTTATCTGAAACATACTAGGTAAAAGTATTAGTCCAACAAGAGATATGTTGACATTAATTACCAAAATCACCCAGAGAGCACTTGTGCTTTCAATCTCCCCCTTTTTGGTAATTGATGACAACATAAATCAAAGCTTTAGATAAAGATATAGAGAATAACAAGTAAAGCTTTGAAAAGACATGTAACATGCATAGGATCCCCCTACATGTATGCAATCATGTAAATATGGAATGTAGGAGCATGTGAATGCATAAACATCATAGGGTAGGTGTCGTGGAATTGTCACGTCAGATATCCTCATGAAAGGACTTAGTTGTGGACCCATCGCAACTAGGAAGCTTGAAGCGGTTAATCAGGACAAAAGACACGAGAGGCTTTATACTAGTTCGGCCCCTTACGGTGAAGGTAAGGCCTACGTCTAGTTGGGTTGGTATTGATGTTTCGATGACCAGGGAGCGAGATACGCTATGCCTGGCTCTCGATGAGTTGTTTCTTTCCTTAAGCCGCCAGCGGGTCGTCCCCTTATATACACAAGTGGACGCCTTGCGGCTTACAGAGTCCCGGCCGGCTTATAAACAATGTCCGGCTCGGTGACTAGTTAAGTCTTCCTTATGATACAAGTAATATTATTACAGCGGTTTACTACAACGGGCCTTAAGTCGCCTATGGGCCTTAAGCTTTCTATGAACCGCCATCTTCATGCCTTGGTCTTGGGCTTCTCTCTAGTAAATCCTCTTTGCATAACCCGGCCCCTCCTGGGCGTCTTACACAAATAGTTATATCCCCAACATTAGGCCCCAGATTGATTTGAACCTGTTCACGTCAATCTTAAAATACCTTATGAACTGTCCTGCAGTCTTTTGTCTTGCGCGAAGAATTTTAACCCGCCCTGACATCATCATCTGGATCCAGGTTAAATCATCGTGACGTCATCTTCAATAAAACTTAATTTTTATTTCGTCATATCCTCAACAGATCTTTGTCTGTACTGACCATCCCGAGAATCGAGGCGCCAGAGCTGCAGGATAATAAATGTTATCTCCTCGTTTTTCATGCCCTATCGATCAGTCTTCTCTTATAAATAGGGCGACCTAGGTCTTTCCCTCAGTCGTCTTCTTCCTCTCGCCTCTTCCCGAGCTCTGCCGCCGCCACCGTCGAACCCCTCATCTTCACCGACTCAGGCCGCTGCATCAACCTGACTCTGACCAGAGATCGACGGCGCTTCTCCACAGCTCGTCCGCATCCGTGAGTTCCTCTCATTCCCCTTCTCAGATCTGCATTAGGACTTTGTCGAGTTCGTCGGTGTTCATCACTGCCTGATGCAAACCCTCGCTAGTTCTTACCTTCAATGCCCTGCTTAGATCGTGAAAACTATGTAGAACTGCTGCAGTACTTGTTTGTGTTGACCTTGCATAGAAATAGATCTCATTTCCCTTGTTTGGAAACCCTCTTCGAGTGTACGAACTTCTCTGCCCTATTTTTAGGTCTAGAAAAATTTCTTTTCAGAGCAACATTCTGATCTAGAGTAATAGCTGTTATATGTGAAAACTTGTTTTTATCACCCGGAAACCTCTTCTGGTAAATGCCCTGGAACAGAACTGTCGAGGTGTCCAGCTTAAATAAATGATCCGAATAATTTCTGAACTGCTGTTGATACTTGTAGCGGCTTAAATATTGTTTGCACAGTCATCCTTATATCATTAGGCCCCTCATTAAGCCGCCACTTTGAATAACTAGGATCTTTCTCCCGGGTTAAAATTCAACCGGATCTTCTTATTTTATCATAGGCTAACTGTTGTCATGGCTCCTAAGGCAGCCAAGTCCCCTGTAACCTGCAATTGGGTCCCATCCACAATTACCAAGAGTAAACTGGCTGAGTTCGTGAAATCTAGCCACCTGCCAAAAAAGGAGGTCATGTCTTATCGTGTCCCCGACCCATCTGAAGAAAAGCCTCATCCCAAAGACGGGGAGGTGATAGTTTTTACGGATCACATGAGCCGGGGATTTCCCCTCCCGGATCAAAATTCTTCAGGGAAGTTTTGAATTTCTTTGACCTTAGACCTCAAGACATCAGACCCAATTCTGTGTCAAATATCTGCAATTCCAAGTCTTCTGCGAAGTGTACCTGGGAGAGGAGCCAAGTCTGCTATTGTTCAGGGAACTTTTCTATATGAATTGGAAAAATGAACGTGCCAACGGGCCGAGTCTTGAGCTTGGCGGCATCTCAATCCAGCGATGGAGAGATTGCCTTTTTCCTTATGCTGAGCTGCCGAGTCACCCAAAATCTTGGAACCAAACGTGGTTCTACTATCAGGACACTTCTCCGGCTGATGAGAAGCCTCTGCCCGGCTTTCGCGCCCTGCGCCTTGAATCCAACCATCCGTTACCAGATAAGTTGACAGTCGTTGAACGTCTGCCTCTCAACCCAACCATCAAGAAGATTAAAGCTCTCTTGGGAAATGGCTTAAACGGCGTTGATCTGGTTCGAGTCTGGGTCACCTGGCGAGTGCTTCCATTAAGCCGTCGTTCCGGCTTAATGTGTACTTGTACAGGCGAAAAGGATGACCCATTACGCCATACCCCTGACGACTTACCAGATGACATGGTGGATGCCACGACCCAGTCACAGCTGAAGGAGGGCACTGTGACGAGCAACGCCTTCGGCTTACTTCCCTTTTGCAAAAATAACCCGGCCCCTGTTGTAAGTTATCAATCGTAATAAATACTTTTTTCTGTATTATACCTTTTTTGATATTCATAATTTCTTATCCTTTCCCACAGGCTGATGATAACTTCTGGAAGGCCAAATATGACCATGATGCTGCCAAACAAGCCAGGACGACCAGGAAAGCCGAAAGGAAAGCCGCCAAGACGGGAACCTCAAAGAAAAAGAAACCCAGTGCCTCCAACTTACTCAGATTGGAGGACAGTTCTTCGGATGATGAAGAGGTAATCTTTAAATTTTTTTGTTTTACTCCCCTTGTCATTATCCGTCTGACATTCTATCCCTTTAGGAGGATACGGGAAACAGTTGAGCTGCCAATGAAGAGGTAACTATAATCTCCTCCGACTCAGAGCCTTTGCCAAAGCAAAAGATCCGAAGGGTGACCCAGAAAGTAAGATTTTCACATGCTCTTGCTTATCAAGATCCTCAATTTCTTTTGAAGCAACAACAACTTGAGAACCGGAGGCAGACCCGGAACAACAAGGATGCAGAACTCTCTTCCGGCTTACCTGATGTAACCAGGAAGCGTCGGACTAAGGTTATCTCCGATTTATGTTCTGTTTTACCTTTAGCGGGCTTAATTCGCCATCCTCTCAATTCGTCTGACTCCAATTATCAGGATACCTCTCCTTCTTCCGGTGAATCCATGCAGTCAAACATGCCAGCTTTTAAAACTGCTCCCAGGTAATGTAATCTTATGCACTTTTTACATTACCCATGCTTGCATATTCATCCTTCCACTTTGTTAACAGCATGCAAGTGAAGCCCAGTAAATGGGCAAAGAAGAATAAGCCGTCCGAAGAACCGGTCGTGGCTGAACCAGTGATTAATGCGTCTTCTCCAGACAACTCTACCTATCAGCCGCCGCCTGACCCGGCTTCTGACATTCCAGTGCCAACCTCTGATCCGTCTGCTGAAGATACTCTCAACACAGATGACCCGGAAACTCCTAGCCCGGTCAAGACAAACGAACCAGAACTCGAGATTGTGAGGTCTCAGTTTGTTAAACCAGGGCGGCCTACTATCCTTGCCAAATGTTCCGCCAAAGAAGAACTTGCCGAACGCCAAAAAGCCAAGCAGGACATTACTGGTTACACTCACTTAAGCATTGGTGATATAGTCTCGGGCTATCTGAATCAAGTGCATAATAGCCGTGACCTAGAAATCGACATGGTAAAACAAATACATCACAAATCTAAGGTATAACTTATACTTTTTACCTGAATATTACGTACTGTACCAGCCCCCAAGTCTATCGCTTATGAATAAATATGCTATAGACTTAGAAATCTGCTTTACTTATTAATTAAACTGGTTCAAAGAGAACATATTTAACCTAGTTATAACATGATAGTCGTAAATTTGCAATACACATTAGTCCCCAATTGTCAAGTATCTTTACTTGTAAAGTGCTTGAGACTTAATATGTGTGACCCGGGAGGATAAGGTTTAAAATTCTTCGGCATACATTAGCCCCCAAGTGCCAGGTATCTTTACTGGTAAAGTGCTTGGGACTTGGATGTTACCTTATTATAATCCTTACCATAACCTGGTGTCAATGCAGGCTGCGATAAGTCAGTTTGAATTGGAGATCGCTGTCCTGAAGAGCCGTCTGAAAACTCAAGAACTTGAGACGCAGAAGGCTAACTCCAAATTTGAATTCAGCGTTTCTGAAAATGAGAAGCTGAAGAAGAATTTTGAGTCAGAGAAGAAAACTTGGGCTGATGAGAAGGCTTCCCTGGTGACTCGGGCCAAAACAGCAGAAGCATCTCTTGCAGAAGCAACAACCGAGCTGTCCGACTTAAAAAGTAGATATCTCAAATGGTCTCAGCCATCTTCGGTAAGTTATCGTGCAAAAACTTCCAACCTTGTAACCTTACAATGACTATGGTAATAATTACTTCTGGCAGACTGTTATACTTGTGCACATACAGGCCCCAGGAGTATCAACCTAAAGCAAAACAAAGTGATCAAGCTTAAAGCAGTTTACACCTTAGTGGAACAGCTGTACTCCGGGTCACAACGTGCCTTGGCCGTTGTAGACTTATCAATGCCACATCCCCGCCTTCTGCAAGACATACTGAAGAGTCTCGCTTTTCTTCCTCAGCGGATCCAAGACTTAAGGCGGGCGTCCTCAAGAGCCGGTGTCATAGCCGCATTGAGCCGGGCTAAAGCATGGCTCCCAGAACTAGACTCGGCCGACCTTGCCCTTGGATACCCAAGCCTGAAAGAGGACGGCACTGCTTTTGATGATCATGACTTCACTGCCTGTGTCAAAGCCATACGTCCCGTGGCAACCCTTATTGGAAACGACACTGATCTTAGCAAGTATGCACCGGCTTATGACAGTGAAAACCGGAGAATCCCAAACGCTCCATATGATCAAATCAGCCTCATCCCTCCAATTCGTAAGCATACTTTTGCCGCTGAAGTGGACCCAGCCGGTTTAATAGATGATGAAGCTGAGTTTGAAGCTTTCAGCGGCATTGACTGGGCCTCATCAACTTTCCAGGACAAAACAGCCGACAGAGAAGCGAAGAAGGATAACCCGGAAGCTTCAAGCCTGTCGAAGGAGTAAATCGCCAGATGCTTTGCAAAAAACAATGCTTCAATTATTCAATACTCGAAGAGTCCTGTAATAGGGTAGAAAAACCTCTCAACTTTGTCATGCCTTCGCGCATGTTTATGGCGCTTAATACTTTCATAAGCCGCCATTGCTATATATTTCTGGCTTATGTTGACCGTTTGCCTCCATGATATTAAATTTACTTGTCTTATCCTACACATAAAACAAACAAAACTCCCTTGGCGGTTTATCACACTAGGTGTCACATAAGGTATTTGTAACCCGGAAACGAACCAAAGGCACCCTACACAGGCTAGTTCACAACTATATTGTTGCCAAACATAAACATAATAGCATGCCTGCAATTCCTTGATAACCTTTCCTGCTTATTTGATGCTCACCTAGTACTTAATAACTTGGTGTGACCAATATTAAACCGGAAAGACAAAAAACATCTCATAATGTTTTCCCAAAGTCTCAAGATAGTCAAATAATTTACAGGCTTCTGATTCAAATGTGATTAGTAAACCGTTCCAAAGTGGTTAAGCTAAGATTCGGATACGATCATATAGCCCGTAGTGGCTTGGCGATGCCAATCAAGTGGGTATCGATAGCTATGTTCTCTTTGGTTCGAATACGACCTATGTTTGAACAGGAAGCCCCCAAGTGACCATAAGACTTGTTTAATGACGCTGATTCGTATACGATCCATGTCAGACCCAAAGGGGTTAAGCTATGATTCAAATATGATCAAGAAGCCCCCAAGTGGGTTTGGCAGTATGCCGATCAAGCGGGTTTCGACAGCTATGTTCTCTTTGGTTCAGATACGACCTTTGTTTGAACAGGAAGCCCCCAAGTGACCATGGCTAGATTCAGGTATGATCATAAGACGGACCAAAGGTAAATCCGGATTCAGATATGATCCGCCCCTATTGGTTGTTTCCACCATCTGACAAAAAGACATGAACTTTTGAGGGTGAAAAAAGGACATATGTCCTGCTTTATTACTTTATATAATATATACATTATCAAATATATATATATATCTCAAGAGCCGGTGGCTTAAATATAGCAAAGCCGAAGATGGGTTATACCCCATGGTCGGTGGGGCGAATCATTTTGGATATCACTTAGCAAAGCTGCCCTTACTCCATAAGCCGTGAAGAAAGGTGTATAACCCGCCGGATCGAGGCCACTCACCCTTATGTCTCTGATTGTTACCCTGTGTAATAACGTTGGCTACAATCTCCGGGTTGTCGTCCGCCTTATGCTTTTTGCCACTTTGATTCCCCGGGTTATGCTGTCAGTCCTTTCTACCGTCATTTTGTTTTCCCTTCTTTGTCTTTTCATCGTCAGACTCGGGATCTTTGGTATTATCAGAATCGGCATACTTGACCAGAGCCGCCATTATTGTACCCATATCCTTGCAGCCATGTTTAAGGCACCCCAGTTTCTGCCTCAGTGGCTTGAAGCTGCAATTCTTTTCCAATATAAGGACTACAGATCTGGCATCCATCTTATCAGATGAATGAATTATCTCCTTGACCCGGCGTACCCAATGGGTGGTAGATTCACCTTCCCCCTGCTTACAATTCGTTAAGTCCACGATCGTCATAGACTGCTTACAAGTGTCTTTGAAGTTCCGGATGAACCGGGCTTTTAGCTCTTCCCACGAACCAATGGAATCTGGTGGTAAGACTTTAAACCAAGACCGGGCCATTCCATCTAACATCATGGTGAAATATTTAGCCATTGCCGCGTCACTAACCTCCAGCAGTTCCATGGCCACCTCATAACTCTCGATCCATGCTTCAGGCTGTAAGTCGGCCGTGTAATTCGGCACCTTTCGAGGTCCCTTGAAGTCCTTGGGCAGGCGCACGTTACGCAAAGCCGGTATCAAACAAGGAACACCAACGGTTCTGATGGCTACTCCCATCTCAGTGGAAGTCGTTGTATACTATGTAACATTCTGTCGTGCTGCCTGTTGAGCCGCCAGCTGAGCCGCCAGCTGAGCCGCCCGCTCGTTCTCCTGACGTACTCGGTCCGGCACCGGGTTATAGCCACCTTGTTGGTTGCGGCGCTGGGCGTTGCTTGACAAAGCTTCAGACTCCATGTGCCTGCTGTAACTCGGACTCCGGTTCTGACGAGGCTATGCTAACAAGGCGGAGGAGCTGAATGAATCCTATCCCGGCTGTAGGAATAGGTCTCTTGCTGAGCTAGGGCCGTCTGGACAAGTTCCCTGATTCTCCGGGTGTCCAATGATGTTGGATCATCACCATCCACTGGGAGAGCCGCCAGACGCGCTGATGCTGCGATTAAGTTCTCCATGGGGTTGGAAAAGTGACCCGGCGGTATCGGCACATAACGTGGCGGCGCCATGCTCACATGAGGAGGCCGCATCTCTCGATGCTGAGCCGGTCCTCCTGCTCTGGATGTCATAAGCTGATTGGCATCTGGTGGGTTATTTGGGCCGGCTCCGGGTGTAGAGAACAGAACCCGAGGGTCATAATTCGGAGGCAACCGGGATTGGGTCTTCTGGTGTCTCCTCCTCCTTACCTCATTGGATGCGTTTAAGCTCATCGTGAGTTGGTAAGCCTTCGACTGCAACCGCTGTGCCCGGGCGTCGAGAGCCGCCCGCTCCGTAGCTAGTCTAGTATCCTCAGTCGCCAAGGCCTCCTTGGCCTGAGCTATCTCCTGACATACCCATGCCACCTCCGCGTCATGCTCATCTTTGTTTGCAGGGATAACCGTGGCGGTTAACAGGGTCGTAAGTTTGTCCAAGAGGTCTATCAACACTTGAGCCAACGGGCGCACAGAGCCTCCTGCCCCGGCCACTCCTATCCCGGACGTAACTGCAGTAGCAATTGTAGAGTTTTGTCCGGGTTGAGTCCTAGCCATGAAGACTCCTGCCCAATTCGGCGACTCACAGGGGTCCGGAATAGTGAAGCCATCGGAACAGCCCCCGAGCACACCATCTTGAACTTGATACAGAGAATCTGTTGAACCGGCGGACGAATCACCGTCAGAGTGGACGGCCGTCTCACCACCATCTTCAAGACTTTCAGAAAGCTCTTCTCCGTGGACGCAGCCCACAAAGACACGCTTCATGCCGGGTTGAGCTCGGGTGGGTTTCGCACGCTGAGCCGTCTCAGGCCCCGGCTCACTAATCCGGCCGATGAAGACATGGATCCCTCCGCAGGGGACCCGGTACCCGTACTCAATTGAGCTGGCGTCGGGGCCCCAGCCTTCGTCGTTGATGTAGATCTTGCCGTGACGACTCTTGGTCATCCGGCCTACTACGTATCCCTTGAGCCCTTCGAAGTTTCCCTTCAAGAACTCAAATTCACCGTGCGCTGGCCCCACAGTGGGCGCCAACTGTCGTGGAATTGTCACATCAGATGTCCTCGTGAAAGGACTTAGTTGTGGAATCATCGCAACTAGGAAGCTTGAAGGGGTTAATCGGGACAAAAGACACGAGAGGCTTTATACTAGTTCGGCCCCTTACGGTGAAGGTAAGGCCTACGTCTAGTTGGGTTGGTATTGATGTTTCGATGACCAGGGAGCGAGATACGCTATGCCTGGCTCTCGATGAGTTGTTTCTTGCCTTAAGCCGCCAGTGGGTCATCCCCTTATATACACGGGTGGACGCCCTGCGGCTTACAGAGTCCCGGCCAGCTTATAAACAATGTCCGGCTCGGTGACTAGTTAAGTCTACCTTATGATACAAGTAATATTATTACAGCGGTTTACTACAACGGGCCTTAAGTCGCCTGTGGGCCTTAAGCTTTCTATGAACCGCCATCTTCATGCCTTGGTCTTGGGCTTCTCTCTGGTGAATCCTCTTTGCATAACCCGGCCCCTCCTGGGCGGCTTACACAAATATTTATATCCCCAACAGTAGGCAATGAGTTACATGTATCTTGGCTATATGCATCAAAGTAAATGATGTGAATATGGGAAATGTACCTTCATGCTCATGAGTCCTTCTTGCAAACAGTATGTACATCAGCAAGAAATCCTCATAGACATGACTGTGATGCATATACTTACCTTGTGGTCTTGAGTTGGCTTTGGAAGGAATGAACCTGCGTAAACAAGGTTAGATAACACATAGATGCACCTACTAGCCAGAACAAACAAAAGAAACCACAAGATCACCAAGACTAGGATGACATGTAGAGAGTGTGTACTGAGTACTCCATTTGATATAGACATGTCCCCAAAGGTAAAGATGTGCAAAGAATTCAAGGATTTCCTTCACTTAGATGTCTTGCTCCCCCTGAATCTAGTATGGGATACTGGGAGAAGATAGGGAACATAAAAACAGAGCAAAAGAAAAAAGAAAATAGAGCTAATGCAATCAAATATGAACATGTATTTCCCCTCTTAAAGACATGTGACTTCTCTCCTCTTGAACACCAAGCATCTGGGGACCTTGAAGATTACTCTCTCTCTCCCCTTGAGTATTTTCTCCACCTATGATTAAGCTTTGATGTGATCTCTCTCCCCCCGTTTTGACATCAATTTCCAAGAAGGGTTCTTCTGGATTTTTGTTACAAATGGGTTTGGTCCTTGAGTCACAGAACAAAGCAGCAAGTCGAATGTGATGCCGGTAGACAAGATTCATTGAGTGGAGCTGGATCAAATAGACTGCAGGAACAAGTGGCAAGATGTCTTTCCTGCAATGAAATCGGTGGCATCGAGTTGTGTGCTTCGGTTGCACCGAAAGTATTCGGTTGGACCAAAAACAACAAACCGGTGTGACCCAGTTCATCACAGAGAAAACACTTGTCACCTCATCTCACTAGACAGGTAAGATCTGACAAGGATTTGCAAGTAATTGGATGCAGGGAATGCAGAACAAAAGAAAAATAAAAGAAATCTAGATGAAGTTTTTTTAACAAATATGCATGAGACAAATGCAAGAGCACAGAAAAGATAACACAAGAACTTCATCTAGAATTGGTCGGCGACAAAGTCACCTATGTTAGAGTATATTGACTTAGGAGTCAAGTGACATCACTTGATCATAGGTCATACTCATCATTTAAGCTCAAAATGGGGTTACCATTTTTGTTTAAGCATTTTGATGTATTCACATCTTGTTGAGTTGCTTTGACTCATGACATGGAGGAAAGCTTCTCTTAAGATGGAATAACATACCTTGGGTGGTGGGTTGATCGTGATCATGTAGTTGAACTTGTGCGGGTTGCTCAAGGTTGATGTAGCTCATCAAGAGTTGGGAGCACCACTTTGAATTTGGGTTCATCTCCCTACATGGTTTAGTTTTGCAAGGAAGAGCACTTGTGTATCCAAAATGACAATCATAAATCTCAATATAGAATTTGTCAAAGGATATGTTTGAAGGGTTTCATTCTTCCTTGTCTTCAACCACCATTGCATACAAACTTGGTGATGTAGAGTTTTGCTCAAGATGTGAGTGTGTTGCAATCTCATATATTTAGATTCATCCAAGTACCTACAAGGGTTAGATAGCACGCAAGGGTGCAAATATATCCAACACATATAAATAGCAACATGAAAAAAATATCATGGATTAGTCATAGGCTCATGCCTTACATCTATCCAAATGGAGTTTCTACTGCAAGTTTGAAGCATCAATGATGTTCAATTCACCTCTCAACCCGCAAAACACTTTCCCATCAAGTGGTTTAGTGAATATATCCTCTAATTGATTATCGGTGCGAACATGCTTAAGATTAATGTCCCCTTTGGCAACGTGATCTTGAATGAAATGATGACGAACTTCAATATGCTTAGTTCGAGAATGTTGCACGGGATTGTGAGCAATCTTGATAGCACTTTCATTGTCACAGAGCAATGGAACATGTTTCACATATATCCCATAATCCTTAAGATTTTGGGTCATCCAAAGTAATTGAGCACAACATGAACCGTCGGCAATGTATTCCGCTTCGGCGGTGGATAAGGATACCGAGTTAGTTTCTTGGAGGGCCAAGACACAAGAGATCTACCAAAAATTGATAAGTACCCTAAGTAGACTTTCTATCAACCTTATCTCCGGCAGAGGACGAATCGGAGTAGCCAACAAGATTAAAGGATGCCCTTTTCGGATACCAAATGCCAAAATTTGGTGTATGAATTAAGTATCTCACTATCCTTTTCACAGCCTTAAGATGACATTCTTTAGGGGCCGCTTGATATCGTGCACACATGCACACACTTAGCATAATATCGGGACGAGAGGCACATAGATATAACAATGAACCAATCATAGAGTAGTAAACCTTTTGATCGACCGGTTCACCATCTTTGGTCAAATCAAGATGTCCACTAGTAGGCATGGGTGTAGTCATACCTTTGCATTCTTGCATATTGAACTTCTTGAATAAGTCCTTTGTGTACTTTGTTTGAGAGACAAACGTACCTTCCTTAGTTTTCTTGATTTTCAAACCGAGAAAGAATTTGAGTTCACTCATCATAGACATCTCAAACTTCTCTAACATTAGCTTTCCAAACTTCTCACTAAAGTGAGGGTTAGTTGAACCAAATATAATATCATCAACACAGATTTGGCACACAAATAGTTCTCCATTAACCCTTTTAGTACAAAGAGTAGAATCAATTTTTCCAATTTCAAAGCCTTTTTCAATAAGGAATTTGGTCAAGCATTTATACCACGCTCTAGGAGCTTGTTTAAGAACATAAAGAGCTTTGTGAAGTTTGTAAACATGATTAGGTTTCTTAGGATTGACAAAGCCGGGAGGTTGCTTAACATAAACTTCCTCCTCTATTTCACCATTTAGAAAAGCACTTTTAATGTCCATTTGGTACAAGGTGATATCATGGTGATTAGCATAGGCAAGTAAGATGCGAATGGACTCAAGTCTAGCAACGGGGGCATATGTCTCACCATAGTCCATACCTTCGACTTGAGTATAGCCTTGGGTGACGAGACATGCTTTGTTGTGAACTACTTGTCCATCTTCATCTTCCTTGTTGCGAAACACCCTTTTGGTACCAATGATGTTGTGGTTGTTGTCGTGCTTCTCAACCAATGTCCAAACTTGATTTCTCTCAAAGTTGTGTAGCTCTTCATGCATGGCGTTTATCCAATCTGGATCTTCCAATGCTTCTTCACCCTTCATAGGTTCAATGCTAGAGATGAATGAATACTGTTCACAAAAGTTAGCTAAACGAGTTTTACAGCGAGTGATTCTCCCGGTTTGGATATCATTCTAGATTTGCTCAACGGGATGGTCTTTTGCGACTCTTGCTAGAACTCGTGAAAGCTTTTGCTTGGATCTGGGTGGAACATCTTCTTCATCTTGTTCTTCTTCTTGACTTTCTTCATTGTTGATGTTGTCGTTCTCTTGTCGTGGTGGAGAAGGAGGTTGTTGACGTTCATCTTGGTGTACTTCCTCGCTTTCTTCGTCTTGGTGTGTCCCACTTGTGGATGCTTCCGCATCAACTCATGGTTCACCTTGTCGTGAGCTGGAAGCTTCGACATGGACTGACGAGGTACTCTCCTTCACCTCCATTGGACGAATCTTGCCAACAGACAAGTCTTCGATTGCTTCTGAAGGGTCTTTGTCTCCTACATCAATTGACAATTGCTCTACTTGCGAGCCGTTAAATTCATCAAACTTCACATCTACCGTCTCTTCAACCTTTCGGGTGAAATTATTGTAGAAACGTTAAGTGTGAGAGTTTGAGCCATAACCAAGTAGGAAACCTTCATGAGGTTTAGAAGCAAATTTAGAACGACGATGCTTATCAAGAATGTATCACTTTGAGACGAATACTCGAAAGTATCCAACCTGGGGTTTGTTACTGGTGTGGAGCTCGTATGCCATCTTGCCGAGTAGCTTGTGAAGATACAAGCGATTTGTTGCATGACAAGCTGTCTCAACCACTTCCACCCAAAAGTGATTTGGCGTCTTGTACTCATCAAGCATCATTCTCGCCATTTCGATGAGCGTCCGGTTCTTCCTCTCAACAACTCCATTTTGTTGAGGTGTGTATGTAGCCGAGAACTCATGTGAAATCCCTTCTTCATCAATAAAGGTGTCCACATTTGCGTTCTTGAACTCCATTCCGTTGTCACTGCGAACCTTCTTGATCTTCACTTCAAATTGATTTTGGGCCTTCCTAGCGAAGTTTTTGAAGATCTTCTGGACCTGTGATTTATCATCGAGAAAGAACACCCATGTAAATCTGGAAAAATCATCAACTATAACTAGACCAAAAGAATTTCCACCGAGACTTTTGTAAGCGTTGGGACCAAAAAGATCCATGTGAAGTAGCTCGAGTGGCCTCCTTGTGGTCATGATGTTCTTCACGGGATGCCTTCCTCCAACCTGTTTACCTGCTTGACAAGCGCTGCAAAGTCTATCCTTATCAAATATGACATCATTAACACCGAGGATATGATTACTTTTAATAAGCTTGTCAAGGTTTCGCATGCCCACATGACCTAATCGTCTATGCCACAACCAACCTTTAGAGGATTTAGCAATTAAGCAAGTTCTAGGTTGAGCCTTTTTTAGTGAAATCAACAGTGTAAAGATCACCTCTATGTATACCGGTAAAGACCATTTTATGATTATCTCTTC
The DNA here is from genome assembly GCF_018294505.1 of Triticum aestivum. NCBI lineage: Eukaryota > Viridiplantae > Streptophyta > Magnoliopsida > Poales > Poaceae > Triticum > Triticum aestivum. Next base: position 167,771,998 of record NC_057810.1, read on the forward strand.
GAAACACTTGGCAATCTACTTCAGTAAATAGTACATTGAAACCGAAATCAACAAGTCTAGATATTGAAAGTAAACTGTACCCAAGAGATTCAACGAGCATGACATTTTGTATGGAGCTATCATGTGAGATGGCCACCTTACCGAGGCCAACCACCTTACCCTTTGAGTTATCACCAAAAGTGACATACTTTCGAGGGCCGCTGTTTTCAGCAAGCTCGCGAAACATATCTTTATCTCCGGTCATGTGATCGGTACATCCACTATCAAGAACCCATTCCTTTCCTCCTGCCATGTATCCCCGAAGATTTGTCATAAGACCAAAGTGTATCATTGCATCATCAAGATCAAAGTCACTATCATCATCCTCATCATAGTATCCATGTTCAACATCGTCATGTGATGGATCAATTCCTGGAGAGGGTAATTCACTAGATAAATGATTTTGACAATAATCTTCTTTGTGAATTCTAATAGCTTCAGAAATAATATCGCTAATGATTCCAACATCTCCTTTGGCACGCATAAGATTTGTGAGCTCAAATAGACAAGCACCAAACTTAGGATCATTGGAATTCATCTTACTCAAGGCAATAGACTTATGGAGAATTTCATCTAGATTTTGCAAGGAATAATTTGGAAATCGATCCTCAAGAAATTTCCATATGGTGTACGCACACTTAAGAGTAGGCAAGCAACCTATCAAGTTTCTAGGCAAACCTCTAGTGCTAAGATTAACAGTTCTAAGATTGCGAATCATGTCAATTGACTCATCAAGGGTAGGATGGATAGGATCAACATGAGGTGCACAAGGGCTAGTAATGTACTTGTTCAAATGATATTCATTGAAAATCACAAGCATCTCATTTTTCCACTCATGAAAATACTCTTCATCAAGTATAGGCACTCTATGTCTAAGACTCCCCAAAGTAGACTCATCCATCTTCCTCCAATGCTGATTAAACCAAAGCAATGGAGACCAATGCTCTGATACCAATTGAAAGGATCGAGAAGAGGTGTCTAGAGGGGGGTGAATAGACTCTAAGTAAGAAAAGTTGATGTTTTTAATCTCTTTAAGTTTAAGTGGAGTTTTTGGCACAAGTTTTAACATTCACAATACATATCTAGCAAGCATGCAAAGAGTATATGAGCAGCGGAAAGTAAAGTATGCAACTTGCGAGAAAGTAAAGGGATGGGATTGGAGTGTGCAAACGCAATTGGAGACATGGATGTTTTTTTCGTGGTTCCGATAGGTGGTGCTATCGTACATCCACGTTGATGGGGACTTCAATCCACGAAGGGTAACGGCTGCGCGAGTCCATGGAGGGCTCCACCCACGAAGGGTCCACAAAGAAGCAACCTTTTCTATCCCACCATGGCCGTCGCCCACGAAGGACTTGCCTCACTAGGGTATATCTTCACGAAGTAGGTGATCTCCTTTCCCTTACAAACTCCTTGGTTCAACTGCACAATCTTGTCGGAGGCTCCCAAGTGATACCTAGCCAATCTAGGAGACACCACTCTCCAAGAAGTAACAAATGGTGTGTTGATGATGAACTCCTTGCTCTTGTGCCTCAAATGACAGTCTCCCCAACACTCAACTCTCTCTCACAGGATTTGGATTTGGTGGAAAGAAGATTTGAGTGGAAAGCAACTTGGGGAAGGCTAGAGATCAAGATTTATGTGGTAGGAATGGTATATCTTGATCTCAACACAAGTGTAGGTGGTTCTCTCTCATAAAATGTATGTTGGAAGTGTATGCATGTTTTGATGGCTCTCTCCACGAACGAAGAGTGGGTGGAGGGGCATATATAGCCTCCACACAAAATCTAACCGTTACACACAACTTACCAAACTCGGTGGGACCGAATCGTGAAACTTGGTCAGACCGATTTAGTTCATAATGTGACCGTTAGGAATTTCAATGGGACTGACATGTCAACTCAATGGGACCGATATGGTTAGGGTTAGGGCATAACATGATCTCGGTGAGACCTATTACACAAACTCGGTGGGACCGATTTTGGTAATAAGCTAACCAGAGAGTTGGTCAGTCAAACTCGGTGGGACCGATTCGCTCATCCGGTTGTACCGAAACGTTACGAAAGGGAAACAGAGAGTTTGCATTGCAATCTCGGTGGGACCGATTGCATATTTCGGTGGGACCAAAATTATTGCAATGGGCAACAGAGACAATCCCATCTCGATGAGACCGAGATCCCTATTGGTGAGACCGAAAAGACTAGGGTTTGTGGCAGTGGCTATGTCAAGCAAGCTTTCAAATCTAGGCCGATATGACCGATATATAGGCCGACATATCACTTTTGGGGCTCTACTGATATAAACATAACATATCATTTTGTAAATATCATTTTCAAACATATCATCCGATATGGACCGAAATATCGACCGATATGGCCGATATCTAGCCTGATATGTCCACCGATATAGAACGATATGTAGATGACAACAATTATTTATTAGAATGCAGTGAAATATGATTATGCATTTACAACTTCACTATATATTATCAAAGTCGGGTACAATGTTTCTTATAGATGCATATATATCACATTGTTTTAATCATAGAGCAAGGATTTTGTGAATCTTTCCTTAATAGTTTCTTAATAAACTAGTCAATAAACAAGGGATCTAAAAGTGTCATGTTAAAGCATTGACATCACACATTTCTTACTAAAAATAAATGTTTTGAACAAGAAAAATGAAATAATAAACTAGACATGTTTTCTCCGATATATCTACATATCGTCCGATATATCACCCCATATTCGACATCCGATATGTCGAAGCCAAACTGATACGAACCCGATATCCGATATTTTGAAGCTTGATGTCAAGTGAACTCGGTGGCGCCGGATAGAAAGGTTTGGTAGGGCCGAGTTAGACTTTTGGTTTGGGACATATGTGGATGTGAGAAAGTAGTTGAGGGTTTTGGAGCATATCACTAAGCACTTCAAGCAAGAAACTCATTAAGCAACACCTCATCCACTCTTCATAGTATTGGCTTTTCCTATGGACTCAATGTGATCTTGGATCACTAAAATGGAAAATGTAGAGTCTTGTGCTTTGAGCTTGAGCCAATCCTTTGTCCTTAGCATCTTGAAGGGGTTCCACATCATCTAGTCCATGCCACTCCATTGTTGAACTTATATGAAACATACTAGGTAAAAGTATTAGTCCAACAAGAGATATGTTCACATTAATTACCAAGATCACCCAGGGAGCACTTTTGCTTTCAAGAGCAGAGCAGCATCACGAATGAAAGGAAGAGTAGTGCAGCAGTGTGATACGTCTCCAACGTATCTATAATTTTTGATTGTTTCATGCTATTATATTACCTGTTTTGGATGTTTATGGGCTTTATTTTACACATTTATATCATTTTTGGGACTAACCTACTAACCTGAGGCCCAACGTGATCTGGAGGACTTGGAGTGCAAGTCAAGAAGCAATCAAGGCGGCCAGGAGATAGGAGGGCGCTCCCACCCCTCTTGGGCACGCCCCTATCTCCTGGGCCCCTCGAGCGGCCACCGACGTACTTATTCCTCCTATATAAGCCTATGTACCCCGAAAACATCCAGGGAGCCATCGAAGAAATATTTCCGCCAACGTAACCTTCTGTATCCGCGAGATCCCATCTTGCAGCCGTCGCCGGGGTTCTGTCGGAGGGGGAATCCACCATGGAGGGCTTCTACATCAACACCATAGCCCTTCCGATGAGTTGTGAGTAGTTTACCACAGACCTTCAGGTCCATAGTTATTAGCTAGATGGCTTCTTCTCTCTTTTTGGATCTCAATACAATGTTCTCCCCCTCTCTTGTGGAGGTCTATTCGATGTAAACTCTTTTTGCGGTGTGTTTGTCGAGATCCGATAAATTGTGGGTTTATGATCAAGTTTATCTATGAGAAATATCTAAATCTTCTCTGAATTATTTTATGTATGATTGAGTTATGTTTGCAAGTCTCTTCGAATTATCAGTTTGGTTTGTCCTACTAGATTGATCTTTCTTGCCATGGGAGAAGTGCTTAGCTTTGGGTTCAATCTTGCGGTGTCCTTACCCAGTGACAGAAAGGGTTGCAAGGCACATATTGTATTGTTGCCATCAAGGATAAAAATATGGGGTTTATATCATATTGCTTGAGTTTATCCCTCTACATCATGTCATCTTTCTTAATGCGTTACTCTGTTCTTATGAACTTAATACTCTAGATGCATGCTAGATAGCGGTCGATGTGTGGAGTAATAGTAGTAGATGCAGGCAGGAGTCCGTCTACTTGTCTCGGACGTGATGCCTATATACATGATCATGCCTAGATAATCTCATAATTATTCGCATTTCTATCAATTGCTCGACAGTAATTTGTTCACCCACCGTAATACTTATGCTATTTTGAGAGAAGCCTCTAGTGAAACCTATGGCCCCGGGTCTATCTTTTATCATATAAGCTTTCAATCTACTTTTATTTGCATCTTTACTTTTTGTATCTATATTATAAAATACCAAAAATATATTTATCTTATCATATTATCTCTATCAGATCTCACTTTCGCAAGTGGCCATGAAGGTATTGACAACCCCTTTATCATGTTGGTTGCGAGTTGTTTATTTGTTTGTGTATGTTCGTGGGACTTGTGAGGAGCCTCCTACTGGATTGATACCTTGGTTCTCAAAAACTGAGGGAAATACTTACGCTACTGTGCTGCATCACCCTTTCCTCTTCAAGGAAAACCAACGCAAGCTCAAGACGTAGCAAGAAGGATTTCTGGCGCCGTTGCCGGGGAGGTCTTCGCTCAAGTCAAGACATACCAAGTACCCATCACAAACTCATCTCCCTCGCATTTACATTATTTTCCATTTGCCTCTCATTTTCCTATCCCCCACTTCACCCTTGCCGTTTTATTTGCCCTCTCTTTCCCAATCTCTCTCTATTTTTTGCTTGCCTTTTTCCGTTTGCTTGTGTGTTGGATTACTTGTTGCCATGGCGCAAGATAATACCAAATTGTGTGATTTCTCCAATACCAATAATAATGATTTCCTTAGTACTCTGATTGCCCCTCTTAATGATGTTGTGTCTTGTGAAATCAATGCTGCTTTACTTAATCTTGTTACGAAAGATCAATTCTCCGACCTTCCTAGTGAAGATGCCGCTACCCATGTAAACAACTTTGTTGATTTGTGTGAGATGCAAAAGAAAAAAGATACGGATAATGATATTGTTAAATTTAAGTTATTTCCATTTTCACTTAGAGATCGTGCTAAAGTTTGGTTTTCGTCTTTGCCTAAAAATAGTATTGATACTTGGAACAAGTGCAAAGATGCTTTTATCTCTAAGTATTTTCCTCCCGCTAAGATCATCTCGCTTAGGATTGATATTATGAATTTTAAACAACTTGATCATGAGCATGTTGTCCAATCTTGGGAAAGAATGAAATTAATGATTCGCAATTTCCCCACTCATGGTTTGAACTTATGGATGATCATACAAAATTTTTATGCCGGTTTGAACTTTGCTTCTAGAAATCTTTTAGATTCAGCCGCCGGAGGCACATTTATGGAAATCACTTTAGGGGATGCTAGAAAACTTCTTGATAATATTATGGCTAATTATTCACAATGGCACGCCGAACGATCTACTAGTAAAAAAGTGCATGCTATAGAAGAAATTAATGTTTTGAGTGGAAAGATGGGTGAGCTTATGAGATTTTTTGCTACTAAGAGTTCTTGTATTGATCCCAATGACATGCCTTTATCTACCTTGATTGAGAATAATAATGAATCTATGGATGTAAATTTTGTTGGTAGGATTAATTTTGGAAACAATGCTTATAGACGAAACTTTAATCCTAGACCATTCCCTAGCAATTCCTCTAATAATTATGGCAATTCCTACAATAATTCTTATAGTGATTTTAATAAGATACCCTCTGATTTTGAAAATAGTGTGAAAGAATTTATGGTCTCTCAAAAGAATTTTAATGATTTGCTTGAAGAAAAATTGCTCATAGTTGATGATTTGGCTAGGAATGTTGATAGACTTTTGCTTGATGTTGATTCTCTTAAACTTAGATCTTCTTCTCCTAAGCATGATATCAATGAGTCTCTCAAAGCTATGAGAAGTTCCATTGACGAGTGCAAAGAAAGAACCGCTAGATTGCGTGCTAAGAAAGATTGCTTTATAAAAGTGTGTTCTTCTAGTTTCCATGAAAATAATGATGAATATCTTAAGGTTATTGATGCATCCCCTATTAGATCCTTGTTTTGCAATATGAATCTTGATGATAATGGGACTGGAAGTGAATCAACTTTTGTTAAAAAGCGTTCCAATAATTTGGAGTTTTTAGATCTTGATGCTAAATTTGGTAAAAGTGCAATTGGAGAGGTCAAAACTTTAAATAGTATTGAACCCACTATCTCGGATTTCAAGGAATTTGATTATGATATTTGTTCTTTAGAAAGTTGTATTTCCTTGTTACAATCCGTTGTGAATTCTCCTCATGCTTATAGTCAAAATAAAGCCTTTACCAAACATATTGTTGATGCCTTGATGCAATCTTTTAGTGAAAAACTTAATTTGGAAGTTTCTATACCTAGAAAACTTAATGATGAGTGGGAACATACTATAAAGATTAAAATTTGAGATCATGAGTGTTTTGATTTGTGTGATTTGGGTGCTAGTGTTTCCACGATTCCGAAAACTTTATGTGATATTCTAGGTTTCCATAATCTTGATGATTGCTCTTTAAACTTGCACCTTGCGGATTCCACCATTAAAAAGCCAATGGGAAGGATCAATGATGTTCTCATTGTTGCAAATAGAAATTTGGTGCCCGTAGATTTTATCGTTGTTGATATAGATTGCAATCTTTCTTGCCCTATTATTCTTGGTAGACCTTTCCTTAGAACGATTGGTGCAATTATTGAAATGAAGGAAGGGAATATTAGATTCCAATTTCCATTAAAGAAATGCATGGAGCACTTTCCATGAAAGAAATACAAATTACCTTATGAATCTATCATGCGAGCTACCTATGAATCAAGTGCCAAAGATGGCACTACTTAGATCTATCTTCACTTTTATGCCTAGCTAGGGGCGTTAAACGATAGCGCTAGTTGGGAGGCAAACCAATTTTATTTGTGTTATTTGTTTTTGTTCCTGTTTAGTAATAAATTTTGCATCTACTTTCTGTTTAGATGTGTTTTTATGTTTCATTTAGTGTTTGTGCCAAGTAGAACCTATAGGATAACCTATGATATGAGTTGATTTGATTCTGCAGAAAAACAGAAACTTTGCGCTCACGAGAAACAATTCAATAAATCACAGGAACGAGATTTTGCATTGATTCTTTTTTATGATGTTCAATAAACAAATTTTTAGGACGTCCTATTTTTTTAGGATTTTTAAGGTTTGAGAAGTTTGCGTTAGCTACATATTGTACAGACTGTTCTGTTTTTGACAGATTCTGTTTTTCGTGTGTTGTTTGCTTATTTTGATGTATCTATGGCTAGTATGTAAGTGTATGAACCATACAGAACTTGGAATACAGTAGGTTTAACACAAATATAAATAAATAATGAGTTCATTACAGTACCTTATGTGGTGGTTTTTCTTTCTTTCACTAACAGAGCTTATGATATTTCCTGTTGAGTTGTGTGTTGTGAAGTTTTCAAGTTTTAGGTAAAGCTTTTATGGACTATGGAATAAAGAGTGGCAAGAGCCTAAGCTTGGGGATTCCCAAGGCACCCCAAGATATTCAAGAATAGCCAAAAGCCTAAGCTTGGGGATGCCCCCGGAAGGCATCCCCTCTTTCATCTTCGTTCATTGGTAACTTTACTTGGAGCTATATTTTTATTCGCCACATGATATGTGTTTTGCTTGGAGCGTCAAGTATTATATTAGTCTTTGCTTTTTATTTTACCACAATCATCCTTGTTGTACACACGTTTTGGGAGAAGCCCACTTGATTATAATTTGCTATGTGCTTCACTTATATCTTTTGAGCTAGATAGTTTTTGCTCTAGTACTTCACTTATATCTTTTAGAGAACGGCGGTGGATTAATTTTGAAGAAATTACTAGTCTCTCATGCTTCACTTATATTATTTTGAGAGTCTCTTAGAACAGCATGGTATTTTCTATGGTTATGAATTTGGTCCTAGAATGATGAGCATCCAAGTTGGGTATAATAAAAACTATCATAGAAAGTGCATTAAACACTAGGATCAATTTGATGCTTGATAATTGTTTTGAGATATAAAGGTATTAATGTTAGAGTCATGCTAGTGGATAATTATGAAATTGAGAAATACTTGTGTTGAAGTTGGCAAGTCCCATAGCATGCACCTATGGTAAAAGTTGTGTGACAAATTTGTTGCAGCTCTTTTGATTGTCTTCCTTATGAGTGGCAGTCGGGGACGAGCGATGGTCTTTTCCTACCAATCTATCCCTCTAGGGGCATGCGTAGTAGTACTTTGCTTCCAGGGATAAGTAGACTTTTGCAATAAGGATATGAGTTCTTTATGACTAATGTGAGTCCATGGATATACGCACACTCATCCTCCCATTTAGCTAGCCTCTATTATACCGCGCAACTTTCGCCGGTAGCTTGCACCCATTATTTACCTTCCTCAAAACAGCCACCATACCTACCTATTCACTACTAGGAAAATGCCTACTAATGGAGCACCGGTTTTGCCTACTAATGGCGCACTACCGGTGCGCCATTAGTAGCACGCCACTAGAATTTTTTACTAATGGCGCACCACTGGTGCGCCATTAGTATCTGGTACACTAATGGCGCACCAAGCAGTGCGCCATTAGTATGTAACACCATGCGCCATTAGTATGCCTCCCGGGGGTCCATATGTAACCATGTGCTTTGTCATACTAATGGCGCACTCTGCCCTCATGGGCCATTAGTATCCTTTGGCATACTAATGGAGCACTCTGCCTTGATGCGCCATTAGTATGAATATTTGTTTTTTTTGCTTTTCTGATTTTTGCACAGGTTACAAAATATATTATTGGACAGAATATAGACAGCAGCACACAGCAACAGCAGATTCATCAAATACAATATAAGATTAGTCTCCGAATACTATTCATCATATTAGTCTCCGAATTCAAAAGACCGACCAAAGATAAAACATTACAAGTCTCAAGACTGCGAGTATCGAGTTTGTCTTCACATTACAAGTCGATATCGATCATCTAAACTACCATCACATAAAAGAGAGTTGCGGTCATCACGATGAGCATCATCACGATCAAAGTGGTCTTCATCCGGTTCCTCCAACGCTCCCTCCTCTCTCCCGCTAGATAGAGGGCGTATCTAGATTCGGCCTCCGCCCTAGTGGTGTAAACTTTGTAACTGTTACCGCTGAAACTGTGAACCTGTCTCCGACACTCCTCCCAGTCGTCGTAGACTCCGGGAACCTTACCCTTGTACACGACATATGACGACATCTCTATGCACAAGCCAAACAATAGACAACAGACAATACATAAGCAATATGTAAGTATGCAACAAAAGGATTGGAAGAGAAAAGCAAGATATTAATAGCACGATTCATGATCCTACTAATAAATAGCATCAATTACATCTAAGTTGAATGACTGTCCAAACCAAAGAGACATACGAATTCATTAAAGTTTAATTACAACATGAGCCAATCAATGTTTCAGAACTACACATCACTACTTTTGACTCGACTCATCGGACAGGAGCGTGATGAAGCCGTCGTTTGTCGTGATGGTCATGAAATCGCGGTCGTTGTCACCCTGCATTTGTAGTGTTCCATCTATCTCATTGTTGGACGGTTGATATCTGTGGTAGAACTGCCCCGAGGTATGAAGGACATCTTGATGGATGATGTCCGCAAACTCCGACTGGATGCGAAAGAATTCTTGTCTGAGGTCCGCTCCTGGGTTGCCGACAACCTCGCGGCCTAATATTTGAGACTATCTAGTAGCAGAAGTTGATGATGGTCCCTTACGATCGCCCGCATGTGATGGAGGGCGTAGTAGGCATCCTTCTGACCGCCAGGCGTCTGCTTGACGCAGCAGAAATTCGTATTGTGTGAGAGGGTGTGCTTGTCGTACTTACGAACTGCCCTGGTGAAGGTGCCTCCAGATTTGGCGTAGCCGGGGAGAACATCATCAAGAACTTTCTTGACATTTGTGTAGTCTATCTTGGAGTTACGGTTCGGGTCGAAATACGTGGCCATGGAATATTTCGGGCTTAAGAGGATGAGTGTGCAATGTGTGTCACTGCATGGAACACGGAATGTTAGAAAAAAAAAGAACGATCGAAATCTAAGAAATCATATGTTACGGGGCGGTTAAGGGTTGACTTACTCGGGAAAGTAAGCCACAAGGAAGTTATCCTTATCTGGGTTTGCCAGAATGACGCCTTCGAGGTGTGAACTCGCAACTTGGTGGTCCCCAGCGCTGCTCAAGTGCTTGGCACGCATGTAGAAGGGTTTGACTATCACGATGTCCGGGGTCTTGTCTCTAATGATCCGCATCTCCATACTCAGCAAAAATAGCCGAACAAAGGTGTAGTGCAGCGGATGAAGGTTAAACATAGCAAAGATGTCATCAAACTACAGGACGATCGTATCCCCGATGTCGCCATCCACAAAGCCCTTGCCCTCTGGCACCTTGGCCACGAAAACCGGATATGCCACATCATTCTCTCTGAGACGCCGCTTCTCCAAAGAAAGAACACTGTCATGCAGACTCCGCATAGCACCGGTTGCAGCATTCAGCATATTTGGCGGTAGCATCGCCCTACCCGCCACATGCACCCTCTCGAGATATCCTTAGGTGAAGGTGGCCCGTCCTGAGCACGGATCGAACTCGGTGCCGGCTGGCTCGCACCGGCGCCCTTGTTAGTCTTTCGCTTCCGTCCCTTCTTCTTGATCTCCTGTAATGGGACCGAGTTCTGCTCACAGACCACCTTCTTGAGTGTGTTGGGGCTAATAATATTTCGCACCTCAGCTATCTGAGGCTCGGTGAAGGCGGGAGCTGGAGGTGTGTCCTGAGAACTGAATGCCAGACGACACCTGTTGCAGTTGGATTTCTCCGCCGTACCAACTAGATCGCAGTCGTCTTGGTTGGGTTCTTGAGAAAGAGGCCTGCAGAACTCGTCAGTGTACCCATGTTCGGCAAAGTACTTATCAACTTTGGTAAATGTACCGTCGTCGTTGTCGTCGCCGTCCGGATCCTGTGCCATAGGGCTGTCCGGATCCTGTGCCATAGGGATGTCCGGCAGGTCCGGTAGCATTGCGGCGTTCTTGCCATGGCTTGGCGCCGGCACGATTGGCGGTCTTGTCTGTGGGGTGGTGTCCCCCGCCCCCAAACAAATCTGGCTCTTTGGCCAAAGCAGGGGCCAGTTTACGCAGGCGCTGGGGGTCATCTCATCTTCTTCATCGGCCCCAGCGGGTCGAATCGGAGGTAACATCTCGTCGCAGCCTGGCAGCACCCGAACCACTTCAACCCTATACACTGTGGGTGACATCGGATTACCGTGGAACATGCGGTTGCCCGGTTGAACGATTCTGCCCTTGGCGACATCGACCAACTTGGCCCCCACGAAGTGCAGAAGAGTGCAAGGAACATCGGCGGCGCCCTGCGAAAACATGTACAGGGCATCAGGGATGCCCAGTCAAAGGCAAGGAGATGAAGTCATCGGCCGAGAGGCTTAGTTGCCGTGATGCCATCAAGCTTCGCTCATGTCGAGGCACCGCCAACGGCGGGCGTGCAACTGACGGAGGGGGCGCTTGCTGGCCAGGTGCCGGCCGGCGTACACCCCGGTGCATTAAGCTCCAATGCCCGTGCCGGCGCCGGAGACACGAATACCGCCTCCGCCGGAGACACCAATGGCGCCGCCGCTGGAGACACCAATGGCACCGCCTCTACGTTGTGCGAGTTGCTGGCCGTGAAGCTGGGAACCGGGGAGGCCCCTGTTGGCCGCCCGCAATCCACGTCGTAAGCCCATGAATCAACGTAGGCACCATGGCGTTGAGCTTCGTTCGCAGTTGTTGTTCCACTTGCTCTTGGACATGCTCCGGAATCCGCGCCACTTGTGCCTTGAGTTCTTCAACCTCGCGCGTCTGGCTTTCCGAGCTGGTCTTTTTCTCCTTCCGCACACCAGCGGTATAGTATGACCCCCATTTTGTGGACAAGCCTTTGCCGGCCACACGACCAGCTGACGTCGGCTTAGTGAGCTTATCCTTGTTTTTCATTACGTTCAACGCCCTATTTAAAGGGGTGTCGAAAGGGGAGCTCTGAGACGACCCTGTGCTACTGCTTTTAGTGTCCTGCGAAAGGAATGTGAACCATTTAGAAATGTTGGGGATTAATTAGAGTGCAACCATATGGAGCTAATTACGCGGGGGTGTATTCCTTACCAGAACAAGCTCAAGCGCCCTGGTCTTCGGATCTGTGGTAAGCTCCTTTGTTATCGGGTCCTCCTTGTACCGGGCCCTGACATAGTTCCTGGTCTGCTTGTTACTGCTATATTTCTCGAAGTGGGGCGGTAGGCCTTGCTCGGCACGCTCCGCGTCCTCCTTGTCCCATATAGGCTCCACCACTCCGTAACCGCCGGGACCGAGTTTGTGTTCCCCTAAGTTCAACTCTCGCATTTCTTTCCCCCACTGACTTGATTCGGAGGTTGCACTGCTCTCACACTTGATCTTGAACTCCTTGTACTCATCTTCGCTCATCAAAGGATATTTCGCCTTGATCTTCTCATAACTATCACCTTTATCAATCATTCTCTTCACCGCGCTTCTCCAAGTAGACAGGGCCGTGCTCATCTTCGTGAGGGCGACACTGTTTGCTTTATTCCCTGAGAGGCGTGTGTTTTCAAATTCGGCGGGGAACTTGTATCGTTTGTGCAGCTTTGTGAAGAGAAGGTTGCGCAAATTCCCTCGGTCCTTATGCCTAAGGTTCTCGGTGTTGATCGAGACGGTGCTTCGGAGAATGCACCCGAGCTGAACCGAGTACCCCTTGACTATATGTATGGGCTCCGTTGGATTCCCGTCGGAGTCCACTTGAGTGAATTCCTCCTTGAGGGTGCGGAGCGCATTCAGGCACCGGTCCTTCCTTTGCTTCTTCGGTTGGCTGCCATTTGTGTGTACACCGCCATCATCAGTGGTGGCATCCTCGGCGGCACCATCAGTGGTGTCATCCCCGACGCCACTAGGGGTTGTGTAATCAGGATCGGTGTCTTCCGCGGCGTCCTCATAGCGGTGAGGTTGTTCCTCCATCTCCTGGGACAGTTCCCAGAATTGCTTGCCGCCCGAACCACCGACCTCATCGTTGTGGGGCATGTTTCGCTCTAAATAGGAAAAAAGTTTGGTCAAAAAGTTGGTTATTGTCAAGGAACAAGATCATGGTCTCATCATTTAGGGTTTGTCGACATCGAGGCACCATAAAAGCCTAAGCTTTCATCATTCAGGGTTTGTCGACGCCGAGGCACCCTAAAAGCCTAAGCATACATCATTTAGGTTCTCATCGACACTGAGGCATCCGGGGCAGCCAAGTTAAGTTTTCATTATTTAGGGTTTATCGATGCCGAGGCACCCTAGGTTGGGCCTAATCACTTGGCACTAATCACTTGGCTCTATTGCCACCTATGTTGGGTTTATCATCTAGGGTTTATTGATGCTAAGGAGAATTCTAAGTTGGGCCTAATCACTTGGCTCTATTCCACCTATGGTTTAATGCAGCAAGAATAAAGGGACAGTTGATCCTACTTAATTAAGTACTAAGATACCCCGTCCCATGCATTAGTCGCAAGTACCCCATATGTCCTATTTTTAGCAAAGTCATGCTAAAATTCACGGAAAATTTCAGCACGACCTTTGCTGAAAATAGGACATATGGAGTACCCGAATTTGCCGGAACGGAAGTTAATCAACATTCCGGCAAACTGAAGGGTCTCTCGGGGTACCTGCAAATTCATCACGACACGATGGTCGGAGACAAAACCCAGCAAACTGGCACCACAATGTGCCTCTACTTTCATATGGATGAAAAGGCCACAGACCATATGGTCCTCTGCTTTCATATGGACAAAAAACAGCTCAACTTATGTGAGCTTCCATTCCAGATCTTATAGCTGCAAGTTGTTCACTTGTAGCTGAACTTATGTGAGCTGCCTTTAAGAAAAGAAATCTGCAGTGGCACATCTGCTCTCTGAATACATTGGCAAGAAACAAAACAACACCTAGTACCATCCATCTGCTATGGCCGTATCATGCAGTTTCACTAAGCACTAACAGGTAATTATATAACTGAAAACTTGGCGCGTACGTGTCACTTAGCTTGGGCAAGCAACATACCTCGTCCTATTGGTTAGTCCAAACAAGCTGTATGCTGAGCCTCAACTCACCACCTGCACATTTTACAGCACCCATGAAATGAAAAACTAAACATAATTGTCAACCAGCAAAACCAAAACACAAACAAGACTTCAAATTTTCACGATCAGGAAGAAAAACAGGGTTTTCAACTACTATAGTCAGTTTCATGGCATCAGTTGATCAGTTGAAAAAGAACAAGCTTCATTTAAATATCTTGCTGCTAATAAACATAACTAATGTCAGTACTCAAAAAATAGAGTGACCACATAGGGAACAAACAAACTATTCACTTTTTATTTCTTCAGAATTGGACCAGACAGAGAACAACTCCTTGGAAGCAAACTGAAACCATGGTGAAACTATACTGAAACCATGCTGAAACTTTACTGAAACTACTCCTTCCAATCAAACTGAAACTACTCCTTGGAAGCAAATTGTCTTGGAAGGAGTATTGTGTGCACAAATCTACTCCAACTAGCTGCTTTCACTTAGAAATTGTTAGCACAAACAGCATGAGTCATTCTGCATACTGTTACAAATAGAAACAATGGCAACCAAGGTTAAAAACCAACAATCCTATATATTATTCTGAAACTTGATATATTGAAATCACATAGCACTCTCTTTATGTGTTCATTCAACACTTAAAATTGAGGAAAATAATACCAACTAGGATCGGTATGACCTTCGTTTTTCATTTTCTGTATGACCAATTAAATGTTCTGCAAGCTTATATGAAAAGGTTCAGCAACTTGAAACGTAACTCTTGCTTGGTGTTCCAAATCATTTCATTTATATTTTAAATAACAGTAGGAATTATTTCATAATAGAATTTACCCGATGGGGGCGACGGGTGCATGCGACAGAGGGGAGAACGGGTGGGGGTGGAGGAGGCTCACCACTATTGCAAACCAAACAAGTAAGCAGAGCACATGTATATACCTGTATCACTGTCTTGGAGCCAACAAACGCCTCAATTTTTCTCCAACCGTGATCGAACCTGTTACGCAGAAACACAAACAGAGAGATACATGTAACTAACGAGGACAGACAGACAAGGTAACAAGAACTCCACAGCTCAACTAAGCCTATGCTTCTTCTTTCACTCTCCTGCATAAAGTTATTGTTACTACCTGGGAGGGATTATATGCTTGTTTACCACTACTAATACCATTTTTTAATATAATCTTCATTCTCCTGCTTTTTGTTTTCTTACAAGTGTTGATGCCAAAACATTGCAACCCTGTAGTTCAAGATCAGAGTCAAAATTGACCTACACGATTGTTTACCACTACTAAGACATGGATCTAATAGCTATCTCCCCCCTTGTTCCTCATGCCTTAGTTGAAATCAGAGAAAAGGGAGCTCAGATCCTAGAACAGGGTTCTCTCTGGAAGATATGTGTTAAACAATTTCGGCCAGTATAACCAACACAAAGCTCCTACTCTCTCAAATTGCAGATAAAACAACTTAATCTACAATTTGCTAACATGTTTGAACCAAAACATTTGCTCATGAAAAATATTCAACCTACAATTTGTAAACATTTGCCCTTAGAGGCATTATCACAAACACCTATCAAGCACAATCCTCTAATATCACGCAGCAAGCAAGAAATAACTATCATTATATTCCCACGGTATCGAATCTACATCAAGTACTCATCCACTAAAAAAATTAGGAAAAAAATTGAACAGAGGATGCAAGAGGAAGGAGGGAGGGGGTGAGGGAAGAGGGAGGACGGACGAAGGAGTGGTGGCTACCTGCCTACGGACTGGTCGCCGGCGTAGCTCCGGGCGGCAGCATTGCTGGGCAGGAGCGCCTGCTCCAGGGAGGGGGGCGTCGCTGGTGGGAGTGGCTGCTTGATGGGGGGAGGCGCTGCTGGGGTCCTGTACTGGAGGCGGGGCAGCGAAGGGTTCAGCCGGCTGGGCGCGCCGCGGCGGTGGGCCGGCAGCGGTGGTGGCGGCTAGGAACCCTAGTTGTCGCACTCGGGAGGGAGGTTGATGCAGGCGGGGCCGTGGGGGGAGGGGGACGGTGAGGGCGCGGGCGCGGGCGGAGGGGGGACGGTGAGGGAGGTGGCGCTCGGCTCGAGGAGGGGGTGTTGGAAGCGAGCACGGCCGGGGACGGCGAGCATGGGGGAAGTGGTGGTCGGTGGTTGTCAGGCGCGGGTGAGATGAGGCAGGGGAGGGATTGGGGATTTTAGTGTGGGGGGAGGCTTAGCAATGGCGCACCACCCAGGGGTGCGCCATAAGTACATCCATATCAATGGTGCACCACCGAGGGGTGCGCCATAAGTAATTTAATCTAGCTCGACTTGTCAGGTTATATACCACCTAACCCTATCTACAACAGAACCTGCCCACTAGCCCGAGTGGTTAGTACGCAACACACACCAGGAGGTCCTGGGTTCGATTCCCAGGCTCCCCAATAAATTTTTTATGCATTTTAAATCCTGTTTGATATTTATTTGTGTTTAAATATGTTCAAACTTGTTTAAATCATAACAGTAATATTTTTTTATAAAAACAGTAATATTTTTTTAAAAAATATGTTCAAATTTGTTACTTGAAAATATCATCGGCGGCGGCGGTGGAGCGGGGGAGGGTGCGGGGGGTGCCCGTTGGCGGCGGTGGAGCGGGGGAGGGTGCTGGGGGCCAGGTGCTCGTCAGCGGCGGTGGAGCGGGTGAGGGTTGCGGTGGGTCGGCGGCGGTGGTCGAGCTAGCGGAGGAGGGTGCGGGTGGGATCGAGATCGAGATGGAGGGGGAATCGAGATCGAGATGGAGGGGGATCGAGATCAAGTGTCCTCATGAATTCAAAAAGTGCCCATGAAATTTAAAAATATTCATGATATCAAAAAGTGCCCATGAAATACAATCGAGAAATGAAGACTACGATTTAAATACAATCGATCTTAGCTAGCTATCTGTTCACAATCTTCTTGCCCTTCTTTTTCGCAAACGGAGTTCTTCTGTGGAACGGACGTCCTTTAGGTAGGGTGGTCCTGCTTCTTCTTGTGGTGTGTGCTGCTACTTCATCGTCGTCGTCATCTTTGATCTTCAGGTCGCCGTACTTGTCGAAGTCTTGCTCATTGGCTACTCCATCCATTCCGATGATCTTCCTTTTGCCTCTCCTCACGACAACACGACTGGGCTTTGGCGGGTCGGTAATGAAGAAGCATTGGTCCACTTGGGAAGCCAGTACCCATGGCTCATTTTTCGCAGTGACGTTTATGCCCGCAGTCTTGGATTTGGCTTCGGTTATAACCATGGTGGTGAAATACCGGTCTTCTTTTAGGACGCTCTTGGCCCATCTAACACGGAACATCGGGACCTTCTCTCCAGCGTAGCTCAGCTCCCAGATCTCCTCGATCCTTTCGTAGTATTTGTCCTTGTCGTTGCCGGTGTAGGATTCCATCGTTACCTCGGAGTTCTAATAACCATCGCTCTTCATGTCCTTGTTCTCGGTGTAGAATGTGTAGCCGTTGATATCGTACGCCTCATAGGTCATCAGGTTGTGCTCGGCGCCCTGTGACAAGGCGAATATGAGTTGTTCTTCCGCGGAAGAATCCTCATGTAAAGGGTACGACAGAAGCTTCTGCTTGAACCAACGCGTGAAACATGAGTTGTGCTCTTTGATTATATCTCCGTTCGTCCTCTGTTGGCCTCGATCATTGTACGTCTTCTCAATAAAGGTTTTGTGCTCTACCACCCAAGGATCGACCACGTCTATGTGTTGTAGCGCGACTAGTTTGCTCTTTCAAAGTCGGCGAGTCGACCCTCGAAGTCGACATGCATTTCGCGGCGACCCTCACGGTGACCCCATCCAGCGAGCCTGCCGAGGTGCCTGTTGACGGGTAGACCAACGGGGTTCTTGATGCCTAGATAATTCGTGCAGCAGGAGATGCACTCTTCGGTCAGAAAGCCCCTGGCTATACTTCCCTCTGGACGTGACACGTTTCGAACGTATCCTTTGATGACACCATTCATCCTTTCGAATGGCATCATGTTGTGCAGGAACGTCGACCCGAGTTGGATGATATCCTCCACGATATGGACCAGAAGATGCACCATAACAACGAAGAATGCGGGCGGGAAGTACATCTCAAGCTCGCATAGTATCACCATGATCTCTTCCTGTAGCCTTCTGAGTTGCCTCACGCCAATGGACTTCCGAGAGATGATGTCGAAAAAGTTGCATAGGCCAAATAGCGTTTCACGGATGTGCGCGGCCATGATCCCACGGATTGCAACTGGAAGTATCTGCGTCATCAGCACGTGACAGTCGTGAGACTTCATCCCGCTGAACTTCTGCTTCGCTGGGTCTAGGTATCTCCTTATCTTCCCCGCGTAACCGTAAGGAAGTTTTACTCCTAGGAGGCAGGTGAAAAACTGCTCGATCTCCTCCTGACTTAGAGTGAAGCACGCAGGAGGGTAGTCATTTCCAGTCTTCTTGGCATTTTTGCCTTTGCGACGACTTTCTGTGTCCTGCTTCGCCTCATCATCATCATCATCATCATCATCATTAGCGTGAAGCTCCTGCCTGATGCCCATTGATTTCAAGTCTCCCCTCACTTTCGGCCCATCTTTGGTCCTCTCTGGCATGTTGAGCAGGGTACCAAGTAGACTCTCGCACACGTTCTTCGTGATATCATCAAGGCTGTGAGGCACACAGTGGATCTTCCAGTACGGCAAGTCCCAGAAAACAGACCTTGTTTTGCATACCTTCAGCAGCGGCACTGGCACCTTTCACTTCGTTCCCGGCTCGGGCGCCTTTTGCTTCTTTCCTGGCAGTGGGCAGTCTTTCCAATTTTTCAACACCTCGTCTATTTCCTCACTGCTCCTCGTACACGGGCGTTTTCGGGGTTTGGTTTCACCATCGAACATATCCTTGCGTTTCCTCCACGGGTCATCGTCGCGAAGCCACCTTCGATGTCCCATGAACACGGTTTTCAAAGACCCGGGATCTCTATCTAGTTGGCAATACGTTGTGTCATCCATGCACCTTACGCATCCAGAAAATCCGTGGACTACCTGCCCCGCGAGATATCCGTAACCGAGATAGTCGTGCACCGTCGTGAGCAGTGCGGCTCTCATAGGGAAATATTCTTTCTCTACGGTGTCCCACGTATTGGCTGGCGTTTTCCATAGCGTGTCTAGCTCCTCCTTCAGCAGCCCCAGATACAGATTGATGTCATTCCCTGGTTGTTTTGGCCCTTCAATTTGCATACTCATGTGAATGTACTTCCTCTTCATGCACAACCAGGGGGGAAGGTTGTACATCCACACAAACACAGGCCAGGTGCTATGTGTGCTTCTCTGGCTGCCAAACGGATTGACTCCATCGGTGCTCGCGCCCAGCACGATGTTCCTTGGATCCTTCCCAAATTCTGGGTATTCGAAGTTCAACGCTTGCCACTGGCTCGCATCCTTAGGGTGACTCAGCATCTTGTCTTTTTTATTTATCTCCATATCATTTCCGTCATCTTCCCGCTTCTTCTCCTCCCTATCCGCATGCCAACGCATGAGCTTTGCTACCTTAGGGTCCGCGAATTACCGCTGCAGAGGTGGAGTGATCGGAAAGTACCACACCGATTTTCGAGGAGCTTTCTTCATCTTCTTGTATCGAGTGACGTCGCACACCGGACATATGGTAGACTCCGCATGCTCATCCCGATAAATGATGCAATTGTTCATGCACACATGGTATTTCACATGCGGTAAATCCATAGGACACACGATTTTCTTCGCCTCCTCAAAACTGGTCGGGCACTTGTTCCCCTTGGGAAGACGTTCGTGCCAGAATGACATGTTCTCGTCGAAGCATGCGTCGGTCATTTTGTGTTTTATCTTCATCTCCAGAGCCATGAGCGTTACTTTCAGGCGGGTATCCTCGGGCCTGCATCCTTCATACAATGGAGTAACCCCGTCTATCTCCAGTTGATCTAGCTTGGCTTTCTCTTGGGCGGCAGCTCTTGCGTTATCCGTCTGCTTGAGAAGCAGCTCTTGAATATGAGGGTCCTGCACCCAGCCTCCATCGTCGTCTGCTCCGGCATCTTCATCTTCATGATCATGCCCTTCGTCTTGATCTTCCTCATCATCATGTACGACATCTTCGACATGATGACTGTGTATAGCATCACCTCCGTGATCATGTCCTGGAGATTCTTCGTCTTCTTGCCCGTCCTCGCGGCGGTGGTACTTGTCTTGTTGCCGTTCCTCATTTCTTGCCCGGCCCCCATGGACGACTTCATAGTCATCTTCATTACCTTGCCACCGATAGCCATCCATGAAACCACGCAAGAGCAGGTGTTCCCGCACCTACCCGGAATCCGGGTCCGCAATAAGGCTCTTCAGCTTGCATCTTCGACACAGACATCTTATCTCCGTCTCTTTCTTTTGAAGCATCTCAGCCTTCGCGGAGCTCAAAAACCTATTCACGATGCATCGTGCGGACCATGGTCGCCTGCGGGGTAGAGCAAAACGATATTTTAGAGCCAAGAAAAAATTTGGCATGACCTTCCCTAAAAATAGGACCAAAAAGAATGCATAGTGCCAAAATTCTCGCTGAAACAGAAATGAATCAACATGCCGGCAAAATATTGGCAACTATCGCATTTCAAATACCGGTACCTACAAACACAAACATATATGCAACACCACAAACACAAGCAACACCACAAACATACATATATCTAGCTAGGCCACAAAAAGTGCATGTGCACGTTGTTGGAGCGAGCTAGGGAGAAAAAAAGTAGATCTACATCATGAAGATAGCTTTCCCCTTACTTACCTATCAAAAAAGGTAATTTCACCACTTAATTTTGATGAATCTATGGTGGAAATGAGGTGAGGAGGAGGAGGCAGCCGAGACAAGCTTGGAGGAGGAGATGGAGAGAATGAAGTGGGGAAAGTGAGTGGGTAGGTGGGCTGTCCAAAATATCTTGTTGGTCCCAGGTTACTAATGGCGCACCTGCAGGTGGTGCGCCATTAGTACTTTTTGCAGAAAAGTAAAAAAAATACTAATGGCGCACTGTGGAAAAGTGCGCCATTAGTAGTTTAAACTAGTAATGGCGCACTTTGACACGGTGCGCCATTAGTAGGTTTGCAAAAAAAGTAAAAAAATAATATATACTAATGGCGCACTGTCTGTGTGGTGCGCCATTACTAGTTCTAACTAGTAATGGCACACTTTGACATCATGCGCCATTATTATGTATGGAAAAATGGAAAAAAATCAATAGTAGTGGCGCACCGTGTGTCTGGTGCGCCATTAGTGTCTTCCACACTAATGGCGCACCTCCAACCGGTGCGCCATTAGTATATAGTAGTGGCGCACTATTTACCTGGTGCGCCATTAGTATCAGTCCTATCTATATCCCTTTTCCTAGTAGTGATTATGGCATTTCCATAGCCATTCCGAGATATATTGCCATGCAACTTTCCACCATTCCGTTTATTATGACACGCTCCATCATTGTCATATTGCTCTTTGCATCATCATGTAGTTGACATCGTATTTGTGGCAAAGGCACCTTCATAATTTTCATACATGTCGCTCTTGATTCATTGCATATCCCAGTACACCGCCGGAGGCATTCATATAGAGTCATATCTTGTTCTAGCTTCGAGTTGTAATTCTTGAGTTGTAAATTAATAAAAGTGTGATGATCTTCATAATTAGAGCATTGTCCCAGTGAGGAAAGGATGATGAAGACTATGATTCCCCCACAAGTCGGGATGAGACTTCGGACTTTATAAAAATAAAAGAGGCCAGAGAAGCCCACCAAAAAGAAAAAAAAGAGAAAAGAAAAAAAAGAAGGAGAAAAGAAAAAAAAGAAAAAAAGAAGAAAAAGAAAAATAAAATGAGAGAAAAAGAGAGAAGGGACAATTGCTAATATCTCTTTTCCACACTTGTGCTTCAAAATAGCACCATGATCTTCATGATAGAGAGTCTCCTATGTTGTCACTTTCATATCCTAGTGGGAATTTTTCATTGTAGAACTTGGCTTGTATATTCCAATGATGGGCTTCCTCAAAATGCCCTAGGTCTTTGTGAGCAAGCAAGTTGGATGCACACCCACTTAGTTTCTTTTGTTGAGCTTTCATACATTTATAGCTCTAGTGCATCCGATGCATGGCAATCCCTACTCACTCACATTGATATCTATTAATGGGCATCTCCATATCCCGTTGATACGCCTAGTTGATGTGAGACTATCTTCTCCCGTTTGTCCTTACAACCACCACCATATACCACCATAGTGCTATGTCCATGGCTTGCGCTCATGTATTGCGTAAGAGTTGAAAAAATATGAAGCGCGTTAAAAAGTATGAACCAATTGCTCGGCTCGTCATCGGGGTTGTACATGATGGGAGTATTTTGTGTAATGAAAATGAAGCATGGCCTAACTATATGATTTTGCAGGGATAAGCTTTCTTTGGCTATGCTATTTTGGTAGGACATGATTATTTATTAGTATGCTTCGAAGTATTATTATTTTTATGTTTTATAAGCTTTTATCTTGAATCATTTGGATCTGAACATTCATGCCACATTAAATAAAATTACATTGAGAATTATGCTAGGTAGCATTCCACATCAAAAATTCTGTTTTTATCATTTACCTACTCGAGGACGAGCATGAATTAAGCTTGGGGATGCTTGATACGTCTCCAACGTATCTATAACTTTTGATTGTTCCATGCTATTATATTACCTGTTTTGGATGTTTATGGGCTTTATTTTACACATATATATCATTTTTGGGACTAACCTACTAACCGGAGGCCCAACCCGTATTGCTGTTTTTTTGCCTATTTCAGTATTTCGAAGAAAAGGAATATCAAACGGAGTCCAAATGGAATGAAACCTTCGGGAGCGTGATTTTTGGAACGAACGTGATCCGGAGGACTTGGAGTGCAAGTCAAGAAGCAATCGAGGCAGCCAGGAGATAGGAGGGCGTACCCACCCCTCCTGGGCACGCCCTGTCTCCTGGGCCCCTCGACCGGCCACCGACATACTTCTTCCTCCTATATAAGCCTATGTACCCGGAAAACATCCAGGGAGCCACCGAAGAAATATTTCCGCCACCATAACCTTCTGTATCCGCGAGATCCCATCTTGCAGCCATCGCCGGTGTTCTACCGGAGGGGGAATCCACCACGGAGGGTTTCTACATCAACACCATAGCCCTTCCGATGAGTCGTGAGTAGTTTACCATAGACCTTCGGGTCCATAGTTATTAGCTAGATGGCTTCTTCTCTCTTTTTGGATCTCAATACAATGCTCTCCCCCTCTCTTGTGGAGATCTATTCGATGTAAACTCTTTTTGCGATGTGTTTGTCGAGATCCGATGAATTGTGGGTTTATGATCAAGTTTATCTATGAGAAATATCTGAATATTCTCTGAATTCTTTTATGTATGATTGAGTTATCTTTGCAACTCTCTTGGAATTATCGGTTTGGTTTGGCCTACTAGATTGATCTTTCTTGCCATGGGAGAAGTGCTTAGCTTTGGGTTCAATCTTGTGGTGTCCTTACCCAGTGACAGAAAGGGTTGGCAGGCACGTATTGTATTGTTGCCATCGAGGATAAAAAGATGGGATTTATATCATATTGCTTGAGTTTATCCCTCTACATCATGTCATCTTTCTTAATGCATTACTCTGTTCTTATGAACTTAATACTTTAGATGCATGCTGGATAGCGGTCGATGTGTGGAGTAATAGTAGTAGATGCAGGCAAGAGTCGGTCTACTTGTCTCAGACGTGATTCCTATATACATGATCATGCCTAGATAATCTCATAATTATTCGCTTTTCTATCAATTGCTCGACAGTAATTTGTTCACCACTGTAATACTTATGCTATCTTGAGAGAAGCCTCTAGTGAAAGCTATGGCCCCCAAGTCTATCTTTTATCATATAAGCTTTCAATCTACTTTTATTTGCATCTTTAATTTTTGCATCTATATTATAAAATACCAAAAATATATTTATCTTATCATATTATCTCTATCAGATCTCACTTTCGCAAGTGGCCGTGAAGGGATTGACAACCCCTTTATCATGTTGGTTGCGAGTTCTTTGTTTGTTTGTGTAGGTTCGTGGGACTTCTGAGGAGCCTCCTACTGGATTGATACCTTGGTTCTCAAAAACTGAGGGAAATACTTACGCTACTATGCTGCATCACCCTTTCCTCTTCAAGGAAAACCAACGCAAGCTCAAGACGTAGCATAGTGCGACCGATAGCAAGAACGGAGCCGCAACGCGAGCGAGAGCCGGAGCAGAAGCAGCAGCAACGTGAGCGAGGGCCGGAGCAGCAACTTCTAGTTCTGGTGTGTAAGTTGCCGTCGATGAAGCAAGATCGAATAAAAGATAAAATGCAACGGTGAGTGCAGAACCTCCTTGGTGGCGCCGAGTAGGCCTCGTCTTCATAGGAGGAATTGGTGAGGGTGATGCGGTTCCGGTAGGGCAGATCAAGACGGTGCTGTGGGGATGAAGGTGGCATGATAGACGATGCGAATGTCGGGGCTGCTCCTTGGAGGTGGAGGACGAGGCGGCTGATCTGGCGGGATGACGAGATCGAGGATGGATCCTCATTTGGTGTGGTGGATGAGGGACGACGAGCTATTGAAGTGGATGACGTCGTCCCAGAAGAGTCTCCTACTAGGCGGCAATCAGAAGACTGACGGAGGAGCATGGGGTTTCACTGGTTTTGGCCGCTTCGGTATACGAATGGGGGGACAAAGGGGAAGGTAGGGGAGCCATGTCTTAGGGACGCGCTTGTCCGAAATGTAGGGTAACTTATGAACGTACCCCCACCTGTTTTAACCATGCGACGTTGAGGCAACATTTCCAGGTAAGGGGTAGAAGGGGGATTTCGCATGTCTGGGCTGCGGGACCGATTTCAGATGAGGAGGGAATTCTCGCACGCATCGCAATTTCGGGATAACAAGGCCTAGCGTGGGTTGAAGAGGCGGGAGTTTCACAGCAAAAGAGACAAAAGATACTCGAGCTTAAAATTTCGGGATAACAAGGCGCGGAACCCATGTTGGGTAGAACAAACTTAACATGTACAAAAAACAATTCATACAAGACACAAGAGAGTCATGTCCCTTTTACTATATTGCTATAAATGCCATTGAAAAAACTACCAGCAAAATGTAAAAAAAATACAATACCAAATCAATTCGCACTACCCTCAACAACAACAAAAAACAAATCAATTCCCACCACAAAAAAGGGGCATATACCTTTTTATATGATTACAATGCTCCTGTGAACCAAAGTTTACATTTTGTTAAATTTTGGAATAATTCCGGGTTCGTTTGGCCTTTTTATACATTAATTGAGTTTCTGGACATTTAATGTGCATAATTCAAATTTGAACTGCAAGCACATGCTCTGGTGCACCAAAGTTGGTTGAAAAATCACATGTGTGTCCTTGGATGAATTTCTAGGTCCCGTGCAAGAAACGGGAATGAAATTCAAACATGAAACTTGGCCGAGAACAATGAGTAACTTGGTTTTTCGATTCCTGTAAATCCAAAACTCGCTTGGAAATCATGAAACTTGGCATGGTGTCATGTCATGGCACAAACTTGCTGTGGTAAAAAACTTGGCCGAATTGGAACAACTTTTGGTATAAGCTTCTTGCAAACCGGAGCTTCCCTCAAGAAGGCTCGTGAGTCTGAGAGGGAACGTGTCACGTTTGTGTGCGAAATGATATGAGATGCCCCCTGAATTTGTTTATAGAGGCAACATAGAACTATATGACTGTCGTGTTAAATTTTGGGATTAGTCCGGGTTCGCTTGGCCTTGTTTATACATTAATTGAGTTTCTGGTCATTTAATGTGCATAATTCAATTTTGAACTACAATCACATGCTCTAGTGTACCAAAGTTGGTTGAAAAATAACATGTGTGTCCTCGGGTGAATTTCTAGGTCCCATGCAAGAAAAGGGAATGAAAGTCAAACATCTAGGCGTCGTGGCTCGGCCGAGAACATTAAGAAACTTGGTTTTAAAATTCTGGTAAATACAAAACACGCCCAAAAATCATGAAACTTGGCATGGTGTCATGTCATGGTACTATCATGTTGTGGTAATGTTTTTGGCCGAATAGGACCAGTTTTGGTATAAGCTTCTTGCAAACCGGAGCTTCTCTCAAGAAGGCTCATGGTTCTGAGAGGGAACGTGCCACCTTTGTGTGTGAAACGATATATGCTACCCCCACCTTGATTTTCTTTACAGGGGCAACATAGAACTATATAAGTGTCGTGTTACATTTTGGAATTATTCCGGGTTCGTTTGGCCTTTTTTGTACATTAATTGAGTTTCTCGTCATTTAATGTGCATAATTCAAATTTGAACTACAAGCACATGCTCCAGTGCACCAAAGTTGGTTGAAAAATCACATGTGTGTACTTGGGTAAATTTCTAGGTCCCATGCAAGAAATCGGAATGAAAATCAAACATCTGGGCATCGTGGCTCAGCCGAGAACATTGAGAAACTTGGTTTTAAAATTCTTGTAAATTCAAAACACGCCTAAAAACATGAAACTTGGCATGATGTCATGTCATGGAACTATCATGCCATGGTAAAAAACTTAGCCGAATTGGAAGTTTTGGCATAAGCATCTTACAAACCGGAGGTTCCCTCAAGAAGGCTCGTGGTTCTGAGAGGGACCATGCCACCTTTGTGTGCGAAATGATATACGATGCCCCCTTGATTTTCTTTACAGAGGCAACATAGAACTATATGAGTGTCATGTTAAATTTTGGAATTATTCAGGGTTCATTTGGCCTTTTTATACATTAATTGAGTTTCTGGACATTTAATGTGCATAATTTAAATTTGAACTACAAGCACATGCTCTAGTGCACCAATGTTGGTTGAAAAATCACATGTGTGTCCTCGGGTAGAATTCTAGGTCCCATGCAAGAAATGGGAATGAAATTCAAACATCTGGGCATCATGGCCCGGCCGGAAACATTGAGAAACTTGGTTTTTTAATTCCTGTAGATCCAAAACCCGCCTAGAAATCATGAAACTTCGCATGGTGTCATGACATGTCACTAACATGCCATGGTAAAAAACTTGGCCGAATTGGAACAACTTTTGGTATAAGCTTCTTGCAAACCAGAGCTTGTCTCAAGTAGGCTCGTGAGTCTGAGAGGGAACATGTCACGTTTTTGTGCGGAATGATATGAGATGCCCCCTGAATTTCTTTACAGAGGCAACATAGAACTATATGACTGTCGTGTTAAATTTTGGGATTAGTCCGGGTTCGCTTGGCCTTGTATATACATTAATTGAGTTTCTGGTCATTTAATGTGCATAATTCAATTTTGAACTACAAGCACATGCTCCAGTGTACCAAAGTTGGTTGAAAAATAACATGTGTGTCCTCGGGTGAATTTCTAGGTCCCATGCAAGAAATGGGAATGAAATTCAAACGTCTGGGCGTCGTGGCTCGGCCGAGAACATTCAGAAACTTGGTTTTAAAATTCTGGTAAATACAAAACACGCCCAAAAATCATGAAACTTGGGATGGTGTCATGTCATGGTACTATCATGTTGTGGTAAAACATTTGGCCGAATTAGAACTAGTTTTGGTATAAGCTTCTTGCAAACCGGAGCTTCTCTCAAGAAGGCTCATGGTTCTGAGAGGGAATGTGCCACCTTGTGTGCCAAACGATATATGCTACCCACCTTGATTTTCTTTACAGGGGCAACATAGAACTATATAAGTGTCGTGTTACATTTTGGAATTATTCTGGGTTCGTTTGGCCTTTTTTGTACATTAATTGAGTTTCTGGTCATTTAATGTGCATAATTCAAATTTGAACTACAAGCACATGCTCCAGTGCACCAAAGTTGGTTGAAAAATCACATGTGTGTCCTCTGGTAAATTTCTATGTCCCATGCAAGAAATGGGAATGAAATTCAAACATTTGGGCATCATGGCTCGGCCGAAAACATTGAGAAACTTGGTTTTTTAATCCTGTAAATCCAAAACACGCATGAAAATCATGTAACTTGGCTTGGTGTCATGACATGGCACCAACATGCTATGGTAATATTGCTGTCCGATTTGCATAGGCGCACACATTAACAATCAACAAAGTTATTTTGAAACAAGTGTTGGCGCATTACAATTGGAAACACAAGTATTATTGAAACCGTGGGCATTCTACTTACCAATCATGTGCTGCCACGCATCCCCTTTTTTTATTGGCTAGAAGGTGTCGTGCGGGGTAGCTATTTGAGTACGGGAGGTGTGCGATTAGACCCCTGCGCGTGCTCATCGGGGGAGAGCCCTTTGACCTCTATCCGGCATGCACCTCCCTCCCAACGTCTGCATTAATGGTGCTCGAGCCCCTGTTTCATGGCGTGGCTATGTCTCACTGGACTGAGATTGAAGAGAGAAAAATGAAAATCTGAAAAGAAAGTTTTGCACAGATCTTGATGTAAGATCCGATGGACCTATATATCATCAACTGCGACTTATAGCAAGCATGATGAATATAAGGACGATGAAACTGGATAATGATTGTCTTACATATTTAGGAACATAATTAAAAAAAGCCACATGCGTCAACACCCAAAATACACAAGGGCAAAAGAAGAAGGAAGACAACAATCTGGCTCGTTGATCTCTACTTTCTTGATGTGTTGCTGCAGGCCGCGGCAACTAGTCTCTACGGCGAGCAGCGATGAGCTCTTTACTGTCCTCAATATGCTGCTTCAGAGCATCCACGGATTCCTCCACCACCCATTTGCGCTTCGTGCGTAGCACGTCAGTCTCGTCCATAAGTTTCTCGATGATGACACTGGTCCTCTTCAACAAGGCAGTGGTCACCTCCTGCTACTCCACACCTCCGATGATCTTCACCCTCAGCTGGTCGCGCTCGGCCTGGAGCTTCGCATTGCTCTCCATTAGTTATCGAATGACACCGGTAGCCTATTCAAACAAGGCTTTCACGTCGTCATGCATACTCGCCCAGCCGGAGATATGATCCATCTGGCTATGGACGATCGCATGCATGTGCCTGTAAGAGTCCTCGCCTTCCCACGAGACATTTTCCCAGGCCGCTGCAGCGCGGGAGGACATATCTGATGCATTCATGGCACGACAGGACATCTCTGCTGCTTACGCGGTGCGGCCGGACCAGTCTGCTGCATGGACGGCACGGCGGGACCTCTGTGCTGCTACTGCCGTGCGGCAGCACATGTCGGCTACTTTCGTGGCTAGGCGGGATATCTCTCTTGCTTCTTCTTCCATGCTCACCTCTCCTTGGTGGTAATCTCTCAATCCAGAACTCACACTGGCCATGGCAGACGCAAGAGAACGATGTTGAATCACTTGTTTGCTTTTGTGGATGAGGAGTTGAGGAGGAATGTGCAATCATCTTGGCATAGTAGTATTTTTAACCTAGTAATAATACACTGCTAAGTGGGAAACTGTTTAGGTTGTGATCGGTGTGAACAGGTTTGCAATTAAATACTATATCAGTGTGATTGATGTGAATAGGAGTAGTAATTTGGAATGTGATGAGATGCAAGCTCATAATTTATAGACGGTTCTAGTTTTGAAGTGTGGCACTATTCCCAGATGGCGTAAGGTTGGCACTTGTCCTCAGCCATGGTGTAGCTGTTTTTTAATATGCCATAGCACTTCTTTTTCTACTATTGTGTACGTGCAATAACTGGCACCGTCAGATACATATCTTACAGTTATTGGGGCGTTCGACAGGAATAGGCTCGTGGCGAGCTATAGACTAGTCTTTTTTTCACACGCATTACATCGAAACATATCATCTTTGTCCCTCTTTCCCACACACACACCTAGTCTCTCAGGACTTCTCGCACGCACCATCTCTAGCTCCCTAGGTCGATGCCACCCACATACACCTGTACTCTAAGTTAAGTACATTATGCACGAAGAGAAGAGGTGCACGCAAGCACTCGTCCTCTCTCACACACGCATATGTAGCTATGAATTGTAGTTTTCTCAACCATCCGATTGGCTCTATCATAGGTTCCCGTTGCTCCTTGGCCTTGAGATTGAGAAATTTAAAACGTGGAGACTAAGCTGGAGGCGCGAGGTTTTGGTTAATGTGTGGGCCGCACACGGCACCAACATGACGCGAAGCTTCGTTAGCCTGGTGCGCAGTCGGGTGAGTACTACTAGTAGTAGTACACTTTGATGTGTGGCCTCAACTCACACAAGGATGCAACACTTCCTGAACAAACAAGCATATAAGCAGCTTATACTTCTTACCCAAAGGATCTTTATATCCAATAGACACAAAATATCGGTTCAACTGCTGGAAATTACTTTAAGTTCTGATCTGATGTCGAAGTAATTGCTGCGTCGCCACCGAAACCCACCTTCTCTTAAGCTAAAGTAGACCGAGCTAACCCCTATATTAGCATATTACTAAGATAAGCATAAGGCACTGTAGAATCATTTAGGAAGTGAGCTTGTCAAATTGAATGTGGAGGGACACCATCCTCGACAACCCAGCCCCGGCCGGTAGCTTGGGCGGAACTGTGAAGAAGGTCAGCTCCTGCACGTCGACGTTGTCGGGATTTTTGCTGCTTGTTACCTTGATTTCCACCTTGACGAAATCAGTCCTGCCTTTGGGATCCCCCGGCGGGCCGTTCGCCCACAGCTTGGCCGCGTAGTGCGGCAGTGGGGACGCTGCTGCTCTGATGCAGGCGACTGACACGATGATAGGTGTGCCGATGTCGAGCACGCCGCTGACCAAGAAAAACGCACGTTCGTCCTCCTCCGTGAACAGCAAGAGTCGTGGCTCCGACACTGGCACTTGCAGCAGGAGCACCATGCCGTACTTGATCATGTGCACGGGCATGGGATGCACGATGCTGATGTGGTGGGAGAGCACCGGCGGCGGGCCTTCATAGCCGCAGATGGGCACGGGGCATTTGGAGGGCGCGAGCGGACACACACTCTGGTGATCGGCAAGCTTGTGGTAAGTGACGTAGAGCCCACAGCCTTCGTGCAGGCACTCCCCCCTCACCATGGAGAGGACGGCCTCCTTCGCCGTGTTCCACACGTCAAAGCTGCCGCTGCGCTTGCACTTCTGGCACTGCTGCTGGTTCCCAGGGTGCTCGCAGCGGTAGTCTGCGCAGGCCAGGTGCCCTCCCTTGCACTGCACAAATCAATCGAACAACACATCAATCAAGACACCTGCACCTTGCTCGATCAGCCGAACGGACAAGGTGTATTCGAACCTCATACACTAGAGGCTTCAAGGGATGGAGGCACAAGAGGTAGTGGAGCAAGGTGAGGTCCATAGAGACCATGGAGAGCTCCATCATCAGGTCATATTCCGTCGGCATGATCTCGCCCTCCTCATGCACAACCATCTCTCGCTTTAGGGCCGGGGCATTACATCATGTATTCATACTACTTCAAGGTGCATTAAATCAACACATGCAAGTACAATATCAAAAGGGAAGTCACGGCATGCATGCATGCGTTGTAATTAATGCATTGGTAAACGCCATGTATACCATAAAGGAGGGACTACTCCCTCCATTTTTATTTAGTCCGCGTATTAGATTTGGTAAAAGTCAAGCTTTTATAAACTTTGACCAAGTTTATAGAAAAATTAACATAAGCAATAACAAACCAATACTCTATTTGTTTTGATAAATGTTTATATTCTTTTTATTATTATTGAATGTACTTTCACATCATATATACTCTATTTGTTATGATAAATGTTTATATTATTTTTTATAAACTTGGTCAAACTTTATGAAAATTTGATTTCAGTCAACTCTAATATGCAGAGTAAATACAAACGGAGGGAGTATTTGCCTTTCTAGAGATTTCAACAAGTGACTAGGAGTACACCCTAAATGAGTACATACGGAGCAAAATGAGTGAATCTACACAGTAAATAAATACACAGTTCTCTCGTTTTCCTCTCCGCCTTAGTCACGGTGCACAATATTGAGTATACTACTACTGACTAGTTCATCACAAAAAACAAACTACTGAGTAGTCTCTTTTTGACACGTATTTACATTGATACGGTTGGAATGCCAATGAGGTAGAGGGTAGCAGTTCCCGAAATGTTGAACGGTTAATGATGCCTCCGCGTTGAGTTAGCATGCAGAGGTAGGAGTAAGTAATTGGAAAGCAGAATGGAGCCAGCACGATGTGAATGCAATGGAGTTTGGACTCTCATAAGGGCGCCCCACCACTCCAATCCATCTACTCCTAGTCTCTGTGCAACACTGCCTACTCCAATCCAAGACCAAGACCAAGTGACCAGAAGCCGCGAGCACCCATTGTGTCGATGGACGCGAGCGACAGTCGTCTATGACATATCATCCAAGACGCCGACCTGTGGCCCCGCACCATGCAGCGTTTGCAGGCGGTCCTGGCGAACACCGATGTCATAGCACTCGTCGACGTCGGCTTTGCCTCTTGCATGTGCCAGATGATGGTTGAATCCACCACAAGTTCACCGCCATCAAGAAGCACGTGGACGACCTTGCCGTACTGCTGCAGCCCGCGCACCCAGGCTCCTTGTTGCCTGCCACCCTCATCGGCCTCCAAGGTACGAACTCTTTAAAGCGTTGGTGGCCCTACAGTTGCTAGAGGTCACGATGAAGAATGTGCACCTCGAGGCCACGCTCGCTACGCAGTGCCTCGCCATGCAAGAAACTGTCGACCTGCACATCCACGTCTACGAGGAAATTGTCTACATTGGCCACTACAAGGCCAGCGAGGACAGAAAGACGTTGGCCTTCTTCCAGCGGCTGGAATTTTTGGACGCCATTGTTCAGAAGCACGTCGACCTGGCCACAAAAGCCGCTGCTACTTAGCCGCCGTTTGGTGGGTCAGCCCCCTGAGTCGAGGAGGTGGACGTCATCGATGGATGCATCTTTCTTCTTGCCTCCTATAACCAGCACTGCATCGCCTTGTGGCCTTAATGTTTTATTAGTGTATGGCATTTTTATCCCTTGCTCTTATTTGGCATTAATTATATGTACTATCACCGTCTTCGACCTGGCGTACTACCTAGGTCCTAGTGTGTTAGTCACTTCTGTAATTTGTGCTAAATTTTGACCAAAGATTTAACTAACAAAATGTTAGTGCATGTCAAAAAAATTATATCATTTGATTTGTATTTGAACATAGTTTTCAATGATATAATTTTGGTGAAATGCATGAACCTTTTGTTGGTCAAATTTATGGTCAAAAATTTGGCACAGATTACGACGGGGAGCAATAAACCAGGACAGAGGTAGACTGGTCCATCATGATCGTGTTTTGTGTCTAATTTTGACTTCAGTGACCCAACCTACATGGAGGGAGTGCTGTATATATTGGCGCGACAACCAAATTTAAACTGAGTGTTACTACTAGTCACGAGTTCAAAACGAGAAAGCGGAACAAGTACAACATGCCTGTGCCGCTCGCGTTGCACCCCCACACGATCGTGGTGCACAATGTAGTAACACTAGTAGAAAAACGACCTAATGTTCAGTTCATTAGTCCTGGTTTGTAAATCAACCAGCACTAATGCATCCATTAGTCCCGGTTCGAACGACTATGCATTAGTCCCAGTTCATTTGTGACCTATAGTCCCAGTTTTTGTCACAAACCGGGACTAAAGGGGTGGTGGCAGGCTGGCGTCAGGCTGGGGCCCCACGAGCCCCTTTAGTCCTAGTTTGTGACAAAAACTGGGGCTAAAGGGCCAACCTATAATCCCGATTTGTATCACAAACTGGGACTAAATGGGTCTAACCTTTAGTCCCGGTTGGAGACACAAACCAGGACTAAAGGGCAATTTCAAACTCTACCCACCTTGTATCGCCTTTTTAGTTAAAAAAACAAAAGAAAATGATAAAAAAATTTCAAAAATTGAAATCCTTCAAGATGTAGTTATGTTACTACATCTAGTAGTTAGGGAAATTTAAAAACATAAATTTCGACATGTTTTGCAAAAAAAGTGTTATGAAAAAGTAAAACGACCATCTCTTTTGCATACGATGTCGAAAAAAGGCATAATATATCAAAATGTTTAGCACGAAAATCCGCATCCGAATTCGACCGCCGTAGGCCGTTTTGCAAATTTTTAGAATCCTCAAATTATAAAAGGAAAAGAAGTTATGCTCAAATTTTAGTTCTTTTGAAATTTTGTTAAATCTGGTCAAACTATGGTCTAACTACTTATTCAAGAAATATTAGTGTTACTAAATAATTATTTTAGTTTTTTTGAGTTTTGGTCAAACTATGGTCAAATCTGGTCAGACTATGGTCAAACTACTTATTCAAGAAAAATTAGTGTTACTAAATAATAATTATTTTTTAGAATATTAGTTTCAAACTCAAACGGTGAAACGCGGGGCTTCATGCTCAAGCTAAACTCCTAAGGGTTAATTGGATTGACAACTTACTATTGTCAGGTAAACAACAAGTGCAGACTTGAAAACTAGGGGACTAGAACTCGAAAGTTAAGCGTGCTTAGGCTGGAGTAGTGAGAGGATGGGTGACCGGCTAGGAAGTTAGACGATTTGGAAAAAGTTCTCCACACTTTACCAATGATGAGGGGTGATTAGAGATTAAATCGTCAAATAATTCAGAAATTCGAAAATTAGAAAAAACTAATCAAACTTTTTTGATTCTTTTTAAAAACCTTTAGTCCGGTTGGTGTTACCAACCGGGACTAAAGGTCCCCCAGCCCCCGGCGCGGGCTTGTGCCACATGGTGGGCCTTTGGTCCCGGGTCATGCTGAACCGGGACTAAAGGGGGGGACCTTTAGTCCCCACCCTTTAGTGCCGGTTATAGAACCGAGACTAAAGGTCCTTTATGAACCGGGACTAAAGGTCGTTTTTCTACTATTGTAAATGACTAGTCTCTTGTTGACCCGCATTTACATTGATACGGCTTGAATGCTAAGGAGGGAGAGGGTAGCGGTTCCCGAGATGTTGAACGGTCAATGATGCGTCCTCAATTAGCATGCAGAGGGAATTAATTGGAGAAGCAGAATAGAGACAGCACGATGTGAATGCAACAGAGTTTGGACTCTCATATAAAGGCGCCCACCACTCCAATCCATCTACTCCTATTCTCTACGCCACACTGGCTACTCCAATCCAAGACTAAGTGACCAGAAGCCACAAGCACCTATGGAGGCGATGGACGCGAGTGGCAGTTGGCTGTGCCAGATCATGCAAGACATTGGCCTGCTGCCACACACTACACATCGTTTCCAGAAGGTGCTGGCGACCGCCAGTGTCGTAGCCCTCGCCGACGTCGACTTTGCCTCTCGCATGGACGACATGATGGTCCGCTCCATCCGGAAGTTCACCGCCATCAAGAAGCGAGTGGACGACCTTGTCGTACTGCTCCAGCCCGCGTTCCCAGGCTCCTCATTGCCTGCCACCCTCATCGGCCTTCATGGTGACGAACTCTTTCAAGCCCTGGTGGCCCTGCAGGTGTCAGAGGTCGCGATGAAGAATGTGCACCTCGAGGCCGCACTCGCCGCGCAGCGCCTCACCATGCAAGAAACCGTCGACCTGCACATCCACGTCTATGATAAAATCGTTTACATAGGCCACTACAAGGCCTGTGAGGACAGAAAGACGTTGGCCTTGTTCCAGCGGATGGAATGTTTGGAGGCCATTGTTTAGAAGCACGTCGACCTAGCCACGAAAGCCGCTGCTACTTAGCCGCCGTTCGATGGGCCGGCGCCCTGAGTCGAGGAGGTGGACATCATCAATGGATGCATCTATCTTCTTGCCTCCTCGAACAAGCACAGCATCGCCTCATGGCCTTAATGTTTTATTAGTGTATGGCACTTTCATTCTAGTCGTAACATTTTTTTAAAGAAAACGAGACCAACCTAGGCTAGACTAGCCTATTGGCATTTTTTATAGAAGAAAACTCCTGAGCACCAAGCGCTCGATTCGAGACTCGAACCCTGGTGGGCTGGCTACGAACTCCCGCGCGTTGCCAACAGAACGTATGCTCCATTCTCCAGTTGTAACATTTTCACTGTGAGGTGGGACTGCAGTTGAGCAAACCAACCATCGGGAAATCCCCACCCCGCCCACCGCGCGTCGTCTGAGTTAGAATTAGAAGAGAGAAACAAGGGAGAAGAGCTAGCTGTTGCACGGATGTTGTTATCAGATGGGACTCATGTTGATAGAATAGGAGTACTGAGTAGTCGTACCTCTTTTTTCATTTTTTGAGGGAAAAAGTAGTCGTACGTCTAGTACCACTAGTTTGGTGCGTGCGACCTATACCTGTCATCACTTTAGGTCTCCTTTTTGAACCGTAGCTACACTTCATAGTACATATATTTTCACGCATTTATCCTCCTATATGTACCCCTCTATTTCCGCGTGCTCCCTTTCGCCTACATGTGGGACATAGAGCATCTGGGTCGTAGTGCATGCACGACTCGGAGGATATGCAACCATGCTGGTGTACTTTACATTTCAGACCTGACGAATTACATACAAACCCCCCACAGAAGAATAAATAAATAAATAAATTACTTCATGCAAACCGGATTATTTTCATAGAAACTGGAGCACGTTCATTAAATTTTGGACATAACACATTTATAAAAAATGACCGGACCTAAACCAGTCTAAGGGCCTCTTTGATTCATAGGATGCTGAAAATACAGGAATGGGGAAAGTATGATGGCAATGAGCCGAGACGAGGAGGAAGAGGAGTATTATTTTACATGCTATAGACTAGATTGTAGCACATTGTTTTTATGGCCATATCACCACATTGTTTTCTATGGCCTATCGCCTGCTGGTTCACTGGGTTGCCATGGTTCGCACTCCTCCGATGTGAGTAGTACTAGTATATACACTATATATACCGGATGATTCTTTGCTCCTTCTTACGTACTTCGCCGACATGTGGGAGAGCTAGCATCCAGGTCAACGTGTCATGCACCAGATTAGAGTGGCGAACGGATGGGGGGTATCACCCGGTCGTAGCGCCAGTAATTCATGACTATAGTGAGTAGTCAAATCACAAGACCCCGTCTTTCCAACAGTAACGCGCCGTCAAATCTTACAGCCCTACCTTTGCAGCAGTAAGTTGAATCCGCTACTCCCTCACCCTCCTCGCCTCTCTGTCAAACCACCTACATGAAAACTGCCGTGCGTACTGCCCGGGAAAAGACCTGCACTCAAATTTAACTAGTCATAGTATAATTTTGTATCGATGAATTGCTCCATAGAGCAGAAAACCAAAAGAAAAATGTGGTACATGTAAACAAATACAGTTCAAGCTCAAGCTCGCAATTCAGAATGTAAACCATGCATATACGTATAGGTTACTTCAAAGTACTGAGTCCATTGATGCCATGTGGTCAAACTATTAGCAGAATAACTATTCTGCACACCACTTCCGCACTGCACACTGAACGCAAGTGCACTGCATCTTCTGGACGACGAGCACTGCAATATAGACTAGTGAACTTCGCGTCGGAAAAAACTGCACGCAGTGTTTTTCTGGTACTGTTTTCGCTCTAATTTTTTGATTGTTTATCGGAACAAGGCGTATAAGATACCGTCGAAAATCTATGGATTAGGCGCAACTTTGACATGTTGAACAGTTTCCGAGATTCCACACGGTTTAAGAGCAGTTTTGAAAATGGTGCGGCGGATGACAAGTGGCAGCGAGCATTTTTCGCGTTTTTTTTCTAAACCGCTTGTCGGAATGAAGCAAATGGTACGCCGTTGGATAGATATCATCGAGGTGTATCTTCTCCATATATAAATGTTTCTCTAATTCGTTACGGTTTAAGAGCAGTTTCAAATTTACTAAATCGCGGAACTCTATTTTTCAATTTTTTTGAAATTTTTGGTACTGTTTTTGCTCTAGTTTTCTAACCGTTCGTCGAAACTAAACGTATGATACGACGTTGGAAAGCTACGGACAAGGCGCAACTTTCATATGTTGAAATGGTTTTGAGATTCCTTACGGTTTTTAGTTAATTTTGAAAATCGTGCGGCTGACTTCGAGAGGCAGCGGCTGTTTTTTTGCGAAATTTTTACGAACGGCTGGTCGGAATAATTCAAATCATACGCTGTTGGAAAGATATCGACGAGACACAACTTTTTCATGTAGAACACTCTCTCTAATTCCTTACGGTTTAAGAGCAGTTTCGATTTTACTGAAAAGCGGACACTCTGTTCTTCGCGAGACCAAATTCGTCATATTTACTGCATCGGACAGAAAAACGCATTGTTTCAGAAAAAATACCGCACTGCATCAGATGAGCAAGTGCATTGCATGGTTTGTTTTTGTTTAGACGTATTTTTTCTCAGATGAGGAAAGAAGAACGCACTGCTTCAGACGAAATGCCGCACTTCATTAGATGGGCAAGTGCACTACATGGTTTCTTTTTGTTTAGACGTATTTTTTCTCGGACGGGGAAAGAAGAACGCACTGCTTCAGACGAAATACCGCACTTCATCAGACGAACAAGTGCACTGCATGATTTCTTTTTTGTGGGACGTAAATTTTCCCAAACGATGTGGAGTGCACTTCATGTCGAGCGTTGGTGAACCGCAATACTATGAAAAGTGAACCTCGAGACTACCATAAACGGGCCTTGACACTACCGAAAGTAAACCGCGTGAGTTTTTTCCAAACTTATTTTTTTTCTGTGCATAGACCGGGTGAGTGGACCGCACGGACTGAGCGAGTGAACTACATCTAATAAGAAGTGAGCTTCTTTTGAGATGTTTTTGTTTTCTGTTTACCAAGTAAACCACGAAGGAGTTTAATAGCGAACTGCGTGAGAGAACAAAATGAGCTTCAATACATACATACCCATTCAATATTTTCACACAGCCACAATCAGATTAGTCAACTGCATTAGGTTTTATTTTTTTCAAAGTGTGCACTGCTGTTGCATGCCGTTTGAATCTTTTTTTTCACATCCCTTTGAAAAATATCAAAAGGAAAAGTTAACCATTAAACACGACAAGAGCAACCACATTTTTTGTTTATTCTTCACCATTTTTGTGGTTGTCGATCAACTACATATTAGTTTATTCTTCACTATTTTTTTTGTTGTCCTTTTACTACGTACGACAAAAAACTTCGAACAATTGAAGCACTATGGCAGGAACAAGCTAGCGAACCATCTGTATGAGTACGCGAGTCCAAAAACAAAAGCAAAAGATAATGTCTGCATTTTAGAAAAAGAAACTGTATTGCAGTGCACTTCAGTTTTCTTCTCTACACAACAAACTGAGCATCAGTAATTGGTCTCCCACCCGCACACCCACGGAGGCTGAAGCTCACACCCACATACAACGAACCACAGGTTAGCAGCAATGGTTTACACGACAACGATCACAGAAACTGCACACCAGAAGAGCGAACCACATCAACAAAAAAAGTGAAGCACAACAAGTCAAGGAGCGAACCTCTCACGACAAAATATGCTAGCTTATTATAGACAATAAAAAAAGTCGATAAACAACAACGCCGGTAATTTGATGAAGCATCAAGCCACACAGGCGTCGATGTTGGTGGACTTGCGATGCAGAGCTTGCGGTCGTCAGCTAGGCTGTGAGATGGATTGCACGAGATCTTGATGAAACCTTCCCATTGCTTTTTTCAAAATCCTGCAATATGCACAAGATGCAACAAATCTGACTGTCTTCATCATCGAGGAAAAAGGAAAACTGCAGCCTTGTATCGGGGAACTGGACGGACGAGGCGAACCGCACTGCACACACACATGCTCCTTCTCTCCCGCTCGCCATTATGTCGTCAGTGCAGCCCTGAAACCCCAGGAGCGTGGCCATCTGGACAACATGGTGGGTCACGTAGAGGAGGAAGGGAGAACACGCCGGTGGGTGTGAGGTGGACTGCACGACGGGGAGCTCTGTCGCGGCCGAACTGAACTTCAAACAACTTGTAAAACCTCTAAACAACCAACCCGAATAACAAAAACAATTGAAATTGAATTGGAACCCAGTAAACTAAACTTGTTGTATCCCGAAAGTGAACCACATGTCACTTTTTTCAGAACCCAGTAAACTGCCGTCGCCGCTGCAGATCCTGTGCTCCCGTCGTCGCGCCGGGGAAGCTACGCACGCACGCCAAGTGGACTGCGACGGCCCACCCAGAGGAAAGCACGACAGGAAGTGCAGTTCGAGAGGGGAGGGGCCATGGCAGTTTTTCTCACCTGGCTCAGCCACGTGCTTGGAAAGGGAGGGCTGTCCTGCAGGTTGCCGGCTGGGGATGGTAGGGAGCGGCATTCGCTAGCGGTCAGGAGGAGAAAGGTGTGGGGGACAACTGAATCCGGGTGTGGAGAGCATGGATCCCGACCACAGCAGTGCAGCAGAAGGTCGGCAGGCGTCAAGGAAGTCATCAGGGTAGGGGTGAGCCATGGCGTTGGTCGCATTGTGAGGTGATTGGGGCGGGGCGGACGGATGTCTCCGGATCAATAGCCGGGTCACCTCGGGACGGGGAGGGGTGGTGCGGCGGTGGCCTGTGGGTGGTGCTCCGGTGGTGGCATTAGCAGAATGTGGACTTGGTCGGGGGGCGTCGTGGCGGCGGCCTGGGTAGTGCTCCAGCGTCGGTAGAAGGTGGTCGGGGGGGTGGGCGGCGGCCTGGGGGTGCTGCTCCGGCGGCTGCGTGCTAGAAGGTGGAGGGTAGGTGGCGATTTGGATCGGGGGCCGAGGAAGTGGCAATAATACACACGTGTTAGCAGAATAAGCTTTTTGTGTGCAAAATAAGAGTCTTAAGGGTGTTAGCAGAATAGATCCACCCTATATATATATATATATATATATATATATATATATATATATAGGGAAGGGTCTGAGCGCATGCTTTACCAGGACAAGACAGTGGTAGCAACATTTTCTCTCTGCTCACCGCTGGTCACAGCTCCGGCTGGATCCCTTCGGCCGGTGTGTGTAGAGGACTAGTGCATCATTCACGCAGTCATCGGCGGCAAAGGAGGAAACCCACAGCTGTCGGTGTGTCCCGATCCTCTGCCCGTGCCGTTTTCTCCGACACACCACCGGCTCGGGAGACCCTCCGACCCTTCTTCCTCCCTATCATATTGTGTGCAGATCCTACCTGTCGCAGCCGACATACTGATGACCCTCAGTTATAAGTTCTTCCAAAGCGGCCTTGCTCTACTGCCCCAGCTCCCCACGTGTTTGCATGTGCATCTTTACGATTTAGCTACACTTTAGTCGACTGAATCGACTTTTGGGTCAGACAATTTTCAGGGGGTGGGGGGGGGGGCTCGCCGGAGTTAAGGAAGAACCAGCCGCAGTCGGTATTGGGGCTTGCCGGAGAGGTACCCCATTATCTATCTTAGGGTTCAGGGTGGGGGCGGTGTTCGCTGGCGGTGGGGGGCGAGGTCGTGGGGCGGTGGCGTGGGGATCGCCGGAGAAATAGCTTGGCGTGGGGGGCCTAGAGGGATGG
Organism: Triticum aestivum; assembly: GCF_018294505.1. NCBI lineage: Eukaryota > Viridiplantae > Streptophyta > Magnoliopsida > Poales > Poaceae > Triticum > Triticum aestivum. Next base: position 167,813,873 of record NC_057810.1, read on the forward strand.
TCGGGGCGGCGACGGACCGGCGGTGGGGAGTGGTTTCGGGGAGGGAAAGGCGGCCCGAGAGCTACTTCATGCAGTCGAATCTAGGACTTGGTTCAAACAAGGAAGAAAGGGGAAAGCCGTAGCATGAATCTAGGACTTGATTCAAAGAGGAAATAATAGGGGGAATGTAAGACTGGTTATCCGGCCAGTCTCTTGGTTGAAAAGGGAAATTAAGGGAAAAGGCAGTACAAACTGGATAAGGAACAAATCTACTATTTGGTGGAAAAAAGGATAGAAAGTGGCGGCTGGTGGACAAGTAAATATAGTATGTCCAGGATTAGATTTGCTGCCCTCACATAGTAAAAAGTCTCGAGGATTAGATTTTCTGCCTTCACAGAGTATGAACAAACTCGGCAACACCACTCTATGCCTCCTTGTAGGTACATTGTGCTGATGCGTCCACTGTCGCATGTCCTTATACCAACTTTTTGCTGTTGTTAATGTAAGGGTGCATGTAAAATGAAGCGATCACATTGATACCTTAAGGACATGTCTAACCAGTGTTATTGTTAATCTAATGCCTCCAGTGATATGATGCAATTAAACTGTGTTACAAATGGTACTCCTGATGTTTTTCCCAGTATGATAAGTAAGTTGCTTCTTTACGCTGCTGAGTGTCCTAGTATCCCCACAGTCCCATGCCCTTAAACCAACTCTTTAGCTGCTGTTGATCTACTGTATCTAGTAAACAAGCAATGCCACCATTAAAGTAATCCCATATTTGACGAATGTCATTGTTGATCATAATGCTTCCATAACATGAAGCATTTCTGACGTTTTAAAACTTCTACTGTCCTTGCGTGATTTCCATGAACATAATCAAGATGCTTCTGTCGGTGTTCTGGGAACGGGGGTACCCAGACTTGCCTGCCTGCGGCCTGCAGCGTGGCTCGAGGAACGGCCCAGTACGTCCCATCTTCATCAACACATGCTCAAGACACTCGCGAGGGGACAAGCCTCGCGGGGCGGATGATAGGAAGCTTCCTCAGGCACAGCCTCGTCAGGCTGGCTCGCGAGGAGGCGGAGAGATCAAGGCAGGGTACCTCACAAGGTGCCCATGACGCAAGCCATGACGACCGAAGCCAGGCGGGCGCCAGCCTACGCAGAGTCCTTTTTTCCTCTTTGGGGGCAAGCGCAGGTGAGAGTATCAAGCAAAGGCAACCATTTCGGTGCAATGAGACCAAGACCAGCAGAGCGGCAGGATGGAGGTCATCGTGGAGCCCAAGCCGGCGTCACCGTCAGAGTCTTTGGCAGGCGAGGACCGACTTTAGCCATGATAATGTACTAGATGTTCCCCTTCAAAATGGCCAATTGTTGGCGCCCTTCCCGCTCAATATTTGGGAAGAAGACCAAGGCCTCGCTCTATAAATAGGGCTAGCCACCACAGAAGAAAGGGACCCGGATTGAATCCTTCCCAAGAGGCATCACCTCCACAAGAACTCCTCCCCTCGTGAGGCAGTTCTTCCTTTGTATTGTTCATCATCAGCCCCTGAGGCAATCCACACACCACAAACTAGAGTAGGGTATTACACCACAATGGTGGCCCGAACTAGTATAAACCTCATGTCCCTTGTGTTGTTCTTCGTGTAGTTTAGATCCTTGCGAGGTGATGAGACGTGAGTAGGTAGGAGGTGTGATCTCCGTGCGCACCCCAGACTTCGAACCTTAAGGGTCTGCCGGAACCCGAAATCCGACATTTGGCGCGCCAGGTAGGGGTGCGCCGGAATCCGCCTTCCTCCGCCTTGTGTTTCACCGTCCGTCACATCCATGTCAGACGCTTGTCGAGCCCGCGCCGAGCGCCGGGCCGCTCTCATCACTCGCGTCGCCGAGACGGCCCCCGTCGGTGGATACCCCCGCCGTTCCCCGTCGCCTGCTATCAACGCCGCCACCGGCCCGGCGGGGAACGAGCAGCAGGCGTCGTCCCTATATCCTTCGGTGTGGCGAGAAGGACGCACCGCCACCCCGTCGCTGACTCCAGCCGGTTCCTTGTCCCACGCCCGTCGCGCTCCTGCGGACGCGCACACCGCGCTGGTCCTGGTGCGAGAGCTCCTGCACTACCATCCCTTCGACGACCTCTACGACGAGTGGCTTGCCCGCATCACTAAGCTCGTCAGCGCCGCTGGGGGCTCCCCTGCGTCATCCCTCTCCCTAGACCGCGCCCCGCCCTGCGCGGGTAACAAAGCTCCGGGGGCACCTCAGCCGCCTCCCCCTCAACAGGGCGCCTTGGCCCCAAGGCACGTGGCCCCTGGACGGGACCCGCTCCGTCTGGCGCCAGCACAACAAGAGAAGAGCTGCCAAGAGATCCCTCGTCCCCAAGAAGCTACCTGTGTGCTCCCTGCACCGGCCCGTCACGACCGCGCTCCTGCTCCAGCGTGCGAAGACCCCGCGCTGCTCCTGGCGGCAGCGCACGGAAACTTCCAAGATCAAGCTCTCCCTCACCAAAGGCCTCCCATGGCCACTGCAGGCTGTCATGCCTTCATCGCCGAGCTGCGTAGCGTGGACTGGCCGGGCAAGTTCAAGCCAGATCCGTCCCCGCGCTACGATGGCACGGCTGACCTTGCGGAGTTCCTCCAGCTCTGTGAGCTGGGCATAGAAGATGCCAACGGGGACGAGAAGGTCATGGCGAACTGGTTTCCCATGGCGCTCAAGGACGGTGCCCGCAGCTGGCTCCTGGCACGATTTCCTGCTGGGACGAGATGCGCACCCGCTTCATCGCCAACTTCCAAGGTACCCGTGACCGGCCCCCAGCCATGAGCGACTTGCACTGCATCAAGCAGCAGCCAGGAGAGACCCTGCAAAAGTTCATCCAGCGTTTCAACAATGCTTGCCTTAAGATCCCCAGGGTGTCTGAGGAGGCCATCATCTCAGCCTTCTCTGACGGCGTGCATGACGTCAAGATGAAGGAGGAGCTTGCGATCCATGAAGACCTGTGCACCTCCCTGGAGCTGTTCAATTTGGTGAACAAGTGCGCCAGGGCTGAGGAAGGACGCCTTTCCCTCCTTGAGCTGCCAGCTGCCGACCCAGAAGAGAAGAAGCCCAAGGTCAAGGACGTGAAGCGCAAGGGGGCTGTCGTGCTTGCAGCGGAGCTGGACAGCAAGTGAGGCAGGGATCAGCCTGAGTCATCCAAGGGAAGCCGGTACTGCGTGTACCACGACCTCCACACCCACAACACCAACGAATGCCAAGAGCTCAGGGCCATGCGGGACGTGCGTGTCGGCCGACGCCCCGAGCGCAGCGAACAGGGCTATGGCCAAGGAGGAGGAAGAGGTCGAGGACAATGGGAAGACCATGGACCTCGCCAAGGGTGGCGTGACCGACCTCGCGAGGACCGCTGGCAGGACCAGCCTCGCGAGGGAGGATGGAGGGATCAACCTCGCGAGGATCGCCCACAAGGCAACGCGGGCCTCCCTCCTCTGCCACCACAGCCGAGGAGGAATGAAGACCATCATCAGGATGAGGGGGCTGGAGGCTTCCAGGAGCCGCGCGCAATCGCTTGCATCTTGGGCGGCGCTCAGGCCCCGACCTCTCAGCGCATCTTCAAGCATTTCACTCGCGAAGTGAATGCAGTCCTGCCCAAGCTCGAGGCCACACGCCCTCTCAGGTGGTCAGTGTGCGCCATCACATTCAGCTCAGCGGATCAGCTCAAGTGCGCGGCCACAGTCGGAGTCCTCCCGATGCTTTGTTCCCCAATCATCAGCAATGTGCAAGTCACTAGGATCCTCATTGATGGCGGAGCAGGTCTCAATGTCCTGTCCGTCGAGACATTCAACAATATCCAAGTGTCATACAATCAGCTGCAGCCAACCAAGCCTTTCTTAGGAGTCACTGATGGTTCCACTGTTCCAATAGGGCAGGTCCGCCTTCCTGTTACCTTCGGGAAGCATGACAACTATCATACCGAGCTCATTGACTTCGACGTCGCCCACATCCGCCTACCGTACAATGCTATCCTCGGGTACCCAGCTCTGGCCAAGTTCATGGTCGTGACTCATCATGGCTACTATGTCCTCAAGATGCCAGGAAGCGGTGGAGTCATCACGGTGCCTTGTGAAGAGAGATATGATGTGTGTTCTCTGGAGCGTGCTTTTCAAGCCGCATCAACCGAAGACCCAGATCACAGGAGCGGAAGGCCCCCCGAGGCAGTCGCTAAGAAGAAGAAGACATCGCCTGGTCCGAACCCTCGGGAGGCAGGCCCCTCAGGATCCGCGCCCATTCAGGGTGCACCTCCTTCTGTCGCATAGGAAGGGCGCGCCCGGCGCCCTCCTCAAGCAAGGCTCGGGGGCTCTCTCCTGGAGGGCCATCGACTTTGCTAACATCAGGAGGGAGGCGCTTGGGCACCACTTGGAGGCGTTTTTCAAAGCACGTTTCCCTCAGGAAGGAGCAAGGCAAGGAGGGCCAAACCCTCAGGAGTTCGTCAACGAGATCATTCAGGAGCTGCAGGAGTCAAGAGTCATGAGTGGCAGCCGCCTCTTACCCTCCGTACCTCCCCATCCGGGCGAGGATGGTGGGCTGCGCGTCTGCATCGACATACCAGGACCTAACCGAGCCGCCTCTCAGGAGCGCCTCTGGCCCTCACGCGTGGGACGCTGCGAAGGTCCACCCCACAGCTATGTTCGCATGCCTTAAAGCTTGCCGAACACAGCTGATGTGTGTTAGCACCTCATGAGGAGCATCTTGGAGGCTCAAGCGGCCAGGCATTCCACAGTCCTGGCAGAGATGGAGATGGTCCGCGAGGAGCCGCCAGCGCCTCCGGAGCCTCCCGAGGCTCCTAGGCCTTGGGGCTCGTAAAGATCGGCTTCCGCAGCGCACACCGTCCGCTACTTCAGCATCCCTTCATCTTCAACATCATCAGGTGACATCCTTCGAGTTTCATTTTCAGCTGGGAGCGCCCCCAGGGCTGCATCATTCCCAGGCTGCGTGGGTCCGTCCCTGCGGCATGTATCCCTTTTGTTCATGTTTTTAGCTTACTTTGTTGGGGGCGCCCGTGGGGCTGCATTATCCCCAAGCCACTCGGGCCTGACCTGGCGGGATGTATCCCTTTCGCGTTTATTCGGGTCGAGCATTAAAGGGGGGGTACCTGAGCATCGCGACTCATGGACTCTTACTGGCTCTCCAGCCCTCACCTCCTGGCCTTGTCCACGGCATCGCGACCTGGCATACCAGCGACGGCTGAGCTTGCTCGAGGGCCAGGACCTGAGGACGTAGAACGTCGGCATCTAACCAAATTTGCAGGAACACATTACAAGTAAAGGCCCAGAGCCAGGCGCGACCCGCCTTGAGGTAGGGCCTCGTGAGTCCCGCCCAGGCTCACGAGTGCCCAGATACACCTCGTCAGGCCCTTCCATGCCAGCCACGTGTCAGGCCGGGGTTGTACACGCCCCGGGGGCTCCTCCTGGAGGGGAGCCCCCTCCCACGCACCAGTGGAAGCACATTGCTCCGCCCTAGCTGACGACACTACCGAGGAGCGGCTATGCCCATACACATACTTAAGCGCTATGCTCCGCGCTGGTGATAAACAACTGAGGGTGGCCCCCGACCGCATCAACCTCAGGGAGCCCAGAGCTCAGTGTACAGCCCCATCGTAATGCCTCCCCTTGGGAGTGCTGCGCGAGGGGGCTGGGCACAGGGGCTACGCCTGGGTCACGCCCAGGCGCACACCACCCAGCCAGGCCCCTCGAGCCTCGTTCGTCGCACGTCTCTCCCCGAGCGGAGCCAAGGTACGAAGGCCGTTTGAATGTCAAGGGGAACTCCTGAGCATCGCGACTCAGGAGCCTAACTAGTCACGTAGCCCCTCACCCCTTAGTTCCGAAAGGCTAACACAGTTGAGGTATGCGCGGGGCCGGGCCCTGCCGACGTAGAACGGTAGATTTACTCATACATCTCCCCTCCCTACTTGCTATTCGCGTGTCAAGGGGGACTCCTGAGCATCATGACTCAGGAGCCTAACTGGTCACGTAGCCCCTCACCCCTTAGTTCCGAAAGGCTAACGGCGGTTGAGGTATGCGCGGGGCCAGGCCCTGCCGACGTAGAATGGTAGATTTACTCATACATCTCCCCTCCCTACTTGCTATTCACGCGTCAAGGGGGACTCTTGAGCATCGCGACTCAGGAGCCTAACTGGTCACGTAGCCTCTCACTCCTTGGTCCCGTCCTGGTTTCCGGTCGGGGCTAATGGCGGCTGAGGTATGCGTGGGGCTGGGCTCTGCGACGTAGAACACAAGCAAGTAGGAAGGAAAAACACAAATCTCAAGGAATTCAAAAGCAAATATTAGAGTCCATAGATTGTTTTCACAACGCCAAACATAAGTTTAAATGCCTCCACGAGGCATGATGCATGTTGTAGGAGCTAAAAATAGAACAGGAGCCGCGAAGGGGTCATTTTCTGGCAGTGCCATCGCTGGTGGCGGAGTTGCGCTGGGCAGCTTCGCCTCGCGGAGCCTTAGGATCGGCGGCATCTCGCCTTGGCTTGGTGCTGAAGGCGCGGAACCTCGCCAGCAGAGCCTCCGCTCGACCCTTCACGGCCTCAGCAGCGGCAGCGGAAAGCTCGCCGCTCGCAGGCTCCAGCAGGCTATCAAGGTCAACGTTGGGGTCGCGAAGGTAGACGTGGGTGAAGACGCGCGTCAGCGCTGCAGAAAGGACACGCGCCTCAGCCTCGCCCGTGGGGCCAAGGCCGATGGGGACATCTTCAAGGGCACGGACCAGGAAGGGAAGCAACTTGGCGGGGCCGTCCTCGGCGCCGACCAGCGGTTTTTCCAGGCCACCATCGTAAAGCGTCTTCAGTGAGGCGCGAGCCCTCTCCTCCAGCTTCGCAAAGCCAACGCGGTCCTCGGCCAGGACCCGCGCCCTGCCGTCCAGGTCGACCCTCTTCGCCTCCAACGCCTGCTCCAGCGTATCTAAGTGGCCATGGCATTCATCAAGCTTGGCATCCCGGTCCTTGGGGGCAGTCTCACGAGCCTTCATCTCTTCCTCCTTCTCCTACCAGTCACGGGCCTCCTTGGTGAGCTGGTCGCGCAGGTCTTGCAGCTCGCTCTCCAACGCCTTGCAGCGGCCCCGGACATCCGCAACCTCACCCAAGGCAGCGTCGCGAGTGGCCTTGGCCTGATAGATGGCATGCTTCTCCTCATCGCAAGCCGTCATGGCCTGAACCAGCGCCGCTCGAACTGAAGCATAAGGGCGGACCTAGTCAGAGGCCAGCTCCAGGCGCCCGGCCACCAAGCAAGGGTCGGCGCCCTGAAGATCTTCTCGCAGCCGGTCCAGCTCAGCAGCAGGACGATCCAAGACGGTAGAAGGAGTCGGAGAAATGGCAGTTGGCGGAGTAGGAGTTGAAGACGGCAGCGTGATCACAGCACCATGAGTTGGGACCTTCTGAGCCCCGATGACTGCGGCAGTGGCGTCAGTCGAGGACGCCTCGGGAGTCACTTGGGCCACGGGGGCTGAGCTCGCCTCGGCACGCCCCGCCTGGCCTCGCGAGGATGACCGGGCAGGAGAGGCCCGGGCTTTGCCGCCCCCTTCTCCCGTGAGTGGAAGTGCTGCCCCGGACGAAGCCTCAGGGGCCCCCTTCAGCCTTTTCGCCGCAGGCACTGGCCTAGCCAAGGAATATGGACATCAAGCCACAGCAACAAAGCAAGAAGCAAAACAAGAATCAAGTTCTTACTGGTCATCTCCCGCGGGCTCAAGCAACCTCCGGCCGAACTTGAAGCCCGAGAGCCGGCTGCTGGGGTCAACCTCAGGAGACTCTGGAGCAGGAGGCACGTCTACAGATTGCCTCGAAGCCGCAGCAGGCCCGCGGAGAACCTGCCGCGCTCTGTCCTTCTTTGAGATCAGGGGCGAGCACTCACCGCCTCGCTTGTCGCTATCCTCATCGTCGTCCGGCATGAGGCGAAGAGCGCGGGACCTGCGCCGAGGGAGGGGCTCTCTCGACTCCCCACCGGTCGCCTTGGAATCGGGCTCTTCTTCCTGCCCCTCTTCTTCCTCCTCTCTACCGGAGTTGCTGGAGGATACGTTCACCGTCGCCAGGGCTGCCAGGTCCTCAGGAACGTCCGCGGGCACATGCCCATCCCCGTTCAAAGCAGGCATGGAGTTCACCACCTGCTCCCAATCATCCCAAAGGAATAGGGGTACAGGAGCGCCTTCTAATCTCGCCACGTCTCCCCCAACCAAGGATTGGAGGACCGCGGCCAGATCTCCGTCGACCAAGACAACGGACCTCGGGTGAAGGGTGGCATTGCCCTCCCCCCTGAGCCTCCACAGCGGAGCGAGTGTTCCCGAAGCAGAGCCACCCGATGCTCCAGGAACTCCCTTAGGAGCGACGCCCCGGTCAGCTTCGCCGTCGCCATGTTGCCTGGCCGCAGGTCTGCGTCCATCCTTTCCAGCACTGGCTTCACGCGGGGATCGACGAGCTCCGCACGGTACCAAGCGTCGACAGCCTCGGGCTGCCTCGTAGGCAGGATCAGCCGGGGGTGGATGCGCCCAACATCCACCATGACCCACTTGCTCCGGAATCCTTCGATACTCTTCCCGGGCTTCGAGATAGCATTGGAGCTGGAGTATGCAATAAAGCTCGCGCACGCAGTAATGGGGCCGCGAGAAACCCGGAGGTAAAAGTAATGGCGCAGCAAGGCCACCGAGGGCCTTACCCCAACATGAGCCTCGCAGTAGTAGGCGAAAATCGCCAAGAGAAGAACAGAGTTGGGATGGAGGTGCAGAGCTTACAGGTTGTAATGGTGGAGAACAGAAAGGAAGAACTCAGAAAAGGGAGGCACCAGACCGGCGGCGATGGCGCTCATGAAGAGAAGGTAGAAGGTGCTTCCTTTGTCCTTGGGAAGGGCGGAACCAACCTTGAGCGCGGCCGCACCGTCGTTGCCTTGCGCCACCATCATCTGGCGCGTCCGGGCAAGGTTCTTCTCCAACACGTTCGGAGGGTCCAGAGCGGGTGAGTACCAAGCTCCGGTCGGGGTTTGGCGAGGCGCCATGCCTTGCTAAGATGCAGGGTTGGAGTAGATCTGGGGATTGCAGAAGCAAGAAGGAGGAGAGCGAGAAAGGGGATCTGGGCAATGACTGGAGAAGGCAAAGAAGGTAAGCCTGAACGTGTACCGCTCTCTTGTCAATTCGTGCAGTTGCCGAGGCGTCATGGGGAAGCGGGGACGCCCACGTCGAATCAACCACCAAGCGGCGCCCAAGGCCGCAGGCTATTGGGGGCCGCGGCGCTTTGCACTTGCCCCTTCGCTTCTCTACTAAGCCAAGTCCTGGTGCGCCTTGGGTCCGGGCGCTACTGTCGGTGTTCTGGGAATGGGGGTACCTAGACTTGCCTGCCTGCGGCCTGCGGCGTGGCTCGAGGAGCGGCCTAGTATGGCCCATCTTCATCAACACATGCTCAAGACCCTCGCGAGGGGCCAAGCCTCGCGGGGCGGACGCCAGGAAGCTTCCTCAAGCACAGCCTCGTCAGGCTGGCTCGCGAGGAGGTGGAGAGATCAAGGCAGGGTACCTCACGAGGTGCCCATGACGCAAGCCATGACAACCGAAGCCAGGCGGGTGCCAGGCGGGCGTCTGCCTACGCAGAGCCCTTGTTTCCTCTTTGGTGCAAAGGGGGCAAGCGCAGGCGAGAGTATCAAGCAAAGGCAACCATTTCGGTGCAACGAGATCAAGACCAACAGAGCGGCAGGATGGAGGTCATCGTGGAGCCCAAGCCGGCGTCACCGTCAGAGTCTTTGGCAGGCGAGGACCGACTTTAGCCAGGATAAGTATACTAGATGTTCCGCTTCAAAATGGCCAATTGTTGGCGCCCTGCCCGCTCAATATTTGGGAAGAGGACCAAGGCCTCCCTTTATAAATAGGGCTAGCCACCACAGAAGAAAGGGACCCAGATTGAATCCTTCCCAAGAGGCATCACCTCCACAAGAACTCCTCCCCTCGTGAGGCAGTTCTTCCTTTGTATTGTTCATCATCAGAACCTGAGGCAATCCACACACCACAAACTAGAGTAGGGTATTACACCACAATGGTGGCCCGAACTAGTATAAACCTCGTGTCCCTTGTGTGTTCTTTGTGTAGTTTAGATCCTTGCGAGGTGAAGAGACATGAGTAGGTAGGAGGTGTGATCTCCGCGCGCACCCTAGAGTTCGAACCTTAAGGGTCTCCCAGAACCCGAAATCCGACAGCTTCTTTTCATTTTGTGTATGTTTCATATCTTGTTGTTGACCAGGAACCGTTTTCTTTCTGTCTTTTTGTGCAGATAGGGATATCCATTTCACCTTGTTGCTATCGTGACCTTTTGGTGAACTTCACAAAACACTTTTTTGGAATGAGCATCTTGTGTAGTTCAACTAAAATGTCACGTGGGCAACATCTCTCAATTTTGGTGGAACTGCACAAAATGGTGACTGGAGTTTCCAAAATCTCCGTCAAATTCTGCTGGTAATCTCATGCAACAATTTATTAGCGATTGCAAGATGAGCCGCCACTATCACCACAATGGCAATTTATTTTAGTGGAACTGCACAAAAGGATAAGCAAATTATAGTTGCACCCTACATGAGCAGGACAGCCAACCTTAATGTTGCTCAATTTTAGTGCAACTGCTAAAGAAGAACCTGCCAGCTCACGAGAGCAAGTACTTCTTGCTAGCTGAATGATGCAATCTTTGCTTCATTTCAGGTGAACTGCAGAAAAAGGCGCATCAATTGAATCATGGATCTCTAGGCTGGCCTCATCGGAGTGGAGTTGAAGGTTCACCACATCGAGTCGTGGCGGCATAGGGCCCTCACACCGGTCAGTACTGTCCTTTATCAACATGATTGTGCTTTGTTATACTGTGCTAATGTTGTATTTTTAAATAAAGCTATTCTATCACAATCTTTTCTTGTTGTGGAAATAAAGTTTGCTTCAACTAGTGCCACTATTATAGTAATCATGTTCTTTCTTATCTGTGCAAACAGGAATACTAAATTACAGATGTTGTGATAGTCAAAAGCATTCACCAAGTTCTTGGGTTGTATGACACGGCTAGCCTAGATGGATTTAATCCCGATATTCACTTTATCAAAAGGCTCTAATGCGTTTGTTTTGAAACTTGCAAGCTGGGAATCAATGAGATGTGTAGGCATCTTTGTTGTACTTATTGTTTGAATCTTATTTGTTGGTTCTGAATCTTGCAAGCTGGCAATCAATGAGATGTGTAGGCATCTTTGTTGTACTTATTATTTGAATCTTACTTGTTGGTTCTGAATCTTGCAAGTTGGGGAACACAACATGATGATGCAAAGGACAACAACCATAACAAACTGTTCAAACTTGGTAGTATTGTCTGCGTCCTGAGAATAATAATTCTAATTTTTCCGGCTATTGATCCTGTGGCACTGATAGAACGAGCCAATGCATTGCTTGTTTTAAGAATAAATTTTAATTAAAGCTAATTAAATTTAAGTAAATTGACCACTAACACTTGTTATTACAGTACCAATACATACCCGCTCGTGAACCAACGTGTGGCCGGAATAGGTTTCTTAATGGAGGCGTGTGAATGCGCTGAGGGTGCATGTTCTGCTGGGTGTGCAGGGGGTGAGGGATGGGTAGTAACAGTTGTCGCAGGTACACACTCAGTTTACTGTTGAATCCAGTTCCCCAAGAGCTGAAAAACGAACTGCTGGATATGGACTTCAACAAGGAGTTCACCTTTGAGTTCACTTGAATAGACTCCAATGGCGATCCGAGGGGTGAGCCTGCTGGACATGGACTTCAGTAAGGAGTTCACCTTTGATTTCTCCTTTTAGTCCCATGGCCGCACCAAGTTGAATGTGATGTACACCAACGATCTAGACTCGGTGAAGCTCTACCTCGACGAGTTCAAGCAGTACCTACAGGGCGAGAAACCACAAGGTCGCATGACTAGACCTTGTGCCCATCCATTCATCTCCTGACAGGGACAACGGATCGCTGTTGCCAGGTATGCATGCGGGACAAGGTTCTCGTCTACCACTATTGTAGGTCCATCAGGGGTTCTAGAGCATTCGACTGTTTCATCAGCAGCGCCGAATGCACCTTTGCTACGCTGGAGATAAGGAAGAACACAATGATTCAACCATCTGGTGCAACAAGCTTGTCTACATCCAGAAGCAATACAAGATCATCGGTAATGGGCAGGAGAAGGACTCCGTGGTTGACCTCGCTGAGACCATCATCGACCCTACTACGCCAACATGAAAGAAGAAAATGATACCAAGGATTACGCGGCCAAGGACGCATACGCATGCTACGACATGTACATGCGGATCTTGGACATGAGAGCGTGTCTTCTTCTCATAACGGACGAGTACACGGATAGCCGCAACGTCATGATAAAGCATGCCAGGAAGGTCTAGATGATGTACTTTATCAGTTTAAGCACCTTTATCATCTCAGTGTTTCATGCATTAGTCTATATGTGTCGTAATTATCTGTTTTGTCCAAAATATTTCGTTTAAGAACCCATTAACCTGTTTGCTTTTTTTGCTAGTGGCTATTTGCTTATGTATGTAACTAGTTCGCTGGGCTGCCGTGCTTTGAATCTCCTTCCTCCCAACATATTCCCCTTCTCAAGTGGAGCCAGCAGGTCTCGTACGAAGACATCTGGGACCAACCACCTATCCATTTCTATTTCTTTACTTTGTTCAATCTTTTGTCCTCTTCCTATATAGCGGCTGGCAGCGCTACCGCGCACGCCTCAGTGACCCGTCATAGCCTATGGCGTTGGCCAGGCCATCCCTCTACTCCAACACATTGTCCGGCGGAGGCAACTCCACCCGACCACCCTGCACGCGAACAAGTCAACCCTTGTACTCCCCTCCACCTGTGTCTTCTCCCGCTCTGGTTCGTTCGGTCTGAGGTCTCGACGTCATCCTCCGCCTTGCTGCTCTCGCTGCGGTGTAGCCACCTGTCATTCCCAACATGGTCAGCAAAACAAGAGGAATTGAGAGACGACTGTTCGTCGAGAGACCGACAGTCCCGGGCCCACCAGGTCCATGGCCTAGGTTTTGTTGTTTAACATGCGCAACACATGACATGTTTCATGTTTTTTTGGATCCAACAGGTACCAAGTGGCCCATGGGCCTCCCATCCTAGCTTGTCTATAACATCAGCAACCCAAGTTATGTTTATTTTTGCAAGACGACGGACAACTCAGTTCTATTTCTCTATAAGAATGCAAAACTGAACCAATGTTTTCCCTTCCCACTTCCTTTATTTTTCGTTTTCATTAATCCTATATCTGAATTTTCTCCCACTTTCTTTTTCGATGTAATCTGAGTTTTCTCCCAGTACTTTTCCCTAGAACCAACTCAACTGTCCCACGTCTAGCCTAAAAATTAATAATAGCCCACGTCCTGTTGACTCATCAAATTAAAATGATATTTTATTTCGTAAATCAAAAGTTCTTACAAAATAATAATAATAATTGTTTATATATAAATTGGCAAGTTAACTCCTGGTGATTGCATACATAAGCTTGCGAAGATTTTACTGACCAATGCAGTAATAGACGTGCAATCATGTGATTATGTTTTTATAACATTTCTCCGTCCAGCCCAACATGATATTTTCACCCAGACCAGCAAGTCCGCGGTATTCTAGAAAAATGCAAAAGAGCTTTAAATTCTACCATAATATATAAAAGGGTTGCATAGGCGCTACATCATTGTTTGACCCAGCCCACCAAATGGACTAAAAAACAAATGGGCTGGCTGACATGAGGGCCAGTAGGTCGAGGCCTTAGCACTTCCGCAAAAAATAAAGATACAAAGGTCCAAGTCTAAGCAAGGCATTGGATTTACATCCAACGACTGGCATTCTTCTTCAATCTCTCGTCTTCTTCCCCGAGAGCTGTCGGGACCGCCTGCTCCAGCCTCCGGTGTCCAGTGGCGCTGTTTTGCGCGCCTTGCAGCGAAACACTACCCCACCGATGGCTAGACCATCCCTCCACTCCTCCGCACCTCCTGTTATTCTCTGCCAACTATAGGCCCACCCCGCACCCCAACCAGTCAAATTTCCCACTCCTCTCCATTTGCGACTCCACTGTCGCGTCATCCACTTCTCTGGGGTGTTCCAGTCTGGGGCCTCGCCGCCGTCCATCAGCTTGGTGCACTCTGCGCGGTGTGGTCAACGTGGTCAACAAACGAGAGTCATCCGAAGATGATTGTACGTGGAGAGGCTGACAGTGGGGATGCACCATGCCCATGGACGCATGCATGCAACAACATCCTTTTTACTATAATGCAAGATCACCCAGAAAGTTGTACTACCAGTACTAGTACTGCATGTTAGATGAAAAAATACGATCAAGATCGAGAAAAAGATCGTCAACAAGAGACATTACCTGGACTTGCTTAATGAGGGATCCCGGAGAGGGGGGCTTGGACAGGGCGATGGCTTTGAGCTTGTCTGCGGTAGTCTCGGCGGGGTACTTGCGCTTCTTCGTACCATGAGCCTCGACGGTTTTGGCCGGAGCCATAGACATCACGTCGTCCGGTGCTCCGGCATCCATCCAAGAGAGGAAGCTGAGAGAGAAGAGTGAAAGGAGGAACGAGATGAGGGAGAAGCGAAGCGAGTGGGGATTTTCTTCAAGAGAGGAAGCTAAGAGAGAAGAGTGAAATGACGATTGCTTCGTCCGTACAACTTACTGCTGGAAAGGGGGGGTTTTGTGATTTAATGGCTCATTGGGCATTACTGCAGCGCTTCGATCGAGGTAGTCTACCGTCACTCTACTACGGAGTAATTTAGTGCATGGCTGGTGGACCCAGGTGCTGGCTGTCCCACACGTTGGAAAAGTGATTAATTTAGTGCATGGCTGGAGGAGGATCCGCACGGTAGAGCGTGTCCACTGTTTTTCTGAAGAAAAAAATGATTACAGCAAGCGTTTCCACTCTTACGACGGAGGAGTGCCAAACACGGCAGCCACTTCAACATACATAGTGCTCCTACTACTAGGCATGTGCAGTGGTTCATACGTCAGTACTAGACAATCTTGTTGCTAGTGTAGTAAGATATGACGATAACAAATGATGTTGTGCGCATGTCAACCACTCCTATATGTAACATAGTGCCGCTTTTTCGACTGTCCGGTCGAGAAGGAACGGTGAGATCAATGTTAACAGAAGTAGGTCTACAGCGCACGGAGAGTACGGTGCTACAGTACTCCATGAAACATGAACCATATGAAGCACGAATAGTGTTAGACAGGGTGTATGAAGGGTGCACGGAATGGGAGCAAAAGTTCCCTTCTCGACCCACTTTTGGGTGTTTGGCAGAGTACATGAAGGGTGCATGAGTCCACACTAGTAGGTTAACAAAAATACACAAAGAGGAAACAACTATATTGAGATGAGAATGCAACCAAACACACCCATACGCTTTGTGCTACAGTGACTGATCTGCACCGCCTGAGTTTGATCCAATGGTCATGTTGCACCGAGACATGGACATGCCCATGCAGAGGGCGCCTAAACAACACCGAAGTCCATCTGCTTCTCGAGGCGCACGACGTTGGTGATGCAGGGTTCAACCGCCCGCATAGCCCGCCCCCGGTCGATGGGAGTCAGCTCGTCAAAGACGGCATCCAATGGCACGAATGGATTCCGGTGACGGAGCCCTGAAAGGATTCGCCCGGCAACGGCGACAGCAGCCTGCAAACCCTCCTTGTCCAGCTCAGCCCCCACCATCGCACGGAGACGGCTCAGCTCCTCGGAGATATAGGTGAAGAAGGAGACCAGGTCAGGAAGCCGCAGCTCGTTGAAGTCGACCGGGTGGTCGAACGGGTTTAGCCCGACGGCTGGCATCGTTACGCTGGCACGACGCTAGGCGTCACACAGACGGAACACGTGCTTCGCAACTTGGTTCACCAAGTGGCAGAGGCGATCCTGGACCTCGTGACGATTGGCCCGCTCGCGCTCCAGCCGGCTCCCCTGACAGCCTATCGTATCTCCCACTTTCTGCAGCAACGCTGCCGACGCCTCGAGCATCTTTGTGGTGGATGCCTGCCGCTTTTGAAGCTCCATGAACTCCCGCACATAACGGAGGAGCATGGCACTCCTCTCCTCCTTGAGCTCACGGAGCTCCACGTCCTTGGCCCCGAGCTCCGCATCCTTGGCATGGAGCTCCTATGTCAGGCGCCTCACCTTGGACTCCGTGATCTGCTGCGCCGCCATGGCACCAGGTAGAAGCAATGGGGAGAGGAAGCAAAGGGGGCGAAACGGCTAAAAGGCAATGCAATCTATGGGAAGGCGGAGGGAGCCAACCGAGGAGCGGGTAATCTTTTGGTTTTCACCACAGTAAAACACCAGTCGATGACTTCTCACATCAGGGAGCAGCGGGTTTTACAGGCGGAGTCATCATGACTAATTGTTGCCGCGCCTGCTCCCGTCAATCAAAAAATTAAAAATCCTGTCGCGCCTGCTCCCGTCAATGAAAAAAATTAAAAATCCTGCTGCACCCAAACACCAGAGCAACGCCGTGGTGGATATTTAAATTTACCTGCTGGCAAGTAGATAAAAAAAGGGGTGAAAAAACAAATGTGGCAGCGTCCTAGCTAATCGGTCGCACTAGCCCAACTAGCTAGTCACCATGCTTCACTGATGTACTCGGTGGGAAAGGTTGTCTTTCGTGATTTGACGACTCATTTACTTCCTTTGGCGCTACGACCGAGGAGGACCCAGAAAACGTGCGGTAGGGCGTCCCATGTCAGGAAGAATATATGCGTGCACCACCCAGGAGGACCCCGAAACCACGCGGTAGGGTGTGCCACGTCTCGGCACGGAGGAAAAATGTGCGTGTAAAAATATACTCCCTCCGTCTAGGTGTGTACTACTAAGTCATCTTACAAAAATCAAATAATCCAAAAACACTTAGGCGCGGTGCATTAACTTCTATCTCATTTCTTGTTTCTTGACATATCAACCAATAAGAGATGAGGGGTGTGCATACTTTTAATGATTTGAGACTACCAAACACGACATGCAGTGGTTAGTTCATTGCATGCAATGCTATTAATTAGCAAGTAAACATTAAGGTCTCTCGTTTTCCCCTCCTCCTTGGTCACGGTGACTTACTCACCTAGACGGACGGAGTACTGTATCACACGTCGGCAGTAACTCTATTACCTATGGTTCAACCTCGGGACCCAGCCAGTCGGTCAAAAACACCCCACTAGCCACATAGCTTCATCATGCAAACGTCGCATGGAGGATAGATGTGGTTAGCTCCGTCTCGACCAGCCATAACGTCTCTTGTTCTAGGCGATTCTTCTATTTTCCAAGCTTTTTTTAGTTGTAATAACAGCACGGCAAGCTAGCGCCGCTCTTCGAGTGTGCCCGTGCAAAGGTAAGACGATAGAGAGAAGAGAGATTGAGATCGCAGACCTGGGACCCACCAGTAAGTGAGACAACGGTTATGCACGTGTTGACGAGCACTCCCTCTACTCTACTCAACATAATACTGTATAAAATCAAGTTATGGGATAAAGCCAACAACCGTTGTTTTTTCAAGCTATCGACTTACGCTTTGTAGTCCAGGTTGCCAGTTCGAATCTCCTCTTTCAGATTTGTTAGTTTTAGGTCCAAATTTGATTAATGACAAGTGGGACCTAAGGGAGTCCTGGATTAGGGGGTATCCGGACAGCCGGACTATATACATCGTCCGGACTATCGAAGCGTGAAGATACAAGACTCAAGACTTCGGCCCGTGTCCGTATGGGACTCTCCTTTGCGTGGAAGACAAGCTTGGCGATCCGGATATTATATTTCCTTCCTTGTAACCGACTCCATGTAAACCCTAGCTCTCTCCATTACAACCGGAGAGGGCTAGGGTTTACAGGGAGTCGATTACAAGGAAGGAAATATAATATCCGGATCGCCAAGCTTGTCTTCCACACAAAGGAGAGTCCCATCCGGACACGGGCCGAAGTCTTGAGTCTTGTATCTTCACGCTTCAATAGTCCGGACGATGTACATAGTCCGGCTGTCCGGATACCCCCTAATCCATGACTCCCTCAGTAGCCCCTGAACCAGGCTTCAATGACGATGAGTCCGGTGCACAGTCTTGTCTTCAGCATTGCAAGGCGGGTTCCTCCTTCTGAAAACTCCAAGGTTATTATCGAACACGTAGACCGTGTCTGGATCTGCGAAATGAACTTCACATACCACCGTAGAGAGAATGATACTTTAGCTGACAAATTTTTAGACGACGTGATATGCCATTACGGTCAGGTCATTATTCAAACCGTTTTCCACAACCAGCCACAACGCGTATTGCGAGGCGGTTTCCTTGACACGTCTTGTCAAAGCAGAGATCATGCCCCCTTATCACGGGATTCTCATCAATACGGGTATGGGTAATCCCACTGTGCCATCAATCGTGGCACTTGGGAAGTAAGAGATTCTCAACGGGCTAGTGGGGAGGCGCACCGCTTCCGTCGCCTCTATAAAGGGATAAGAGTTCCCCATTTTTACCCACACCTTCTTCCTCCTTTGACCACTCTTGCCCCCTCGAGCTCCAGCGCCCTAGTACAAGTCTTCTCCTCACAGCTAAACATGTCCGGAGCAGGAGGCAAGTGGGTGGCTTCCACCATAGAGGAGAAGCACATCATGAATCTTCGGGCGGCCGGATACTTGGCCGCAGACATAGCGCACCGGCTACAGGATGACGGGCAGGTCACTCTAACTCCAGGACCCCACGAGAGGGTCATGTTTCTTACCCACTTCATTCGTGGACTGGGGTTTCCACTCCATCCCTTCGTCCGCGGGCTCATGTTCTACTATGGGCTAGATTTCCATGATCTATCCCCGAACTTTGTCCTCAACATCTCGGCATTCATCGTCGTATGTGAGGCTTTCCGCCGCATCAAGCCCCATTTCGGCTTGTGGCTGCAAATCTGTTGCGTGAAGCTGAAGATCGTGAGCGGCCAGCAAGCGGAGCGCGGAGGAGCCATGGTGGGCAAGATGCCCAACGTCACCTGGCCTGACGGATCCTTTGCGGAAACCGTGAAGGGGTGGCAGTTGGGGTGGTTCTACATCACCGAGTTGTGCAACGCCAACTGGGCGGCGGCCCCCGAGTTCCGATCCGGAACCCCCATGCGGCTCACCTCCTGGGAACAGAAGGGCGTGTCCTGGGGCGAATCTACAGAGCTGGATGGACTCATAAACTACATCAAGGGCATGAAGGACAAGAACATCAAGCTTGTCAACGTGATCCAGGTCATGCTCATACACCGGATTCTACCATGCCAAAGGCGGGCATTTAATCTGTGGGAGTTCGTCCCGGCCGAACACCAGACGCTTCGGAGGCTCTACGACATGAAGCACAAAAACGCGTGGAAGGTGTTATTCAAGGCCTCCGAAGTACCTCCTCCTAGTCAGGTGAGTTCTCAGGCTGCCACCGGATTCAGTTCTTCCCAATATATTCATGGGGGAGCCTTAAGTAATTGTGCATATTTGTTCAGGATTATGTGGAGACTGCGGAGCAGATTGACTGTCCGGCTCCGCTGCCGGAAATCCCAGCTAATGCCCCCCTGACGAAGATGCTGGTCCCGGCACCCTACAAGGGGCCGGAGAAGAAGTATGATAAGAAGGCCCCGGGGATCCGAAAGGGTCTCCGACGTAAGGTTGCGCCAGAAGCCTCGTCCGAAGACGACGAGGCACACTCTTCCCCCGAAGGGGAAGAAGAAGAAGAAGAGGAGGGCGTCCCATCCGGAAAGGACGAGGGGCCTGAGAGGGCGGACCAGGGGACCAGGAGAGGCCCCCGGTGCAAGGCCGTCATACCCTCGTCGCCCGATGACGATGAGGCAGATTCCTCCCGCGGAGGCGGGGGGAAACAAGAAGAAACTCCACCTCCATGTATTGGGGGGAGAAAAAGAGGAAGGCCGCCCCGAAGGGGGAGGCTGGGACGTCCAAGAAGGGAAAGGCGTCCCTTCCGGACTACTCCGCCACCACCGCCGATAGCGAGGAGGGGTGGCTGCCCAGGAAGAAGCCCGCCGTGCGATCGTAAGTAACCGCACTCTATCATAATTTTGCTTCATGGTTTTGTTATAATGCTGAACTTGTATGAAGTCCGGCCAGGGTCCATCCCAAAGCATCATCTTCGGATGGGTCCTTGAGCGATTCGGCAATGAACTCGCTCCCGACGGCCACTACTCCTCAGCCTGTAGATGACACGGAGGTGTTATCCCAAAGGCTCCCAGAGCAGGGGGAGGTGGCTCTGGAGGCGCTCCAAGGCGGCATTCCAGACGTCGGACACGCGGGGTTTAAGATCCCCACGAATCGTGTTGATAAGAGCCGCAGTAAGCCGGACTCTCAGCCGAACACTTTTCCGGAGCCTTCAATGGTTCCGGACTCAGGCGGGCAGCCCCTCGTTAGGGAGGGGGCCGTCGATGTCGAGGACTTCCGTTGCGCCCGAGGCGCCGGATTGTCTGCTGGAAGCGCTTCACGGCGCTTCCATAGATGAAGAGCACTGTACTCTTATGAGTGAAGTGATTCAGAAGGTTTCGTCCGCCAAGAGCGGACTAACCGAAGCCTGCACGAGCCTCCTGACAGGCTTTGAGGTAAGTAATAAAAATGTGTGAAATCACCACCCGATAGGTAGTAGCCCCTGATACTCTATTTGGTGTTCGAAAGGAAAAACCAAATGGAGGGTCAATTATAATCCACAGGAGTCTAACAATAAGTTTGAATGTGAATAAACAGGCTGTGCTGCTTGCCGTTGCGGTCCGTACGGCTGAGATCGCCGGACTAAAACAGGACCTGGAGCAGGCACAGGGAGAGCTCGACCTCACGAGGAGGCAGCTCGAAGAGAGGAAAGGTGAATGATTCCCCTTTCTCATATAATGTAGGATAGTTAAAATTGGATATTCTAACAACGAAGCATCGTGATTTGATAACAAAGGCCACCACTGAAGTGGCGTCTCTCAAGAGAGCGCTATCTGAGGCCGAACACAAGGCGGCCTTGGAACGCAAGGAGCGCGAGAAGCAAGATGCCAGGGTGGGCGAGGTACAAAAAGAGCTCCAGGAGATCGGCAAAAAGATCGAGTCTGTTGAGCATGAGCTTAGGGCGAAAGAGGCCGAGCTTGCGAAGGCCCTTGCAAGTATAAAAGACACCAAGGCCGAAGCCGAGAAGGCACAGCAAGAAATCCAGGAGGCCAAAAATATAGCGGCGGGTAAGAAATTCTTTATGCAAAGCAAACATGTGCAGGAGACATTTCTTTTACTTACCCGAGTCCGGAGCTCTCCAGGGGCATTCGTAGATCTGCCATGCAGCATATCAGACGCCGCGGAGTTCTATCATGCTCAGGAGGGGAGCTAAATGGAGAAGCTATTCTGGTCCCAGTATGATGGGGCCGAACATCCAACGCCTCTGAATGACCAACTGAAACAGTTGGTCGAACTCCACAGGGCGGCCGAAGTGCCTATGAAGGATTTCATAGTCCGGATGTGGCCTGGTGAGCCCCTGCCCACCAGCTACTTCGGCCTGGTCAAGCAGATGGTGAATGCCTGTCCGCGACTGGAAGTCATCAAGCGATCCATTTGCATTGAGGGTGCCTGCCGGGCCTTTGCCTGTGCGAAAGTGCATTAGGGCAAGCTAGATGTAGAGAAGCTGGTGAAGGACGGGCCGCCGGAGGGCAAGCCGCATCATCATTCGTAGAAGTATTATGATGGCGTTATGAAGGGCGCTCGCCTCGTGGCCGATGAATGTACCAAGGACATAATTTTAGAATGAATTCATTTCTGTCATGTTTGTAATTTAAGAACGAAGTTACTTGCACTAAATAGCACTTTTGTTATTTAAAATATTACCTTTTGTGCGGCTGTTTATAAAATTCTGAAAGTAGGCCAGTCGTCGGCTTCCGCCCCCATGTAACTAGTACTGGGGTGTTCGTGGAAAACCCGGACACTCTTTATCCAAATGTTTGGTCCCTTAAGGAGGTGTCCGGCGCGGCGAACAAGGCAATCAGACTATGCGGCTTTATAACCTTCACTTAGCCATAGAAGTCTACAATTTTAAATTTTGGCGAAGCCCCTAGAATCCGGAAGGCCGAATTGGGGCGCTATATACGCCTGGATCGGACGAAGCCAAATTATCGCCTAAAGCGGAAAAATCTTTAAGGATTTTCAGACCTCTTGAACAGCGACCAGCTCTCGCCACATCATGTCGGTCAGTTTTTGGCTTTCTCTACTGAGGTGCTCGTCCGGAAGAACCGGGACACAATCGCAGTAGTTCTCCCTACGCTACCTTAGCCGATATAACGGAACGTAAGGCACCAAAACACGGGAGCTGGGCTTTCCCAACTGTAGACCCAAGACATGATTCAGAGCTGATGCATATAATGCTATAAGTTCGGGGTGCCGCACTGTTGAAAGTTTTTGGACTTGTCTTGCCGTATTTTGGGGTGACATAAGAAGCCCCTGGCAAACTGAACGTACCAAGGTGTACAGATGCAATATCAAATAGACATTTGTAAGAAAAAAATGCTCAAATAAGAATAATAAGCTGACCCTATATATGATCTCCCATTGATGAATAAAACGTTTAAGCGTATGTTTACAATGAATGCATTAAGCGGAGATAAATAGGATTATTTGACATACCCTATCTGGGGGCAGGCTAGGTATAGATGGATAAAGCAGGTATAACGATCGTAAATAGATTCCACCTGGGTATTTCCTTCTGTGCACAAAGCCAGTTGCCTCCTTGGGTTTCTCTCCTATGGAAGTCCATCGATCCGGCTCTTATGAAGAGGCTGCACTAAAGCAATGTCCTAAAAGGTGAAAGGAAATGTTATGAAGGTATGAGGCGGTGATACCGCGTTGTCAACTGAGCCACTGCTTCACCTCCGCCTGTGCCCATGGTATTTTGAGTGCGTAATTGTGTACACGTGGCACGAATGCTGCTTTGATGGGATTCGAGCAGAGGCCGGACTCCTAGTAACGCTCTTGGCATGCCTGGTGATCCTGTTGCAGGGTGTTCCGAAACTCGCTTGATGGTGCTTGAGGTTGTCTTCACTGGATTGGTGGTTTGCCGGAGGAGGCCGCATTGTACTTCTGCCGCGGGGGCTACAGTGTGCTCTTCTGTACGGAGAGAGCGGTCCATGTTTCCGTTGACTGTTATGACCCCGCGCGGGCCTGGCATCTTGAGCTTGACCTATGCATAGTGTGGTACCGCATTGAATCTAGCGAATGCAGTTCGTCCGAGCAGTGCGTGGTAACCACTGCGGAAAGGGACGATATCAAAGATTAACTCCTCGCTTCGGAAGTTATCCGGAGATCCGAAGACCACTTCCAATGTTATAGAGCCTGTACAGTGGGCCTCCACTCCAGGAATTACACCTTTAAAGGTGGTTTTGGTAGGCTTAATCCTTGAAGGGTCGATGCCCATTTTGCACACTGTGTCCTGATAAAGCAGGTTCAGGCTGCTGCCTCCGTCCATAAGGACTCTTGTGAGGTGAAATCCGTCTATGATTGGGTCTAGAACCAATGCGGTCCTATGATCAAAGGTGATCGGACAAGCTGACCACGGGTTGAGTTTGGGGACGACTGGCTCCATCGTGTAGACATCCCGTAGTGCTCGCTTCCGTTCCCGCTTGGGGATGTGAGTGGCGTAGATCATGTTGACCACTTACACCTAGGGGGGGGGATTTCTTCGGTCCCCCCGTGTTCGGACATCGGGGCTCATCGTCACCGTCGCTGTGCAGCCCCTAGTCCTTGTTTTTGGCGTTTATTTTGCCGGCCTGTTTAAATACGCAACAGTCTCTATTGGTGTGGTTGGCTGGCTTGTCCGGGGTGCCATGAATTTGGCACGAGCGCTCCAGTATACGGTCTAGACTGGATGGTCCCTGATTGTTTCTTTTGAATGGCTTCTTCCGCTGACCGGATTTGGATCCGCTGAATCCGGCATTGACTGTCGTGTCTTCGGTGTTGTCGTCGTTGTTTTGCCGCTTGTGTCTGTTGCGCCGTAGCTTGCCATTATTGTCATGGACATCTGACGTGCCAGAATGTGGCGTAGTGCTACTGCGAGCCTACCAGCTGTCCTCGCCCGCGCAAAAGCGGGTCATTAGTGTTGTGAGAGCTGCCATGGACTTGGGTTTCTCCTGGCCGAGGTGTCGGGCGAGCCACTCGTCGTGGATATTGTGCTTGAAGGCCGCCAGGGCTTCCGCGTCCGGACAGTCAACTATTTGGTTCTTTTTAGTTAGGAACCGAGTCCAGAATTTCCTGGCTGATTCTCCGGGCTATTGAGTGATGTGGCTCAGGTCGTCGGTGTCCGGAGGTCGCGCATATGTGCCTTGGAAGTTGTCAAGGAATGCGTCTTCCAAGTTTTCCCAACTGCCAATGGAATTTGCGGGCAGGCTATTAAGCCAGTGTTTGGAGGGTCCTTTGAGCTTAAGGGGAAGATACTTGATGGCATGTAGATCATCTCCGCGGGCCATGTGGATGTGGAGAAGGAAGTCTTCAATCCATAACGCGGGGTCTGTTGTGCCATCGTATGATTCGATGTTTACGGGTTTGAACCCTTCTGGGAATTCATGATCCATCACTTCATCAGTGAAGCAGAGGGAGTGTGCGGCGCCTCTGTGCCGGGCTATGTGACAATGCAGTCCGGCCAAATCAGGCTGGTTGTGTTCGGGCCGGCCGGATTTACTGTTAGTGTACCCGGTATCACAGTCATCGTCATGTGCTTCGTCGCGCCCCTGTGATCCGTTGATCGATCTTGGTTGTCCTGCGGTGTTATCCAATCTATCGCGCAGGTCCTGAGTATTGCCCCAGGCCGTAGTAAACTGGTGTGGGGGTGCAGGCTGGTATTCAGGCTGATATGCCATTTTATCCCGACCTCGAGGCGGCCAGTCAGCGATGTGGCGCTCGAGTCCATATTCCTCAGCTGCCAGGACTTCTGTCCATCTGTCTGTGAGCAGGTCTTGATCAGCTTGAAGCTTCTACTGCTTCTTCTTCAGGTTCCTCGCAGTGGCAATAAGCCGGCGCTTGAAGCACTCCTGCTCCGCATGGTCCTCAGGCACGCCGAACTCGTCGTCACCGAGGCTAATCTCGTCTTCAGAGGGGGCATGTAGTTGTCCTCCTCCGGATACCCATCCGTCTCATGTTCATATGGGCTATCCTGCCCATCTTCCTATTCGGCCTGCTCGAAGGCGGGCTGATCGGGGTTGTATTCATCTTCGGCACCTTCCGGATTGTTTTCGTCTCCGGTGCCGGTATTGCCTTGGCGGGGCTTGGAGCGGCACTGGCGACGCCAATGTTTTGCTTTCTTCTTGGAGGGGTTATCCTCCATTGCCTCATCGCCATTTGTTTCTTTCGGAGTGTCCACCATATATATATCGTATGAAGAGGTGGCCATCCACCGCCCTATGGGCGGTGGCTCCTGTGTGTCTCCTGCATCATCGTCCATACCGTCGATGTATTTGGAGTCGAAGTCAAGCACGTCGATTAAATCATCGACCGTGGCAATGAAGTGGGTGGTGGGTGGGCAGGGAATTCCTTTGTCGCCTGCTTCCCACTCAAGCCGGACATAGTTTGGCCCAGAGCCTCCTGACAAAGAGAGAGACTTTAATGAGTTCAACATGTCGCCAAAGGGCGAGTGCTGAAAGATGTCCGCAGCGGTAATCTCCATTACCGGAGCCCAACCTGGCTTGGCTGGCTCGAGGGTATGCGGACGGGAACCAACAACCGGATACAAGTCTGAGGGCCCGGGGTTACAGGCCTCAACACAGGTGAGACCTGTATTCGGCTCCACCGCCGATGAGTGTGCAGCCTGCGTGGCGGGGTCCACCCCTCCGTACTTAGGCAACGCATCCTGTTCCGGATTTAGATCTGGGGCTACTGCAGGTATAATATCCCGACCATTGTCCGACAGCAGGTCTAGACCGTGCTCGTCGTGACTGTCCGGCGTTCCTGGCACAGGCCCGAATCTGTCGAAGATCAATTCTTCGCGAATATCCGCCATGTAGTTCAAGTTTCTGAACCTGACCTAGTGACCAGGGGCGTAGCAGTCGATCTGCTCCAGATGACCAAGCGAATTGGCCCGCAGTGCGAAGCTGCCGAACACAAAGATCTGTCCGGGGAGAAAAGTCTCACCCTGGACGGTGTTGTTGGCGATTGAAGACGCCATCAAGCCTCAAAGCGACGACACAGAGGAACTCTCAATGAAAGCACCAATGTCGGTGTCAAAACCGGCGGATCTCAGGTAGGGGGTCCCGATCTGTGCGCCTTAGGCTGATGGTAACAGGAAGCAAGGGACACAATGTTTACCCAGGTTCGGGCCCACTCGATGGAGGTAAAACCCTACTTCCTGCTCGATTAATATTGAAGATATGAGTAGTACAAGAGTAGATCTACCACGAGATCGTAGAGGCTAAACCCTAAGAGCTAGACTATGATGGCATGATTGTAATTGTGATCGGCCTTCTAAGGACCATCCTCTTCGGTTTATATAGACACCGGAGTGGGCTAGGGTTTACAGGGAGTCGGTTACAAGGAAGGAAATATAATATCCGGATCGCCAAGCTTGTCTTCCACGCAAAGGAGAGTCCCATCAAGACACGGGCCGAAGTCTTGAGTCTTGTATCTTCACGCTTCAATAGTCCGGACGATATATATAGTCCGGCTGTCCAGATACCCCCTAATCCAGGACTCCCTCAATGACCCAGGCCCCAAACTCAGAATCGGGTGGCGGGCCGAAGAGATCGGGCAATGCCCCAGTACTCGAGCCGTTAAGCTCGGAAGACTCTTTGCCCCTGGGTCCCAGGTCGGGTCGGGATTCGAATTCAAATCCACCCACCCACCCAGATTTATCCAATCTTTCACATATGAGACAAGAGCCCCAAGAAACAGTACATCTTTACTGGGCCAGATTCCTCCTCATGATAAACAGGGTCATGGACTGTCGCGAGGTAGACGCAATCTCCCTCTTTTGCAAAAATTGCATGGACAAAGGGATTCTCAACGCTATAAGTCGCCATGACATAGTACACTTCGCTGATTTAGCGGCCATAGTGCAAAAATACTGAGCGATGGAAAGCGCCTAGAAAAACCAAACAAGCTTCTGGGACAATCCGGCTCTAACCAAATCCTTTGTCCGAACTAAAAGGGTAAATTCCCATAAGTCACTCCATTCAAGTACCAAAAAAATAAAGCTCGCCGCAAGACGTGGAACCGTATTGGAAGAATGGCTAAACGGGTCGTGCAAGATTCACAGCACATCGGATACTACGCCAACGCATAACCTTGGAGCATGTTGGATACTCCGGCAGGTAGCAAAGAGCGGCGAGGATCTCCTCATAGAACATACAGCAGAGCAACATCCCGCTGGAGACAACAATACCGTATTTACAGTCTTCAAGAAATTCGCCTCAAATAATAGGCGCAAGCAAGCTCAGCGCAGCCTCGTAGAAGTTTGCCACATGGCAACAATAAATCCATGGAACGACACGGCTATAACTTACAATGCCAGTGACGAACCTCAATTCCGAACAGTCCGAGCACCAGCTGCTTTGGTCCTTAGCCCAATCGTGGATGGCTTCAGGCTCACTAAAGTGCTCATGGACGGCGGAAGCGGACTAAACCTCATCTATGAGGAAACCCTTAACAAGATGGAAATTGACAAGAGCCGCATTGAGTGAAGCAGCATGACCTTCAGGGGAATCATCCCTAGTCGGGAGGAACAATGCATGGGAAAAATCACACTGGATGTGGTATTCGGCACGCCGGAGAATTACAGGTCCGAAGAAATTACATTCCAAGTGGCCCCGTTCAGCAGCGGATACCACGCCCTCTTGGGGCGGGACGCATTCACGAGTTTCCAGGCTATACCCCATTACGGGTACATGAAGCTCAAAATGCATGGGCCCAATGGAATCATCACTCTAGCTAGTGATCTGGATGTCGCACTATGCACCGAATATAAAACCGCCACCCTCACCCTGGAGGCATTATCAGAAGCCCTCACGGCCGAAGAACTAACAACGCTGCGAGCTACAGTGGACAGAGACGACATGATACTTGACAAATGACCTAAATCCACCTCCTTCAAACCAGCGGACGAGATAGTCAAATTCCAGGTCTACCCAACGGACCCTTCGAAGACATCTTCCATCGGGACACAGCTGAACCCCACAATAGACGCTGCACTGCGAGACTTCCTGCGTGAGAATTGGGATATCTTCGCCAGGCATCCTTCAAACATGCCAGGCATCCCACGCAGGCTGGCCGAACACAACCTCACTATACTGAAAGGATACAAGCCAGTCAAGTAGACTCTTAGACGCTTCTCAGAGCCTAAGCGGCAAGCCATGAGAGAAGAGCTAGCAAAGCTACTCGAGGCCGGATTCATCAGAGATATCAAACATTCGGATTGGCTAGCAAACTTGGTAATGGTACCCAAAAAGGACAAATCCTGGCGCTTGTGTGTCGATTTCAAGGACCTCAATAAAGCTTGCCCTAAGGATCCCTTCCCCCTCCCTCGCATTGATCAAATAATCGATGCCACCGCAGGACACGGCTCATTGTGTTTCCTGAATGCATACTCCGGATACCATAAAATAAAGATGGCGGAGTCCGACCAGGCCGCAACGGCCTTCATCACTCCGTACGGCCCCTTCCGTTTCAACACCATGCCCTTCGGTCTCAAAAATGGCGGCGCAACCTATCAACGCATGATTCAGACATGCCTGGAAAACAAATTGGCAAGACAGTAGAGGCCTATGTAGACGACATGGTCATCAAAACAACACACGTTGAAACTTTAATAGATGACTTGAGGCTTACGTTCGATAATCTCCGAACATACGACATCAATTTCAACCCGGAGAAGTGTGTCTTCGAAGTACCCTCCGGAAAATTACTCGGCTTCATGGTTTCCAGTAGAGGAATTGAAGCCAATCCGGCAAAAATCCGAGCTCTGTCACAGTTGGCTATCCCAACAGACCTCAAGCAGATCTAGAAACTAACTGGATGCGTGGCTGCCTTAAGCCGCTTCATCTCCCGCTTAGGAGAAAAGGCACTACCTCTGTATCGCCTTCTTCGACGCATCAAACACTTCGAGTGGACGGATGCGGCCATGGCCGGACTGGAAGAAATAAAGGCACTATTGGCAACAAACCCAGTCCTGACCGCGCCAAACATCAACGAACCCATGCTATTGTACATAGCCGCAACAAACCAATTTGTGAGCGCAGTGCTCGTCATCGAACGAGAGGCAGACGGACACAAGTTCCCGCCCCAAAAGCCGGTATATTACGTGTCCACTATACTCACTCCATGCAAATCTCGGTACCCACACTATCAAAAGATAGCGTGCGCGGTCTTCATGGCATCCCAGAAACTACGACACTACTTTCAAGAGTGTTCGATCACAGTGGCCTCCGAAGTACCACTCAATGACATAATAAATAACCACGACGCAACAGGCCGAATTGCTAAATGGGCTATTGAGCTCCTTCCATTCGACATAACATACAAACCATGGCGGGCCATTAAGTCACAGGTACTGGCTGACTTCATCGCCGAATGGACAGAAGCCGAACTCCCTAAAGAGTACGGCGCATACTCAAATTGGATCATGCATTTCGAAGGCTCTAAAATGCTGGCCGGATTGGGAGCAGGTGTTGTCCTGACATCCCCCACTAGAGACACGGTGCAGTACATCCTCCAAATATTATACACAGACTCCAACAATGCAGCCGAATACGAGGCTTTGTTGCATGGTCTTCGGATAGCAGTCTCCATGTGCATTCAATGCCTCGAAGTGCGCGGGGACTCGAACCTCGCAATATCTCAGGTAAATGGAGACATTGACACCAAGGACCCAAAAATGGCGGCCTACCGCAATGCCGTCCTCAAAATGTCAGCTCAGTTTGAAGGGCTCAAATTCCACCATGTGGTCAGAGAAAATAACCAAGCGGCCGATATCCTCGCCCGCATCGGTGCTAAATGCGACCCCGTCCCACCAAATATCTTCCTAGAAAGGTTGTTCACGCCGTCCGTGGCATGGGAAGGGGAGTCCGGCACTATCAGTCCAGCTCTGAACCTTCTGACGTAATCGGAGGCTCTTCCACCAAAATAACACCTTCGGCCCACGAAGTAATGGGTACCATCGCCCCGTGGACCGAGCCCTTCTTGGCATACCTAAATAGGCAAGAGCTCCCAGAGGATCAAAATGAGGCACGTTGTATTGTCCGGCGCTCTAAGGCCTACAAAGTCCATGAAGGAGAGCTCTACAAGAAGAGTGCCACCGGAGTGCTCCAATGATGCATCTCCGAAGAGGAAGGGCGGTAGCTCTTAGCCGAGATCTATTCCGGACTAGGCGGGCACCACGCGGCAGCCCGAGCTCTCATAAGCAAGGCCTATCGGACAGGATTTTACTGGCCGACGGCCCGGGCGGACGCACAGGACCTTGTCCAACATTGCGTTGGTTGTCAACTATTTGCCAATCAGAGCCATATGCCCCCTACTGCTCACCAAACAATCCCCATAACTTGGCCCTTCACGGTCTGGGGGCTGGATATGGTGGGACCCCTTAAAGGGGGCAGCCATAAGAAAAAATACTTATTGTTCATGGTGGACAAGTTCACCAAATGGATAGAAGCCAAGCCAGTTAAAACGGCTGAATCCGGACCAGTGATAGACTTTGTATCGGAGGTTGTACACCATTACGGTGTCCCCCACAGTATCATCACTGACAATGGCTTGAATTTTATAGCCGAGGAGGTGAAAGCCTGGTGCGGTAAAATGGGCATTAAGGTCGACTACGCCTCTGTCTATCACCCCCAAACAAACGGTCAAGTCGAACGTGCAAATGGTCTTATCATGAGTGGCATCAAACCCAGACTAGTGTGATCCTTAAAGGAATCAGACACACATTGGGTCGAGGAACTCGACTCTGTACTCTGGGGGCTGCAGACCACGTCGAATCGTACCACCGGATACACACCATTTTTTATGGTGTTCGGCGCATAAGCAGTGCTGCCCTGCGATATAATCCATGACCCATCTCGCGTGCGCATGTATGAAGAGAAGGAAGCCGAGCTAGATCAGCAGGACAACTTAGATGGTTTGGAGGAGGAACATGATGTCACTAAGGCCCGTTCCGCATTCTATCAGCAACAGGCTCGAAGGTATCAAAGCAGAGAAGTACGGGCCAAAACTTATAACATTGGCGAACTCGTTCTATGCCTACCTGAGAAGAAGAAGGACAAGCTCAAACCCAAGTGGGAGGGTCCCTTCATCATTGATAAAATTCTCACCGTAGGAGCGTACTGTCTAGGCAGTGCATCTGATAACAGACTCGAGCCAAAACCATGGAACACGGCCAGACTCCGAAGATTCTACGCCTAGCGCCGAACCCAGTGTTCGTCTCCTTAACTCTGCCTCTTCAATTATGTTCACTTTCCTCCTTTCTCGCCCCTTTTTTCCTTTTTTCTTATACAGCCTTAAAACTGTACAGATGCCCTGAGCACTCCGGTCGCATTATGCGTGCACACTATACCTGGGGGCTTCCTATTCAGAAGCTAAATATAACTACTTTAATGGCTTCTTGCCAGCCACATATGCATTTTTCTTTCCATATGTGCCTTTTCTTCACCATTATATGCATCGATATGACTTAAGTTTTGGCCATGCTGGGTTGCCTAGCTCTTGTATTTATGCCCTATGTTCCCGTTAATTTGGCTAGGGTATAAGGGGAGCACCTCTGCAATTTTTACTGCCGGTTGAGGCGGATGTGTACCTCAGACTGGGTGAAGCCGAAAGCTAGCGTTTTTAAGGGAATATTCGGTCGGTGAATAAAAGATGTTCTTGTTCATAACAACGAAAATACCCAGATGTTTTGTTTCCTGCGCTTCTGTTCGTAGTTCGGACATGCACATTGATGTATGCGCACCCAGAGAAAGGAACCCCTAATGGAACTATTCTCTCTGGAAGATGTTTCTTACTATCCATGTAATATAACATAACTAGTTGGGTACTTGTCTGTTCAAGCACTTATGACCCCTATGCCTGGTTTCCATGCATACCCCGGTTTTTCATAACTGTGCGGGTATTCGGACACACCCCAGACTATCGGATCCGGGGGCTGAAGCGAAAAGGTCCGCCATGACAAATGATTTTCAATCCGGCTAGGGAGTACATGAGCCCATTTTACATAGTCATATAGACTGGCTGTACTCTTCCTCTATACCATCCAACAGGTTGTCTAGGTTACAATCCTGTTGGGAATACTTTGCAGCTAACGCTACTTGGTCATATACCAGACTAACGGGTATCTCTTGTCCATCTGACCCAGCCGGTCCGACTTCGGCCATATGGTTCTGCTCAGCCTTGGCTTATCGCGTCTTCACCATGGCCCAAGCTTATCTCGCACCTTGCCAGCAAGCTGATATCTTCCATAATCAGAAGTGCCGCCGTCCTCCTTTGAGCATCTCTACAAGTTCGCTCATGCCTCCTAGCAGGGAAGCGGACGGCCACAAAGCCTGGGTAATAACCTGCATCACCTGCCGGGCTCGTTTGTGCAGTTGTGAAAGCTCTTGCAGCATATCGCCTACGGAACCGGGCATCTCCTCTTCAGGGTGTCCCGTCAACATACCTGCAGACATAACTCTGTCAATACGCCTCCTCGCCGAACTATACTACAGTTCGCTCAAGCACTTACTATAAATGCCGTGTCGAAGCCTTCGGTTCTCCTTCTCGGAGTCCGCGAGCTGAGCCCGAACATCTTTCTATTCAACGCTCAGTCGGAGATTAGCATCTTGCAGCTTATTCTTCTCCTGAATAGACTGTGTCAGGATGCGTTCGCCCGCCTTCAGCTGACTTAAAAAATGCAGCTCATTATCTCCCACAGTCTTCGGATTTCCTCTAGGATTGTCTGCCAAATCTTTCGTCGGATTTACAAACCATGCCGAACAAACAAACTGGTAAAAAGAAATTATTACCAGAAGAAGCCTTTTTGGATTCCTCTTGTTCGACTCCATTGGCCTTCATTTGGGCCTTACATTCCTCCGGCTCTTGAGACAACCGGGCATTCTTCTCTACAAGAACCTATGCATTTAATGATCCTTAAATCAGTTGTGCCAACTGTTTCAAGTCTCAGGGGCTACTACTACACATACTTATTAAATTCTCTTACCCGTATATCCTTCACATACAGGTCCGTTGCTCTGGCAAGTCCATCTTGAGCAGCGCGGATATATGCGTGTCTGGAATTGAAGGCATTGAATGCCTCTTCGGAAAAAATACCACCGCAGAGTACGGCCCATCGGCGCTGGTGATTCATGGCGCTCTCCACTTCAGAATTTGTGGCGGGAAGCATATCCGTATCCTCCGTAGGAGGATAGTCTGGCACTGTCCCCGCATCAGCCTCCGCCCGTGAATCCGGTCCAGGAATTCGGCTGCTGGAGGCATGGCCGGTAGGGTCCCCGTACGTAGTCTGACGTTTCCTGACAAGACATAATTAAAGCCGTCACGCCTCGACAAAAAGACCAAATAAACCACGGGGCAAGTTTAATGAATACCTCTGCGCCTGCGTCTCGCTCCTAACTGCCTTCCTTTTAAGCCTACCTTGTCTAGGCGCCTCTTGCTGAGAGGCTCCCGCGGGTTCCGCACGGCGTCCCGACTGACGTTTCTATAAAAGTACGGCATATGAGCGTAAGGTACGGCAAAACAAAGGAATTCTTTTGGAAGGCTGGAACCCCGACATTACTTACGTGCGACGCGGGAAGCAGTCCGGGATAATCCGTGATGATGGCCACTAAAGAGACACCACTGCTTGCCTGGTAGAAAGTCCCGTCGACGAATTCCACGGATATGTTCGGATCTTCTTCAAGTCCGGGGTCGAGAGGCCGGCCGGGATCCTCTGGCTGCGGAGAGGGGTTGTTGAACTTTTTCACAGCCTTCCTCAGTTCCTGTTTTGAAACGGCAAGGTAAATAATTGTCGCAACAAAGGTAAGGACGGATAGAGTCGAGTAAAAGATGACAACTTACCCAGCTTCGGGGGTTATACATGGAAAATCCATCCCGCGGGTTAATGCGAAGGAACTCCTCTTCTTCTCCTTTGTACAATTCGGACAGTATCCTCGCCAAAGATGTGGCAGAGTCCGGACCTTTGCGATCGCAGCGGGAGGCATCGTCTTCTCCATTGAAGTGCCACATGGGTTTTCCCCTATATTGAAATGGCTGCACTCCCCTTATTACGCATATTTGACATAACTTCAATTATTGTCAATCCTGATTTGGCCAGGGTTTGTATCCGGCTCATCAGACAGAAGACTTCCCTATTATCTTCCTCCTGGGGGCTCCGAGGGCCCCAGCTTTGGCGTTTCTTCAGCGGATTATTGGTAAACTCAGGAAGGCCCGTCAAGACTGGGTCCGGAAGGGGAACGTCATCAACATAAAACCACTCTGAGGGCCAGTCTTCGGACGCCTTCTCTAGAGTACCGGGCAGGTATCCGGTCTGGGCGATGCGCCATATTTCGGCTCGACCCACTTGATATATGGATCCCTCCTGGTTGCGGCGGATGAGGCAAAATAACCTCTTCCATAACTCAAAATGAGCTTCACAGCCCAGGAACAGCTCGCAGAGGGCAACATAACCTGCGATGTGCAGTATGGAGGCGGGGGTAAGATTATGCAACTAGAGACCATAGAACTCTAGGAGCCTGTGGAGGAACGGGTGCATTGGAAACCCGACGCCTCTTAGCAGATATGGAACGAGGCATACTCGCTACCCCAGAGATGGGTTAGGGAATCTCTCCGCTTGCTCCCCGCCATTATAAGTGGCTAGTCCGGATCGGACGGGGACTGTCGGTGTCAAAACCGGCGGATCTCAGGTAGGGGGTCCCGAACTGTGCGTCTAAGCGGATGGTAACAAGAGACAAGGGACACGATGTTTTTACCCAGGTTCGGGCCCTCTCGATGGAGGTAAAACCCTACTCCTGCTTGATTAATATTGATGATATGGGTAGTACAAGGGTAGATCTACCACGAGATCGGAGTGGCTAAACCCTAGAATCTAGCCTATGGTATGATTGTTGTTCGTCCTACGGACTAAAACTCTCCGGTTTATATAGACACCGGAGAGGGCTTGGGTTACATAGAGTCGGTTACAATGGGAGGAGATCTTCATATCGTATCGCCAAGCTTGCCTTCCACGCCAAGGAAAGTCCCAGCCAGACACGGAACGGAGTCTTCAATCTTGTGTCTTCATAGTCCGGGAGTCCTGCCAAAGGTCATAGTCTGGCCATCCGGACACCCCCTAATCCAGGACTCCCTCAGTAGCCCCGGAACTAGGCTTCAATGACGACGAGTCCGGCGTGCAAGTTGTCTTCGGCATTGCAAGGCGGGTTCCTCCTCCGAATATTTCATAGAAGATGTTGAATACCGGGGTAGTGTCCGGCTCTCCAAAATAAGTTCCACATTCCCTCGTAGAGAGAATAATATTTGTATTAATCGGATCTGCTGACGTATCCCGTGGCGCGACATCATGCCACAGCTAGGCTCTTTATTTATTTTATTGTTCCACCTCAGCGCGTTTAGCGAGGCGGTTTCCTTGGCACGTCTTGTCAAAGCAGAGATCGTGTCCCCTTATTTCGGGATTCTCATCAATACGGTTGTGGGTAACCCAACCGTGACTTAGGTATGACTCCCAAATTAAAAGCGAGTCTCAAACGGTTACGGGGAGGGCTCTCGGTATTCACCTCCTTTATAAAGGAACCGAGGCTCGGCTTCCTTGTTCTTAAACCAATCAAATCCGCCCCTCGCTTCGAGTTCCAACACCCAAAGCTCTAGTTTTAGGCGC
Organism: Triticum aestivum; assembly: GCF_018294505.1. Classification (NCBI taxonomy): domain Eukaryota; kingdom Viridiplantae; phylum Streptophyta; class Magnoliopsida; order Poales; family Poaceae; genus Triticum; species Triticum aestivum. The sequence continues at coordinate 167,849,711 of NC_057810.1, forward strand.
TTCGAACCTTCAAATATATCCGGCTCCGACCCTCAAGGCCGGTGGATGCCTTCCTCCATTACGGAAGAAGATGTGCGAAAGCTAAGAGATGCCAGGTATCTAACCGGCGAAATCTCGCATAGACTGCCTACTCAAGGGCAAGCTGTTCCCGCTCCCCAGCCTAGTGAAAGCGTGGTATTCGCATCTCACTTCCTTCGGGGACTAGGCTTCCCGATCGATCCCTTTGTGAGGGGGCTTATGTTTTACTACGGGCTGGAGTTCCACGACCTAGCTCCGGAGTCCATCCTCCAGATCTCATCATTCATTGTCATGTCCGAGGCCTTCCTCCATATCACCCCTCACTTTGGATTGTGGCTAAGAACTTTCAAAGTGGAACCGAGAATGATCGAGGGGTAGCACGCTGAGTGTGGAGGGGCTATAATAAGCAAGATGGACGGTGCTCCATGGCCCGAAGGCTCTTTTCAAGAGGAGCTCGGCGTATGGCAACGGGACTGGTTTTACATCACAGCCCCTAGGGGCACCACATGGGTGGCACCGCCTACTTTTCGCTCGGGTCCCCCACCACGGTTGGCGTCATGGGTTAATGAAGGACTTACCTGGGGGCCGCCAAAAGACGTGCCCCTACTGCAGGGCTGTATTCGAGATCTTCTAGAAAGATATATCAATCTGACCGTAATTGCGCAAGTCATGGTGATTCGCCGCACACTGCCCTGCAAACGTCGACCTCTCCACCTGTGGGAGTTCAATCCGGAGAGACCACGAGTCCTACAACATTTCATGGGAATGACACCCATAGAGATGTACAAATTGTTCTTCGGATCACAAGCAAGGTGTCCAGATTTGTCCGAGGACGCAGGTCTAAGCTGCAACCGCCCGGATGCTAAAGTAACTAGCCTCGTATTTGAACACACCATCCATATTTTTATCAAATCTACCCTTTAACAGAGTTGCCCTTTGAACAGGAGTGGATAGAAAAGGCGAAGCTTACCAGGTGTCCAGCCCCCCTGCCCGAGACCGTGCCGGATCCCATACTAACCAGGATGCTGGAGGCCGCGCCATTGGCGGAAGGTGAAGGGGGGGACCAAGGAGCTACCGCCTCCACGAAGGAGGCCGTGAGGAAGGGAAGAATCGAAAATTCTCCCGACCAGGGAAAGAAAAGGACTGCCTCTGAAGACCCGGAGGTGATAACCTCAAAACGGGGAAAGAAATCTTTGTCAGAGGGTTCGGCACCGGTGGATGCTTCAGCCGAATCGCCCCCTAAAGGGGACCCGCTCTCCCCCGAGGCGCAAGTGAGGGGAGGGGTTCCATAATGAATCACATTCATGTTTTATTCCTGAGGAAAATAACCGAAGCATTATCTTGCAGTTCGGATCTCAACCCTTCTCAGCAGAGCTCATCTTCAGGGGATCTTCGTCCGAAGATGATAGAGAGCGAAACGCCTCCCCTTGTTCCCCCGTCCTACGAGGCTGGCAACCCTGAGGTATCATCTCGGAGGGATTTTTCAAGTCCAGACCCTGGGAAAGGTCGTCAGACTAGTCCGGCACCCTCTTGCGCACCGGCGGAGGTGCTGAAGGATCTGCTTGGTAGGGCGACCATCTCAGAAGAACACCGTATGTTGATGGATACGGTGATTGGAAGGATTTGATCCGCAGAAAGTGGATTGTACGAAGCTGCAAGGAGTTTACTAACAGGCTTTGAGGTATGTAAAAAGGTGTACCTTTTGGTAGAGCCGCATATTAAATGCGCCCTGTATGAATAGTAGCCCCTGAGACTCTGTGTGTCGTCATGAATGACGGCACACAGAGGATCATAATCCTAGGTATAATATTTCGCTTATTCCATGAAGGTGGCGAGGCGCTCGGTGGCTAGCCGGACTGATGAATCTGCCGAACTAAAGCAGCAACTTGACGTAGCCGATGCCGACATCGCGCTTGTAAATAAGCGGCTAGACGAGGCTCAAGGTATGTTCAAAAGACACGCAGTAATAGGAGCTTGAGGCTCGGGCCTTATATATATATACTTGATGTAGATGGTGCTGCTGCCGTGGAGAACCTTCGGGCGGAACTTGCCCGAGCCAAGGAGCAAGCGAGGAAGAGTGATGCGGCTGCCGTTAAAGCGGCTGAAGAGCTAAGAGCCGAGCAAGAAGGAAATAGCCGAGATGGCCATAAAATTGAAGGATGCTACCGACCGCTGTAAATTTCTTGAACAAGAAGATAGGGCGGCTCCGAAGGAGCTTGAAAAGATCACTGTCGAAGCCAAGGATACTCGCTCTACCATAAGAGCGATGAAGGAGGAGCTGCGTCAGTCCGGAGATATCACGGCTGGAAAGCCTTATATGCTGAGGATGAAGTTCGGAGACCCCAAGTATGCTCCATTAGACCGGCAGTGGAGTTCGTAAAACGCTTATCTGGATTTGGCCGCAAGTGCGGCAGACGCGACCGAACACTTCCGCAGCCGAGGTGACCATGAATTGGAAGAGCTTTTTTGGTCGCAGTACCACAATCCAGAATGCCCACTGTCAGTATCCAACCGTTTAGCCGCCTGGGCGGAGCTGAACAGATTATCCGGACTCGCCATGAAATTTGTTGCGAGTCGTCTATGACCGGAGAAGCCAGAGCCGAAGAGCTATTTTGGCTTGGTGCAGCAATTTCTTAGTTCGGTGCCGCATGCTGATGCGATGAAGAGGTCGGCGTGCATAGAGGGCGCACAGATGGCTCTTGCCCGTGTCAAGACTTACTGGGCAGATATGAAGGCCAGTATTGTTGCGTCCCAAGATTCGGACGAAAGCCGAGTACCTGCCAAGCACTATTTTGAGGAAGTTCTTCCTGGCGCTCGTATAATAGAGTCGCAGTGCTCGAAGGATGTTGTGTTCGAATAGCTTATACTATTTGTAAGACGGATTGTGTTTTTTATGAAAAAAGCTTTTTTATACTTGTGCTTGCAAGAATCATGATACCTCCTGTGTGGCTGTTTAATGTGTATATTTGTATGTAAACTGAAAGATGGCAGTCGTTGGCTTCAGCCCCCCACGCATAGAATGCGGGGGTGTTCGCAAAAAGGTATCTGTTCACACTTAATCCAACGTATTGGTCCTATAAAGGAGGTGGTAGCGCGGCGAACTAGGCAACCGGACTATAATGCTTTATCACTTTCACTTAGCCATAGGAGTTTGACAGTGGGACTACTGAATAGCCCCTAGGGGCACCACGCTCACCCGAATTCGGTGCGCGAGTGTGCCTGACCGGGAAGCGGCCCTTCGTTAATGCAGGGGAATCCTAAAGATTCTGAAAGTCATCGAGTGGTTGACCAGTCTCTCGCTATATCATGACAGTCAGTTGTCGGCTTTCTCTACTAAGGTGCTCACCCGGCCGAACTGGGGCACAATCTCAGTAGTTCTCCTGGTGCCGCGTTAGCCGATATGACGGAACGTAAGGCAGGAAAACATAGGAGCCGGGCAAACCCAACATTTGACCAAAGACATGATTCAGAGCTGGTGCATATAGGGCCAAACTCGCGACGCCGAACACTCCCTAAGGTGTTCGGTCTTTATGAAGACGAGCCGAAATAGAGCCCTTGGTAAAAAAGCCCCTGGTGTCCAGGTACGTGCAAACAATTCTGACATGGCCACATGCCAAGACGCCAGCCTCCTCCTCGGCTATAGAGAAAACCGGGGGATGTTATCAACAAGAGACAGTAAAAAAGGTTTACGCAGGGTCTTAATCTGAAGAGAATCCTTGGAACGGGTCCCTGCTGCACGTGTGCGCCTGTGTCTCCGTCGTGCCGTATCCTGGACGGGCGTAGCATGATTTTCGTTTGCGAAAGAGAGGAACTTAGTAAAAAAATAAGCGTGCAAGAATTCTATATCGAAATAAACAAAATATAGTTGGTGCAAGAGTTGGGCCGTATTGTCTCCGGGCGTGAGCACACGGAGCCCCTTGCACTAGGGTATGCGGTAATTTAAGCATGTTGACGCCGGACTCGTCGAGGCGTGTCCGGGATAGTAGGGCTGGATTTGTGGGCGGCTGCCTAGGCAACCGCACCCCTGCCCGTACTTTGGGGGTCAATTTATGATCCCTTGTAATGAGATGATGCCCTTTGGACCGGGAATTTTAAGTGTAAGGGATGGATAGTGCGGTATTGCGTTAAAGCGGGCGAAAGCTTCACGTCCCAGTAGCGCTTGATAGCGACTTACGAATGGGGCGATGTGGAATGTTAGCTTTTCGCTTCGGAAGTTGTCGGGTGATCCGAACGTGACTTCTAACGTAAGGGAACCCATACTTGGGGTATCCGAACCTGGCGTTGGTCCTTGAAAGGAGGTGTTGCCGAGGTGTATTGCGACTGGGTTTACCCCGAGTTTGCGGACTGTGTCCTGATACAACAGGTTCAAGTTGTTGCTGCTGTCCATAAGGGCGTTTGTAAATTGGAGTCCGTTAATTATTGGATTTAGGACCAAGGTAGTCCAGCCTGCGTTCTGGTCTCCTCTAGAGTAATCCTGATGACCGAAGGTGATTGGTTGTAACAACCAGTGGGATTGCTCCTCCGGGGCTGGCTGTATGGTGCGTGTCATTGTAGGTGTTGTTCTATTCTTCCCTTTTGTCACATGAAGTAGATTTACTGTCTTGACTTCTTGTGGGAACTTCTTTTGTTCTCCGGTGATCTGCTTGTGGGGTGCATCTTCATCTTCGCTTGGTGTGTTGAGCCCCTTGTGTTCGGCGTTGAGCTTGCCGAACTGCTTAAAGACCCAACAATCTCTGTGGGTATGGTTTGCAGGTCTCCCCGGAGTGCTGTGGATTTGACATATTTTGTCCACAATTTCGTTGAGGTTGGATAGATCGTCCCTATTGTCTTTGGGGGGCAGCTTTTTATGATTTTGCCGAGAGCTTTTGAATCCGGTGTTTACTGCCGTGCTAATCGGGCTGTTTTCCTTTATCCGGCGCGGTTCTTTGTGACGGCGCGGCTTCCCGTTCCCATCTCTGGGTTCAGACGTATTCTGGTCGCTGGTGCTGCTTCTTGCCAACCAGCTATCCTCTCCTGCACAGAAGCGGGTCATGAGGCTTGTTAACGCGGCCATTGTTCGCGGCTTTTCTTGGCCGAGGTGTCTGGCGAGCCATTCGTCTCAGACGCTATGTTTGAAAGCTGCTAGGGCCTCTGCGTCCGGACTGTCGACTATCTGATTCTTTTTCATAAGGAATCTGTTCCAGAGCTTTCGGGCTGACTCTCCAGGCTGCTGAGTTATATGACTCAGATCATCTGCATCCGGGGGTCGGACATAGGTCCCTTGAAAATTTGCTCGGAAAGCATCCTCAAGCACTGCCCAACTTCCCATGGTGTTTTCGGGAAGGCTTTTAAGCCAATGCTGGGCTGGCCCTTTGAGCTTAAGGGGTAAGTATTTAATGGCGTGGAGGTCGTCTCCTCTGGCCATGTGTATGTGGAGGATGTAGTCCTTGATCCAGACTCCAGGGTCTGTTGTTCCGTCGTATGCTTCTATGTTTACTGGCTTGAATCCGGCTGGGAATTCATGATCCAACACCTCATCGGTAAAACATAGGGGGTGTGCGGCGCCCCTGTATTTAGGCGTGCCGCGATGTTCGGGTATTTTTTGCGTTGCACCACTCATTGGAGCTTGCTTTCTTGGCCTATAGATGGATCTGGTTGGGCCAGTTTTCTGATGCGAATTCTTGGACGGATCGCGCGCCATATTGAGTGCGGCGTCCTTTGATGCGTAAGATGTATCGTAGGGTCGTCTATCCGACCTTGTGGCTTCCTTATTTTTTGACTGTGGGGGCTTTATGGCCTCTTCGTCAAATTCCAGTAGTAGTTTCCGCTTCGGATAGCTCTTTGTGTGGCGACTACTGCCGTACTTATGTGCGGTATTGAGTACTTTGCCCCATCTGATCCTGAGTGCATCTTCCGCTGTCTTGAGCCTCCGCTTCTACTTTCTCAGGCTACGTGCAGTGGCAACGAGCCTTTGGTGGAGGTTCTGATGTTCCAGCAATTTGTCTGGTGTGCGGTCCTCCGGGCTATTATCTTTCCCGTGGATTGGTTGTTCAGATTGTCCGCCCTGCTTGGACGGATGCTCGACGACATGTTCATCGTCCGTTGAGTCACCCTGCTCTATGGCTGGGTTTTTGTCGAGGTGGGGCTTGGTCTTGCGCTTACGCCGCCGCTTTGATTGTTTTTCGGGGGAGCGATCCCTGGCCGCATCCTTTTGGTCCTTGTTGTCGTTTCTGTTGTGTGTATCCACCATGCATACATCGTATGATGAGGTGGTTTTCCGGAGCCCTATAGGTGCTGGTTCTTGATCGTCTCCTTTATCGGCGTTCATACCGTCGATATCTTCGGAGTCGAAATCGAGCATGTCGGTTATATCTTCGACAGTGGCTATCAAGTGGGTGGTGGGTGGGTTTCGAACTTCATCGTCCGCATCCCAACCACCCCGAACGTAGTCCGGCCGGGGTCCGCGGCGGTGAACTCCATGATCGGAGCCTGATCGGGTTCGATCGAAAGGGGTGCAGAATATTCAGAGTCTGGAATGGAGCCCGGCACCTTGGAGTTACCGGCTTTGCAAAGGACTTGGCTGGTATTTGGCTCTATAGTCGCAGAGATTGCGGCTCTGGGGGCGGCGTCCAACCGTCCGTCCCTGGCTAGCGTAGTCGGGTCCGAACTAATGGTCGGAGTGAACACCTGAGCGGCGCTCTGGTCACTGTCCAGCGGCAGAGCTAGATCATGCCCATCAAGACAGTGCGGCGCGCCCGACCGTGGCCCGAATCCGTCGAAGATCAAGTCTCCGCGGGTGTCGGCCGTGTAGTTTAAGCTTTCAAACCTGACCTGACGGCCAAGGGCGTAGCTTTCGATCTACTCTAGAAGGCCGAACGAGTCGGCCCGCAGTGCGAAGCCGCCGAATACGAAGATCTGTCCCGGGAGAAAAGTCTCATCCCAGACCGTATCGCGATTGTCGAGCGAAGAAGCCATCGGGCCTAAAGGCGACGACACAGAGGAACTCTCAATGAAAGCACCAATGTCGGTGTCAAAACCGGCGGATCTCGGGTAGGGGGTCCCGAACTGTGCGTCTAAGCGGATGGTAACAGGAGACAAGGGACACGATGTTTTTACCCAGGTTCGGGCCCTCTCGATGCAGGTAAAACCCTACTCCTGCTTGATTAATATTGATGATATGGGTAGAACAAGGGTAGATCTACCATGAGATCGGAGTGGCTAAACCCTAGAATCTAGCCTATGGTATGAGTGTTGTTCGTCCTACGGACTAAAACTCTCCGGTTTATATAGACACCGGAGAGGGCTAGGGTTACACAGAGTCGGTTACAATGGAAGGAGATCTTCATATTGTATCGCCAAGCCTGCCTTCCACGCCAAGGAAAGTCTCATCCGGACATGGGACGGAGTCTTCAATCTTGTGTCTTCATAGTCCGGGAGTCCGGCCAAAGGTCATAGTCCAGCCATCCGGACACCCCCTAATCTAGGACTCCCTCAGGGACCATGTATGCGGGCGGAAGGAACCCTTTGGTCTGCAGCTCTATTAGGCGGCTGTGAGGGATGGAACACTTTTCCCAATCCCCTGGTTTTGAGCTAGGGGAGCGACGAGCAGGGCTGCGGCGACCGGTCATGATGGGATGGCCTCTTTTGGACGCGCTCTGCGGAATGCTTGCTTGGGAGAAGGTGGTGTGATTTGGATCTAAGGATCCCTGTCTCCTCAATAGGCGGCTTGCCTACGGGATTAGGGTGGCAAATGTAAAAATGCCCCGGCCCCTCGCCTTCGATCGACACGTGGAGGTGGCCATTATTGAAGCACAGAAGCCGAGGAGTACAACCTTACTGGGAGGCCAGACACTATTCGCTGTGACAGGTGCACCGGATTTGGAGAAGAACCCGCCTTGCAATGCCGAAGACAATCTACGTGCGGGACTCATCATCATTGAAGCCTGGTTCGGGGGCTACTAAGGGAGTCCCGGATAAGGGGGTATCCGGACAGCCGGACTATATACTTTGGCCGGACTGTTGGACTATGAAGATACAAGATTAAAGACTTCGTCCCGTGTCCGGATGGGACTCTCCTTGGCATGGAAGGCAAGCTTGGCAATCCGGATTTTAGATCTCGTTCTCTGTAACCAACTTTGTGTAACCCTAGCCCCCTCCGGTGTCTATATAAACCGGAGGGTTTAGTCCATAGGACAGAAGAACAATCATACCATAGGCTAGCTTCTAGGGTTTAGCCTCTCTGATCTCGTGGTAGATCAACTCTTGTAATACCCACATCATCAAGATCAATCAAGCAGGAAGTACGGTATTACCTCCATCGAGAGGGCCCGAACCTGGCTAAACATCGTGTCCCCAGCCTCCTGTTACCATTAGCCTTAGACGCACAGTTTGGGACCCCTTACCCGATATTCACCGGTTTTGACACCGACACCCATTCCGACATGGTGGGCGTCAAACATGGGCGGCAAACCACATTGGATTCAAGATCGTCCAAAAGACCTCTGAATCTCCCTCCATTCCCCATTCATACACTATGGGCAGTAAAAGAAACTCAACTCGGCTGAAATCGATGTAGGCAAATATTTTCAATAGGGGCAGGTTTTAACTTCACTCAGACGTGACACAACCGCCCTACCCGTCAGCCCCGTTCATACACCATGAGCGCCAACCATGGGAGCAAATCACCCTCTCCTCGCCCGAAATCGCTCTGGGCAAATATTGACGAGATGCGAGATTACCGTCCTATCCCCAACCGATGAGATGTCCAAATTTTAAACGGGGGCTAAGTTCGTAACTTTCCGATATTTCAGACAGGCGCGTCCCAAAAACATGGTTCCCCGTACCTCTCCCTCCATTTTCCGATTCATACACCGTTCGCGCTAGAACACCCCATCCCAACACCAGCCTCCGTCCGCCACCCCCATCCATCACCGCCGTCCTCCACCACATCCATCGCCACTATCCTCCACCATGCCGGAGCGCCTACCAAGACCGCGTCATCCACTGCTAGAGATGGATGTTTCTCATCCACGGCGACGGACCAATAGGCTTGCATCGCGTCCTCTCACTTCACCGGAGCCGTCATCCTCTTTGTCGGGGCCGCTCACACGACCTTCTCTTCCACCGCAACGGGACTTATCTCCCGATGCACCCGTCTACCGTCGCAGATCTGCTTCAACGCCACTGACAGCGATCGCCCCCCGGATGCCTACACGGTGCCGCAAGAGAGGTGGTACTTCATATCTCCTCAACTTTTTGATCTAAACCAGAAATTAGATCTTAACTTGGTTACTCTACTTTCTTTTCAGCTCTTAGAATTTAGTTCTTAGTTCAAAGCAAACAATGGATGCTAAATATCATTTCTTCGGTTTGCAGCTTCAAATTTGCCATGGCACATCCATAATACGGTTTAATTGATCATGCTTAGGGTTTAATTGATCATGTTGGTTCTGTGGTGGTTTCTTTAATAGAAATTGGAGGGGAAACCCTCTTTTGCTAAAAACATATGCTTAGAGTTTCCCCCTTTTATGGTCACTATATGATCAGATTACGTGCTTCGTGTCATAATAACACTGCTCCACCCATCAAGCTAAACAAGCTTAGTTGTTCAAATACGAATCTGATAGTATTAAAACATAGTTGTTTAATTGGTCAGCTAAATGATACTAAATTAGTTTCGAAAATGCATGTTCGCCGCTCGGGTGTGTATCTCTACAGGGTGCCCACGGTGGGCCGGCCCACCCTGGGATTTTGGGTCGTCCCAGGCCCCGATTCCCCTCTGTTCTGTTGCGCGCTTCCGATCTCTACTCGCCCCCAACCGCCTGCCTCGCCGGCGACTTGCTGTCCCCGGACGACATGACTCTAGGAGGAGACGCCGGACTAACAGGAGGCCAGGAGCCGCTCGCCCAACAGCGTCACAGCTGCCCGGGCGCGCCGCCGTGCCTACCTTCCCAGTCCGTGCAAACTCAGGCATGCAGCACCCACCAAGCCAACCCGATGTATCCTGAGATACGTCCTCAACACTCAGCAGCCACTCCTCATCACCCATTTTCTAATTGATTCATTACTCATTAGGCAAGACTGTCATTAGGGTTTGTTGTGTGCTCAATGCTACCTACACTTACTGGTTCAAATGTATTTCGGTAATCTTTAGTACCTCTAAAGTTCACAGGGTTTTCAAAATTCTGGCCCTCGGAACAGACACTAGTCATTTTGGAATGTTGGCCGTAGTGACATTGACCCAGATTACTACTGCAAGCCAGGTTTGTTGACAACTTTACTTGTCTTTCTTACTCATTTGATATAATACCCAATTATTCACGTCGATTAGTGGCAAACAATAAGTTCTAGACAAACTTCTTCATTCAGATTTTGGACGCTCTCTTACTGCAGTTACAATTCTGCATACTTGTCCTAGTAAGCTCACAAGTAAATGATTGATTCACTACATCTATGCTTGCCTTGGCATATTTGTTGTCAATATTCTTTTAGGGTGGACCACCCTGTTTCTAAATACTGGAACCGTAGATATGAGTGAATAGTATTTCTCTATGTGATCTATTCCATCATGTGTGGGCAACGAACACTGCATTTTATAGAAAGAAAGTGTCATTTCCCGCTTTTACATAGGTTTCGATCTTTTACATGGAATACAATCTGCCTACTTGCTTTGTGTCGCACTACCAACACTCCACCCTTGAAGCTAAACATTATGCCACTCATAATTGCTTAGTTTATTTGTTCAAATATGAATTTCATATGATTCTAATGTTCCTACTTTAGTTTTGAAATGTGTGCCTGCCTATTATAGAGACATAAGGGGTTTGTATTTCTGTGTGTGGTCTGGTCAGCATGATTGGGGGGTGAACTTTGCATATCCAGGGGTTTATAGGGAGACACTCTTCAAGTTGAATCCGCAATGCATTCCATAGATAATCTGACTACTTTTTATGTTTTCATGAATCTCAGATTCTGAACAGCATCATAATGATTATGAGCTTGCGTGCATGAAAATAATAAAGCAAAACAATGCCATGGCTGTCAAATTTGGCGTTAAGGGACTGAAATCAAGTCTGGATGCAATGCAATGCAAACACTCTCCACCTACGGATTCATGCTCAGAATATGATCCTAACGGTGATTCTGAGCTAGAGGGAGACCTAAGTCAATGTAGCTCCCTAGTGGAGGAGTCCGAGGAAGATGCCCTATCTTATTCACCCATCAAGGTACTTGCTCTAACTTTCCAAGGTTACATTGCTCGAACATATCTTGCAACTGATGCTTTCCATTGCTTCTACTTTGTTGAACTGACATTAGCTTAGTTTACACATTGTGTATGTGAATACGCCATGCCTATCCATTTTCAGTACATATTCCATCTCTCATCATACCATATTTATCCATTCAAATGTTGTTCTTGTGTATCAGACGTTCAAAAGGAAGAGGGCGATTGCTGATCGTGGAGGAGCACAAGCAAAGTATTTGGAAAAGGTACTGGCACCTGATAAATCAAATAGCCCATTAGGTGTAGTTGCAATATCACCTGACCCACAAAACACACCAACTCTAGCAGACTCTAGCCATACTACACTTGTCATTTCTGATGCCCCAACTCAGCAGACCCCAACTGTAGCAAACAGTAGGATTATGCCAGTTGACATAGCACCAGCTCTACGATGCAAAACCCCCATTCCAGCAAAGAGTACACCAAATCTAGTTGCCAAATCCCTTTTTGAACCAGAGAGAGCCCCAATTGCAGCAAATAGGACCCTTGTTCCATTTCTTCCCAGTTTAGAAGACGAAGCTTATGTTGTTGTCAGGAACTTTGTGCGCATCTTTCCTTCATGGAAAGATTATACCGCAGACACAGAACAATTTCCAGTCTTCCTCCGCAACTTACGCGTAAGTAATGTACTAATGTTATTCATGGTCATTACTGCATATGTTTCTGCTGACAGAAGACACAAGACTTCATTCTTTTAAATAGGTGAGGAGCAAACTGGATTGTGAAGACGAGCAAGGGTTGGCTGCACTTTTCAAGCACTCTATGATGAAGTATCGTTCCTACCTGAGGCAAGCGCACTTCGATGGCAAGCCTCTGAACAAAATTTCTGTAAAGTCTCCGGTGCTACATTTATCCGACGGTGACTGGAATAATCTTGTTACACATTGGTCTCGGCTGCAACGTAAGGTACTGTCTATGATATCACATCACAATTTGCACTATATTTCTGCATTTGCCTTAATGTCTCACTTGTACGAAAATTGTTAGCAGAAGAACATTCGTTCGTTCTCAAGGGACCACAGAATCTCGCAACTATACTGCACACTACATTGCTCTTGTGAGTATCTCTTGCCCTGTATGACCATACTTACTTTCATAGTTGTTTGATTATGTAGCATCACTGCACATGTTTGCCTTGTAATCGTCCATTTGGTGGACATTATAAGATCCGTACGGACTCTTAGATAAATTTAGAATCAACCCAATGCTTTTGAAGAGGTTTAGCTCTGCAGTCCTCTTGTAAGTATTAAACGTGGTCTATCACTGTACTTACATTAACAACTACTCCCTCTGTCCCATAATATAAGAACGTTTTGTACAGTACACTAGTGTTCAAAACACTCTTGTATTATGGGAAGAGGGATTGGTTTATTGTGTAGCATTCTGCATCTTATCTCCCCCGCCCACCATTTACTAAAAAGATCAGATTTATATTTAATCTTACGAACAACTAGAATACAGATAATGCCAATGCAAAAGTGTAGCCCATTGCTCTTGTCAGTACATTTTGTCCTATAACGCTTGTACTTCCAGGGATTGGTAGTTGATTATGTAGGATCAATCTGCATCTTATCTTCATTATCCTCTATCCCTTCCAGTATTATCATATCTATAATTACTCTCTATAAAATGTAGAGTACAGGCAATGCTTATGAAGAAGATTCTGTGCTGAAATTCTTAAGTTATCCTTCCCTTGACATGGAGAAGGGCATTATAAAGTCGGTGTTAACTGTTAATGTAAGTCAGTCCTTCTAAAGCCTTTATCCTCAAATGCTATTTAATTTGCTCATACTCCCTATCGTTTACTGCTGTTTAGTTTGCTGTTTCTACCAAAATGTGTTTGCAAGAACCGTAAGTTCTAAGTTTTACTTATAAAACCCAATTCCGTATTCATACCATGCACATTACTTAATACTCCCTATATGTATGCTTGTTTTTGTGGATCTATAATCCAGTGTGTGGTGAAGCAGCCCACGTTTGCACCTTGTCATCTCCTATTTTATCTTACTGATGTGGCTGATGATATGAACAACATGCCATGCACATTATCCAAAATACATACAATGATTTTATTTGCCCTTCATCTATGCTTGTTATGTTGACATGGTAATCCAGTAGTGTGGTGAAGCTCCACGCATTATGAACAATGCCAAATTATGCTATTGATATTTTGAACTTACTCTTTATTTTCTAATTTGAAATTGGATGGAATTGACAGCACAGCTATCATCTTTGTTTATACATGTGCAAAACCTATCATCTCTCTACTTTGTTTCAGGGTGATATGCCTGATGGCATGCATAAGTCTGTTGAAGGATGTGAGACAAACCCAACATATATTGCAGCAAAGAAGGCAAAACATCTTGAAGATAGCGAGACAACCCCAAGGTCTTGTCTGGATGCAGTGTTCAAGTTACTTGAGACTAGCAGCCAGACAAGCTCACAGAATTCGTTATCTGAATCAATTCGACTTCTTCAGTCCCAAGTTCTAGCATAAAGGCATTCTGCAACTCAACTTCGACTTGAAGTCCTATCTCTAAGAAAGATTGCGGAGAACACCAATGAGAACCTCATCGCCAAATAACTACACCTAGAAGCTATGACCGACATGCTAGGCCGGTCTCACAGCCTTGCTCAGCAGCTTGCGCAGCAGTTCCCCCGCAAGGCTAACCTTTCTTGAACTGTCTTGGAAGTGGTCTCGGTTCAATATTATTTTGTTACACTGCAATGGTGCCCAGTTTTTGTAATCTGCTTCTTCGTTGCGCTTTATGATCACTGGTGGCGAACTTCGATGCCCAGTGGATGTAATATACCTTAAATTCTTTATTGTATAGTGTAGGTTTATTCTTAGTTACTATGTCGTAATTTCTTTATTGTATAGAGTAGGTTTGTTCTTAATTCCTACTAGTTACTGCATTCATTCGCTATCTGAAAAAAATCAGATGTAGTCGACGGGGCCGAAACATTCGACTCTAACGGGCCTGGTTTTTAGCGGACCACAATTGGGCTGGCCTGCGTCTTTCTTGGGCCCGAATGATTGGGGCCTTCACACATTGCGCCAGGCCCAAACTTACACCGGCCTATATTTTAGTTGGGCCTTTTGTCGACCCAATGCTTACTTTGGCCCAAGTAGCGTTGGGACATTAACAGGCTGAATATTGTACTAGCCTGTTACGGCCGAGATGAAACCACGGGCCTTTAGCAGGCCAAAATGCATGTTGGGCCTCAATTTTCACTAGTCGTCGACGGGCCTTCAGCAGGCGGAAATGTAGACCGAGCCATTTTGGGCCCAGTTAGCTCACGGGCCGTTACCAGGCTGAAACATATCTCGGGCCTTAGTTGGCCCACTGATATCATGGGCCTTTAAGAGGTCGAAAGCTTAGTACATGCATCAACGGGCCGAATTACGCGACAGGCCTTTAACAGGCCCAAAGTCACGTTGGGCTTAATTGTTGCCACCTTTAGCACGGGCCGTTAGTGGACCCGATGTCCAGTTGGACCATATATGGCCCATGGGCAGCACGGTCCATTCCCAGGCCGAAAGTCACACCGGGCTGAAATGGGCCCATGTCTACATCAGGCCTCAAACAGGACGAAAGTCACACCGGGCTGAAATGGGCCCATGTCTACATCAGGCCTCTAACAGGCCGAAAGTCAATGGGCCGTAGTTGGGCCCAAATATTCGGCGAACAATTAACGGGCCAGATCTGGCTTTGGGTCGCAAATGGGCCCAATTATTGGGCGAACAATTAACGGGCCAGATCTGGCTTCGGGCCATAAATGGGCCCAAATTTTGGCCGAACAACTAACGGGCCAGATCTAGCTTCGTGCTGTAAATGGGCCTTTATTAAGCAGGCCGTTATTGGGCTGGCCCACTAGTACCTGATTAAGTACTATGGCCCTTTGACTAGGCCGGCCTTTTTAACCTATATGGGCCTCTGTTGGGCCCAACCACGTGTCGACGTATCATAGGCATGTCTCCTCCAATGAACGGGTGACATCTGGCCCACTAATGAGCTGACAGGTGTTCCCTTCGGCCAATCAGAATTTTACACGTGGAAATTTCCCATTGGTCCGGACTGTTAACGGGTTATCGGATCCAAAACCCAACCCGATAGCTTAACGGCGTTCCATTACGGTGGATGCCATGTGTCGGTCACCCTTGACGAAAGCACTACTGTGACGCGCGATTTATCGTCATGGAGGTAGACACTTCCGTGATGCTAATTTTGGTAATGTCATGGAACACTTCTACGACAGCATAGGTATGACTATCTTGATTCTGTCATAAAACCGTCATGGATGTACATGCAGGACAAAAAACGCGACCTACTGTGACAAACACGTATCATCACGGAAGTTTATTTTTTTTGTAGTGGTTGCTTCCTACGTAGACATGAAGATTAAAAATAGTTAAGGTCCAAAAAAAAGAGTATGTCGATAGAGCGACAGCCAAACGGTAATTCTAGTACAATATATATGGGCTTTCAATGTGCATGCAATAATCACCTCTGTACACAAATTCCCCAGACATGGAAAGCATCACAACAAGCCAATAATTTTGTTCAGATCAGTACTAAACATTCCGATAGATAAGATCTTGATAGAATCCAACACCATTGGTGGGCTATCGATGGACAAACTATTCATTGAGAATATAACATAATATTAGTATACAAAGTGTACTCAAAGATGATATAGAACTTATGCGCACAAATGGAAAATGCAGCTTGTGATTACAAAACTGTAGATGATAATATACATTACCTGAATAAGTGTGGAGTCAAACACCATGTCGTTGTGTTCAAACGGATCACGAATTACACCCAAGGCCTCAAGTTTAGGCGTAGAGACAGTAGTAATTTGCGAAGGTTTATAACAATAATCAAGGAGCAACCTTTTAAGTGAAGGGGCATCTTTGATGATGAGATGTTGTCCTTCAAAACAAATTCCAATGCTTTTAAGGTGAGGCAACTTTATTTGGAGACAATGGATATAGATTTCGAAACCAAAAACAAGCAGCAAGCGCTCCAAGGTAGGCCAACCGGATTGGATGATGCTGCATAGTGAGGCCTTCGACACATCAGCCACCACAAGTGAAAGTCTTTTTAGCAGTGGGAGCTGAATCATTAGTACCAGAGAGAGGAGGACAACCACGAGATTGACAACGATGGTGTGGGCAAAAATACATGGAGTTGGGGTGGCTATATGTACTTTTTTTGTAATGGTAGAACTCAAGCTGTTGGAGTTTTTTGACTTCAGTAGATGTCAGACAGGCGTCCACCGTGCAGCGTATGGACAGTAGGTAGTGTGTCGGGATGCAGAGGCATTGAACGGGGCCCTAGTGGGAGGAGACGATGGCTCTGAGGAGTTCAAATTCAGGAAGGACAGATATCTGACGACAGTCGAGATTAAGAGGACTTGTGTGCGGCAGCAATCCTTGGTGAGGAGAAGGGAGATGATCTCCCCAAGGATGGTGTCCAGGAGATCGCTGATGCGGTCCACCAGAGATTTTATGGGTTCCTCGGATCTCTCTCTGTGTGTGTGTGGGGGGGGGGGGCTCGCTGCTTATCCCCGCGTTGCCGGGTGTGGGATCTAGAACAGGTGTCGTCGCTCACGGGAGCCTCATCTTCTTGGCGCTGGGGCCAGCCGACTCCATTTTCCTTGCGGGCGTCGTGCCAAGCTGACGGGTTTGAGCAGAGTAGCTAGAGATGAGCCTAGTGGCAGTGCGATTGGGGAAGAGGGAGGGCTGGGGTTTTCTGTAGGAGCGAGGAAGAAGAGGAGCAGGCGTTTACTATACGAATGAGGAAGAAGTTGAGCGGGGGTTTTCTGTACAAGTGAGGAAGATGGGGAGTGAGGGGGGGTGGGGAGGGGGATTGGGTGGAGATGGAAGCGGGAGAGTCCAGTGAACCGCAGTAAGTGGAGGCGAGGAGGAAGGAAGGTTTTTCTGGGATCGCCCCTCTTCAAGAAATATGGGCTTTTCCTCGCCAAAAAACAAATGGGATTTAAGATGAATTTGCTATTGTATCGGCCTGGTTGGCTGCCGTGTTTCGTCCTAGACTATCTTAACACTAGAGGCAGCTCATAAGAGACACTCTCCAGCTCTCCCAGCTTATTGCCCATTCGAAAAAAAGAGACTCCCCCAGCTTATGGCTCCTCATCGGTAACCTTTTTAAAATTTAAACAAAGTTATGGCTCCTTCTTGGGCCCACTTGGCATCCACCAAATTAGAGGATGCGGTATTGCATGCATACACTCACACAGGTCATAGCGCGGCAAAATGAGGTGCCAAATAATAGGCCCACAATATACTTTCTAGTAGATTGTAAAGGTTCATAGGCTAGTCAACATTCACATTAAACTAAGGTTCAGAAGATACGATATGCATACTAACATTCACAAGAACAAAAGTTGGGCATGTTTATGCATCTCAATGATTCACCATACTATAACCAATACAAAGTGTGAGAAGGTGTAGAAAGAAAGAAAAACGATCGATGCTTCTCTGAGCAAAGGGCCTCCTTGTGCACACATTAATTTCCTGGGCATGCTTGTTTCCTCTCAATATTGTGAGCACTTTGAGCATGTTGGCAACTCCACAACTAGCTAGTTGCCTCATCTTGCAATTGATGCTGGCACATTTGCAGCAAACATAGGAGGCAATAGAAATGACTCAACATCAGACTACATTGTGTAGTTCCCCTGAAATAGCTATACTTAAACGGTTTGCAAAATAGTAGCACATATCAATAGCTCGGCATGAAAAAACACGATCATCTGGACAAAGAGGATACTGACCTACCTGAGGAAGATTATTAATAATTTCATAAGTCGTTAGTTGATTTCCACCTTCGGGTCTCATCGCATGCCATGGAGGAAATTCTATCCAATCGATTAGTGCAATTCCTTCCGTGTGGCTGTGGCAAATTTGTGACTGTTGGGGAACGTAGTAATTTCAAAAAAAATCCTACGCACACGCAAGATCATGGTGATCCATAGCAACGAGAGGGGAGAGTGTCGTCCACGTCCCCTCGTAGACCGTAAGCGGAAGGGTTAGCACAACGTGGTTGATGTAGTCGTACGTATTCACGATCTGACCGATCCAAGTACCGAACGTACGGCACCTCCCGAAACACTTCTGGTGTCCGAACATAGTCATCCAATATATCGATCTTTACGTCTGGACCATTTCGAGACTCCTCGTCATGTCCGTGATCATATCTGGGACTCTGAACTACATTCGGTACATCAAAACACTAAAACTCATAATACCGATCGTCACCAAACTTTAAGCGTGCGGACCCTACGGGTTCGAGAACTATGTAGACATGACCGAGACACGTTTCCTGTCAACAACCAATAGCGGAACCTGGATGCTCATATTGGTTCCCACATATTCTACGAAGATTTTTATCAGTCAAACCGCATAACAACATACATTGTTCCCTTTGTCATCAGTATGTTACTTGCCCGAGATTCGATCGTCGGTATCTCAATACCTAGTTCAATCTCATTACCGGCAAGTCTCTTTACTCATTATGTAATGAGTCATCCTGCAACTAACTCATTAGTCACATTGCTTGCAAGGCTTATAGTGATGTGCATTACCAAGAGGGCCCATAGATACCTCTCCGACAATCGGAGTGACAAATCCTAATCTCAAAATACGCCAACTCAACAAGTACCTTCGAAGACACCTGTAGAGTACCTTTATAATCACCCAGTTACGTTGTGACGTTTGGTAGCACACAAAGTGTTCCTATGGTAAACAGGAGTTGCATAATCTCATAGTCAAAGGAACATGTATAAGTCATGAAGAAAGCAATAGCAACATACTAAACGATCAAGTGCTAAGCTAACGGAATGGGTCAAGTAAACCACATCATTCTCCTAATGATGTGATCCCGTTGATCAAATGACAACTCATCTCTATGGCTAGGAAACTCAACCATCTTTGATCAACGAGCTAGTCAAGTAGAGGCATACTAGTGACACTATGTTTGTCTATGTATTCACACATGTATTATGTTTCCGGTTAATACAATTCTAGCAAGAATAATAAACATTTTCATGATATGAGGAAATAAATAATAACTTTATTATTGCCTCTAGGGCATATTTCCTTCAGTCTCCCACTTGCACTAGAGTCAATAATCTAGATTACACAGTAATGATTCTAACACCCAATGAGTCTTGGTGTTGATCATGTTTTGCACCTAGAAGAGGCTTAGTCAACGGGTCTGCAAAATTCAGATCCATATGTATCTTGCAAATCTCTATGTCTCCCACGTGGACTTGGTCCCAGATGGAATTGAAGCGTCTCTTGATGTGCTTGGTTCTCTTGTGAAATCTAGATTCCTTTGCCATGGCAATTGCACCAGTATTGTCACAAAAGATTTTCATTGGACCCGATGCACTAGGCATGACACCTAGATCGAATATGAACTCCTTCATCCAGACTCCTTCATTTGCTGCTTCCGAAGCAGCTATGTACTTCGCTTCACACGTAGATCCCGCCACAACACTTTGTTTAGAATTGCACCAACTGACAGCTCCACCATTCAATATAAACATGTATCTGGTTTGCGATTTAGAGATCAGTGTCAAAGCTTGCATCGACGTAACCATTTACGACTAGCTCTTTGTCACCTCCATAAACGAGAAACATATCCTTAGTCATTTTCAGGTATTTCAGGATGTTCTTGACCGTTGTCCAGTGATCCAGTCCTGGATTACTTTGGTACCTCCCTGCTAAACTAATAGCAAGGCACACATCAGGTCTGGTACACAAAATTGCATACATGATAGAGCCTATTGCTGAAGCATAGGGAACATCTTTCATTTTTTTCTCTATCTTCTGCTGTGGTCGGGTATTGAGTCCGACTCAACTTCACACCTTGTAATACAGGGAAGAACCCTTTCTTTGCTTGATCCATTTTGAAATTTTTCAAAACTTTATCAAGGTATGTGCTTTGTGAAAGTCCAATTAAGCGTCTTGATCTATCTCTATAGATCTTCATGCCCAATATATAAGCAGCTTCACCGAGGTCTTTCATTGAAAAACTTTTATTCAAGTATCCTTTTATGCTATCCAGAAATTCTATATCATTTCCAATCAACAATATGTCATCCACATATAATATCAGAAATGCTACACAGCTCCCACTCACTATCAAAGCGTTTATTCCAACTCCGAGAGGCTTGCACCAGTCCATAAAAGGATCACTGGAGCTTGCACACTTTGCTAGCACCTTTCAGATCGAAAAAACCTTCTGGTTGCATCATATACAACTCTTCTTCCATAAATCCATTCAAGAATGCAGTTTTGACATCCATTTGCCAATTTTCATAATTATAAAATGCGGCAATTGCTAACATGATTCAGACAGACTTAAGCATCGCTACGGGTGAGAAAGTCTCATCGTAGTCAACCCCTTGAACTTGTCTTAAACCTTTCGCAAAAAGTCGAGCTTTGTAGACAGTAACATTACCATCAACGTCAGTCTTCTACTTGAAAATCCATTTATTCTCGATGGCTTGACGATCATCGGGCAAGTCAACCAAAGTCCACACTTTGTTCTCATACATGGATCCCATCTCAGATTTCATGGCCTCAAGCCATTTTGCGGAATCCGGGCTCATCATCGCTTCCTCATAGTTTGTAGGTTTGCCATGGTCAATTAACATGACCTCTAGAATAGGATTACCGTACCACTCTGGTTGACCTACGAGGTTTGGTAGTAACTTGATCTAAAGTTTCATGATCAATATCATTAGCTTCCTCACTAATTGGTGTAGGCGTCACAGGAACCGATTTTTGTGATGAACTACTTTCCAATAAGGGGGTAGGTACAATTACCTCATCAAGTTCTACTTTCCTCCCACTCACTTCTTTTGAGAGAAAATCCTTCTCTAGAAAGGATCTATTCTTAGCAATGAATGTCTTCCCTTCGGATATGTGATAGAAGGTGTACCCAACAGTTTCCTTTGGGTATCCTATGAAGACACATTTCTTCGATATGGGTTCGAGCTTATCAGGTTGAAGATTTTTCACATAAGCATCGCAGCCCCAAACTTTAAGAAACGACAACTTTGGTTTCTTACCAAACCATAGTGCATAAGGCATCGTCTCAACGGGTTTCGATGGTGCTCTATTTAACGTGAATGCCGCCGTCTCTAAAGCTTAACCCCAAAATGATAGCGGTAAATCAGTAAGAGACATCATAGATCGCACCATATCTAGTAAAGTACGATTACGGTGTTCGGACACACCATTACGTTGTGGTATTCCGGGTGGAGTGAGTTGCGAAACTATTCCGCATTGTTTCAAATGTAGACCAAACTCGTAACTCAAATATTCTCCTCCACGATCAGATCGTATAAACTTTCTTTTCTTGTTAAGATGATTTTCAACTTCACTCTGAAATTCTTTGAACCTTTCAAATGTTTCAGACTTATGTTTCATTAAGTAGATATACCCATATCTGCTCAAATCATCTGCGAAGGTGAGAAAATAACGATACCCGTCGCGAGCCTCAATATTCATTGGACCACATACATCAGTATGTATGATTTCCAATAAATCTGTTGCTCGCTCCATTGTTCCAGAGAATGGCGTTTTAGTCATCTTGCCCATAAGCCATGGTTCGCAAGTACCAAGTGATTCATAATCAAGTGATTCCAAAAGTCCATCAGTATGGAGTTTCTTCATGTGTTTTACACCAATATGACCCAAACGGCAGTGCCACAAATAAGTTGCACTATCATTATCAACTTTGCATCTTTTGGCATCAATATTACGAATATGTGTATTACTACGATCGAGATCCAACAAACTATTTCATTGGGTGTATGACCATCGAAGGTTTTATTCATGTAAACAGAACAACAATTATTCTTTGACTTTAAATGAATAACCGTATCGCAACAAACATGATCAAATCATATTCATGCTCAACGCAAACGACCAAATAACATTTATTTAGGTTTAACACTAATCCCGAAAGTATAGGGAGTGTGCGATGATGATCATATCAATCTTGGAACCACTTCCAACACTCATCGTCACTTCCCCTTCAACTAGTCTCTGTTTATTCTGTAATTCTTGTTTTGAGTTACTAATTTTAGCAACCGAACAAGTATCAAATACTCAGGGGCTACTATAAACACTAGTAAGGTACACATCAATAACGTGTATATCAAATATACCCTTGTTCACTTTGCCATCCTTCTTATCCACCAAATATTCAGGGCATTTCCGCTTCTCAGTGACCAGTTTGCTTGCATTAGAAGCACTCAGTCTCATGCTTAGGTCAAGACTTGGGTTTCTTCTCTGAGCAGCAACTTGTTTGCCGTTCTTCTTGAAGTTCCCCTTCTTGTTCCCTTTACTCTTTTTCTTGAAACTGGTGGTCTTGTTGACCATCAACACTTGATGCTCCTTCTTGATTTCTACCTCCGCAGCCTTAGCATTGCGAAGAGCTCGGGAATTGTCTTGTTCATCCTTGCATATTATAGTTCATCACGAAGCTCTTGTAGCTTGGTGGCAGTGATTGAAGAATTCTGTCAATGACACTATCATCCGGAAGATTAACTCCTAGTTGAATCAAGTGATTGTTATACCCAGACATTTTGAGTATATGTTCACTGACAGAACTATTCTCCTCCATCTTACAGCTGAACAACTTATTGGAGACTTCATATCTCTCAATCTGGGCATTTTCTTGAAATATTAACTTCAACTCCTGGAACATTCATATGCTCATGACGTTCAAAACGTCTTTGAAGTCCCGATTCTAAGCCATAAAGCATGGTGCACGAAACTATCAAGTAGTCATCATATTGAGCTAGCCAAACGTTCATAACGTCTACATCTGCTCCTGCAATAGGTCTGTCACCTAGCGGTGCATCAAGGACATAATTCTTCTGTGCAGCAATGAGGATAAACCTCAGATCACGGACCAAGTCCGCATCATTGCTACTAACATCTTTTCAACTTAGTTTTTCTCTAGGAACACATATAAAACATAGGGAAGCAAAAATATAGGGAAGCAACAACGCGAGCTATTGATCTACAGCATAATTGCAAATACTACCAGGACTAAGTTCATGATAAATTAAAGTTCAATTAATCATATTACTTAAGAACTCACACTTAGATAGACATCCCTCTAATCCTCTAAGTGATTACGTGATCCATATCAACTACACCATGTCCGATCGTCACGTGAGATGGAGTAGTTTCAACAATGAACATCAATATGTTGATCATATCTACTATATGATTCACGCTCGACCTTTCAGTCTCCGTGTTCCGAGGCCATATCTGTTATATGCTAGACTCGTCAAGTTTAACCTGAGTATTCCGCGTGTGAAACTGTTTGCACCCGTTGTATTTGAACGTAGAACCTATCACACCCGATCATCACGTGGTGTCTCAGCACGAAGAACTTTCGCAATGGTGCATACTCAGGGAGAACACTTTCTTGATAATTTAGTGAGAGATCATCTTAAAATGCTACCGTCAAACAAAGCAAGAAAGATGCATAAAGGATAAACATCACATGCAATCAATATAAGTGATATGATATGGCCATCATCATCTTGTGCTTGTGATCTCCATCTCGAAGCACCATCGTGATCACCATCGTCACCGGCGCGACACCTTGATGTCCATCGTAGCATCGTTGTCGTCTACGCCATCTATTGCTTCTACGACTATCGCTACCGTTTAGTGATAAAGTAAAGCAATTACAGGGCGTTTGCATTGCATACAATAAAGCGACAGCCATATGGCTCCTGCCAGTTGCCGATAACTCTGTTACAAAACATGACCATCTCATACAATAAAAGTTAGCATCATGTCTTGACCATATCACATCACAACATGCCCTGCAAAAACAAGTTAGACGTCCTCTACTTTGTTGTTGCAAGTTTTATGTGGCTGCTACGGGCTGAGCAAGAACCGTTCTTACCTACGCATCAGAACCACAACGATATTTTGTCAAGTTAGTGTTGTTTTAAACTTCTCAAGGACCGGGCGTAGCCACTCTCGGTTCAACTAAAGTTGGAGAAACTGACACCTGCCAACCACCTATGTGCAAAGCACTTCGGTAGAACCAGTCTCGCGTAAGCGTACACGTAATGTCGGTCCGGCCGCTTCATCCAACAATACCGCCAAACCAAAGTATGACATGCTGGTAAGCAGTATGAATTGTATCGCCCAGAACTCACTTGTGTTCTACTCATGCATATAACTTCTATGCATAAACCTGGCTCGGATGCCACTATTGGGGAATGTAGTAATTTCAAAAAAATTCCTATGCACCCGCAAGATCATGGTGATGCATAGAAACGAGAGGGGAGAGTGTCGTCCATGTACCCTCGTAGGCCGTAAGCGGAAGTGTTAGCACAACGCGGTTGATGTAGTCGCACGTCTTCATGATCCGACTGATCCAAGTATCGAATGTACGGCACCTCCGAGTTCAGCACACGTTCACCTCGATGACGTCCCATGAACTCTGATCGAGCAGAGCTTGGCGGGAGAGTTCTGTTAGCACGACGGCGTGATGACGGTGTTGATGATGCTACCGACGCAGGGCTTCGCCTAAGCACTGCAACGATATTACCGAGGTGGAATATGGTGGAGGGGGGCACCGCACACGGCTGGGAGAGATCAACAGATCAACTTGTGTGTCTAGAGGTGCCCATGCCCCCGTATATAAAATAGCAAGGGGGGAGAGGCGGGCGGCCAATGAGGGTGCGCCAAGGGAGGAGTCCTACTCCCACCGGGATTAGGACTCCTCCTTTCCTTGTTGGAGTAGGAGAAGGGAAGGACGGGAGAGAGGAGGAGAAGGAAAAAGGGGGGCGCCGCCCCCTCCTTGTCCAATTCGGACTAGAGGGGGAGGGGGCGCGCAGCTGCCCTGGCCGCCCCTCTTCTTCTCCCACTAAGGCCCATAAGGCCCAATATACTCCATGGGGGGTTCCGGTAACCCCCCGGTACTCCGGCAAATGTCTGAAACCTCCCGAAACACTTCCGGTGTCCGAACATAGTCATCCAATATATCGATCTTTACGTCTCGATCATTTCGAGACTCCTCCTCATGTCCGTGATCATATCCGGGACTCTGAACTACCTTCGGTACATCAAAACACTAAAACTCATAATACCGATCGTCACCAAACTTTAAGCGTGCGGACCCTATGGGTTTGAGAACTATGTAGACATGACCGAGACACGTTTCCGGTCAATAACCAATAGCGGAACCTGGATGCTCATATTGGTTTCCACATATTATAAGATCTTTATCGGTCAAACCGCATAACAATACACGTTGTTCCCTTTGTCATCGGTATGTTACTTGCCCGAGATTCAATCGTTGGTATCTCAATACCTATAGTTCAATCTCATTACCGGCAAGTCTCTTTACTCTTTATGTAATGCATCATCCCACAACTAACTCATTAGTCACATTGCTTGCAAGGCTTATAGTGATGTGCATTACCGAGAGGGCCCAGAGATACCTCTCCAACAATCGGAGTGACAAATTGTGACACTCCAAAAAAATTTGTGATTTTGTTTTCAGAAGAGCCTTGCTTGGATTGAAAGAAGGTCATTTAAACCCTTCCTAAAGACCATCTTCTAAGTTTGCCCTCTCAAAAATCCTTTTCTTGGATTTAGTTTCTTTTAAAAAGAAAACCCTTTTAGTTTTGGGCTTTTATTTGGTTTTGATCCCTTCTAAATTTTACCATGCCTCCTATGGTGAAATTTTCCCAAAACCTCCTCCCACTTTGGTACAACCCAAACATTCTGTCCAAACTAATAAAATCCATTTTTGGATTTTATTCCAACTATTTCTCCTCCCAAAATAATTCTGTCTTTTCTTTTGAGCCTAGGTGGATTGCAAAGCAAGTACCCTAATGCTTTTGATTTTGACCTCAACTCAACACCCCTGGATAGTCCTTTGTACCCACAACCCAGAACCATCTTGATCCACTCTTCTCCTGTTCAAATATTTCAAATTTCACTCACTGCAAGTTTGGACCAGATTTGCCAAATTTGGTGAAATTCATATCTACACCTCTCCAAAAATTCTACAAATATTCAGGTAGCCTCTAGATGCAATGAGAGGCCCCTCCACCAAAAACCAGCTCAAGGAAAAATCCCTACTTTCCTAGATCATTCTGTCGAACACCTTGCGTGCACTCTTTCTGTTCATCTTCAGTTAAGTTCAGAGTTTCAGTGTCGATCGTCGACAGAGATTCAGTCACATGCTCACAGTGCACTTGGCACGTTGCTGACGGCCTAGCTTGCTTGTCCGGAGCCTCACATGCGCTTGCCGCCTTCCTGGCGTCGGTGGAGCCCTGGCCCGCCTGCGTTGGCGTGCTTTGCGGCGGCCGTATCACCGTAGCGGCCGACCGGGAGCAGAACGGCGGCATAACACCGTTCGGCGCCGCCCAAACCCCCTGGTGGCTCCGCCTGGCCATTTCCTCGCCAGCGCACGCATGTAGCATCATCGCCGTGGCGCGGCACGCACAAAGCATGCCCTCTGCCGCCGACGGGCCCGTGCCGCCCCGTTCCGTTGAGCTTCCCCTAAGCAACCAAATCCCGACGCGGTTAGCACCAAAACGGAACCAGGGGACACCCATGGCGACGCTCAACCTCTGAACCCTCCCGTGCAACCACAACGCCGCCGTAATCACCTCGCCGGAGAACCCCCGTTCTCGGCAACCACCTCGGGGCGGCTATATATAGCACCCTGAGCTTGCTCTCGCCCCCGCACAACTCCACCACCTCACCAGACCTCGCCCAGCCACTGAACGAGCCTCGAGGGGCCTTTCCTCCTCGACTCCGGCCACCTCCGTCCGCCTCGGGCTCCGGCATCGTTCACTCTGGTGAGGTCATCTCCGGCACCCTAACCTCGTCAGATACCTTCTCATGCTATCGCGAGTCTAACCCCCTCCCCTATTCCACCTCCACAGCTCTCTCTGACGAGGTCCACGACCACCCGAATCACCGTCCGTCAGAGCAAGCGTCGCCACCGACGTGGTACTCGCCGGTGACCACCACCACGTCCCACAGACGCGAAATGGCGCCCTGAACACGGAGGTACTCTCCGATCTCCCTGCCTCGCCGTGGATCGCCGCCGGCGACCACCGTGGCTCCCGGGCGCCGACGAGCCCCGACTCCCTCGTTTGAAATTTCAAACCTGACGGGTGCGACCCGCCCGTCAGCCTCTCCTTTGTTTTTTTTGAATCAGTTACTGAAAGCGTACTCTGACAAATACTCTTCCACTCTGAACCGTTTATCTAGTTTTTTTTCTGCAAAGCCCCCTGGAAGTTTTCTATTTCATTACAAATGGGTCCTTGGTTTAAAACCCTTATAACTTTTTAACAGAAAGGAATTTTTGAGTGATTCTTTTTCTGTCCTCTTCAAATTTTTGTCTAGTTTTTTATCATCTTTATTTGAAAAATATTTGAAACACTTTTCTGTACACTCACGGTATTTACGTTGCGTACGTATTTTTCTTATACCGTAGATACCGGAGGAGGTGACGGAGCTGCAAACTTTGCACAGTTAGACTCCGCCTACTCCGAACCAGGCAAGCATGTTTGAACTCTTGATATGATGAGTGTTGTTGCATGTTTGCATTTTAGTATGGTCATGGCATGTTTAGGAACATCACTTTAAATGTTATGTTTCATGCACATAATCGGAAAGTAAGTTTCGGAAAGCATTATGTTGTTGGGTACATATTTGCATAGCCATGTGTTGGCATGAGGATGGGTAAGATGGCAGTGTTGTAACATGCCAGTCTTATGCCAGATTATTTGACTTCTGTGTCATCGTGACACAAATCACATTCCCATTCATTCCTTCCTACTGTCACATGTTTTCCGAAAGGAATATGGCACAGTAAGTTGCAAATCGTTTTCCTGGTACACACCAAATAGAGAGGCCGGGTGAGGGTTCCATGGCCCTGGATTAAAGCCCGTCATCCGGTCAGGGGGAATGGGTGTTTCCGGTTGGGACCAAGAGGGGGGCACCCCTTAGAGCGTGCGTATAGAAATTTGATCCCATGCTATTCGAGGTTGTGGCCTCCCCGTCTCAAAGTTTTTCTTGGACGTTGTCTAGGGTGATTCCTGGCATCGTGAGGTCAAACGGGTGTGTACTAGTTAAATGTGTTTCTACTAAAATACCATAAACAGAACTAGTCCTTCGTGACTATGGAAATCCATTGGCTGTGGTCAGTTCATCTAAACTCTGCAGAGTCCTAAATCTTTCAATTACCTTGTACTTTGTTCAAGTACTATATTCATCTTATCTTGTTAGGTATCAGCCTCAATGACAAAACTCCGGTGGAATTTATGTGTGATAAATCCGGTTAAAAGATTATTCTTGTGGATGGACTAATCTGGTTATTTACATTTATTACAAGCCCTGTCTGTGATGTCGCTCAGACGTCCGATGGTGGCAGACCTGTTATTTACTTTTGCTATATGCCCTGTCTGCGAT
Source organism: Triticum aestivum (assembly GCF_018294505.1). Taxonomy (NCBI): domain Eukaryota; kingdom Viridiplantae; phylum Streptophyta; class Magnoliopsida; order Poales; family Poaceae; genus Triticum; species Triticum aestivum. The sequence goes on from NC_057810.1 coordinate 167,878,504, forward strand.
GTCGCTCAGACGTCCGACGGTGGCAGACCTGTTATTTACTTTTGTTATAAGCCCTGTCTGCGATGTCGCTCAGACGTCCGACGGTGGCAGACCTGTTATTTACTTTTGTTATAGGCCCTGTCTGTGATGTCGCTCAGACGTCCGACTGTGGTATTTCTTTTAAAGCCCTGTCTGTGATGTCGCCCAAACGTCTGACTGTGGTATTTCTTTTAAAGCGCTGTCTGTGATGTCGCCCAGACGTCCGACTATGGTATTTCTTTTAAAGCCCTTTATGTGATGTCGCCCAGACGTCCGACTGTGGCATTTCTTTTAAAGCCCTTTATGTGATGTCGCCCAGACGTCCGACTGTGGCATTTCTTTTAAGCCCTTTATGTGGTGTTGCTTAGACGCCCGACTGCGGCATGCATTTTATTTATTTACCTTTCGAGGCGTCTCTCTAGACACCCGATCAGTTTTCAGCTATTTATTTTATTTATCAAGTCCTGCAAATCTTACCGTTGTTATATGAGCATCATCCTTTATTCATGACGCATTTATGCATTCATTGATTATATCTTTTGTCCGAACTATCTTGCGAGTACTTTCAAGTACTCACCTGGCTTGTTGATTTGGCCAGATGTTGATGAAGGCGATCTCATGGATGAAGAGTTTGATAGCGAGTCCGACGCCTAGAGGAGTCCCAGTCAGTCCCGTGCGATCCTGTCTTGGTCATTGTATTATCCGCTTCCGCAACCCCGAAATAAATTCATCGAGCCTCACCTCGACGCTCGATGAGCTGCCAGTAGAAGTCAAGTTATCCGCCACCACGTTTCCTCGAGCTAGTAGCATGCCACCACACCCCTGTGTCATAACCGCCCATATGTAAGATATTGGCGAGTTTGTAATAAAATTGTTGAGCAGCCTCAGCTCAACCCTGTAATATATTTGATGCTACTGGTTCTCTGTTTATCAAGCTTTTGTCTACCAGAAAGGATGACTTTTCCTATACTGGGTTTAAAAGATCGGTTTTATCAATAAATATTTTTATTGAAAAGCCGGTCGTGACAGACTTGGTAACCAGAGCCAGGCTGACTGTAGGAAGCCACTAGGTGCGATCGCTAATTGGTTATTAGCATGATAGAGTTATTCATGTTTTTACAAATGTAGTCATTTTTCTGACAGTCAGCATAAAATTTATGATCTGATCACTCAGAATTTTTGCCTACTTTTGTAGATGGCCGGCAGCGACTGCGAGTCTCAAATGTTCGCCAACGTGCCTGAGGGGTTCGTCAAACTCCTCTCCTTCATCGTTCAGGTCGCGATGGGGCCATCCGTGCGCCCAGTCTTCACGCTTTATCCACACAAGATCAACGACAGTCTGACTATGCACCAGGCCGCGGTGCAGTTCAGGGGAGGCCATGCTGAAATACGCCGCCTCCGATTCGTGGGGAGAGCCATGCCTACAGAAAGGCATGCTATGCAGATGGCTGCCCGCGAGACGATAGCCCGTCTTCGGGATGTTCTTCCTGCAATGAAGACCCGTCGCTACCGCTACCTTCCATGCCATGTGCCTTACACCTGTCACTACTCTTTCTCTTGCCCCAGAGGAGAGCGAGACGAAGCCTTTGAGATGCTTGTCGAATACCTCCGAGCCCTGGAGGCAGCATTCGACTGCATGGTGGATGACCTCGTAGCTGCACGCATGGACTCAGTTCATGGCTGTGCTGCTAACAGGAGGGAACTCCTGCACACCGCTCCACCACTGACTTTTGTGTCATCCGCAGCCTCTCACTCACCTACCATACTCGCCTCTGCTCGTCGTCTGCCTACCACAGAGGAGTTTAACCAGGCTATTGCTCCCACTCCCGTCCGCTCTGCACCACTTGTTGCACCCACTCCCATACGTGCTACTCCACCTATTCCACCCACTCGTATTCGTGTTATTCCGCCTACGGCACCTGCTCCATCAGCTCAGCACAACGTTTCTCGTCTGGAACCTATTAGCGAGGAGGAGGTTGATTCCCCAGCGTCTCTGCGTCTCACCCTCGGCAGGCCAAGGGAGATCCTCACCATCTCCGACTAAGTACGCATAGACGCCATGCGATGTATCGACTTGTGTAATATGTTTATATGTACATAGGTTGTGAGAAGTAGCCTGTTTGCGCATCATGTAGGATCTGGAGGAGTGCACTAGTTTAAATAACATGTCAGGATTATGTACGCATATCCTGAGTGATGTAATGTATAATTATGCCCGCGTGTAAGATATGCACTAGTCCTTCTCCGCGCGAAATCGTGTGTTTCCAAAATATCTGGTTAAAATGTTCTTTGTGTGTGATTTTATTGACTTTTGCGACTCTCTTTCTTATCTTACGAGTTCACAAAATATATCCCCAGAGTGAAAGATGTCTCGTCCTTGGACGCGCTCCATGCCAACTCAGCCAGAAGAAAATTATGGCACACCGCAGAACCACAATTTCACTCAGGGTCAGACAAGTCAACAGGACAGTGAAACAGCTTTTACACAAGTTTGTCGTTTGTATGAACAGAGTCAGCAGCAACACCAGGAAATGATGAACCAATTCATCAATATGGGAAGTAACCGTGGTCAGTATCAACCGCAATCCAAATTATCTGAGTTACAAAAGACGCGTCCTCCAACATTTTCTCATACTGACAAGCCTCTTGAGGCCGATGACTGGCTTCGGGACATGGAGAGAAAATTAATTATCGCACAGTGTTCAGACCGTGAAAAAGTATTGTATGCACCACACTATCTCACAGGAGCAGCTGCATCGTGGTGGGAAAACTTCCTGCACATGCACCCCAACGAAAATGAAATCACCTGGGAAAATTTCAAAGAAGGTTTTCGTGGGGCACATATTCCTAAGAGCGTCATGAAAATCAAGAAGAAAGAATTTGATGAACTCAAGCAAAGGGCCATGACAGTGTCAGAATACAACAGCCAATTCACTCTGCTGTCTCGCTACGCCAATGAAGAACGCATGACCGAGAGCAAGAAGATGGAAAAATTCTTGGAAGGCCTGGCACCCGCCCTTAAGTGCCAGCTAGTTGTGCATACCTTTCCAGATTTTAAAACACTGGTGGATAAGGCCATTACCCTGGAAAATGAGCGACGTAGCCTGGAAGATTTCCGCAAACGAAAAAGGGATCAGACTACTTTTGCTCGCAATCACAGAAGCAAGAAGGAATTTCAGAAGGGGGATTCACACAAAACCCCGACGAATAATTCACGTCCAATCAAGAATTTCCATGCAAGAGACAAAGAGTTCACCTATCGCCCAGGCGTTACCTGTTATGCTTGTGGAGAAGAAGGGCACTATGCCAAGCAGTGCCCCAAGCCAAGGAGCTCAACCCCGAAGCTCAATAATGGTGGAAATAATTCAGCACCAAAGCGAAGCAATTTCAACCCCAACAACAACCACCGGAAAGGTCACTTGAACCACGTGACCCGAGAGGAAGCACAGAACGCCCCAGATATCGTACTCGGTACGTACCCCGTCAACACAATACCTGCCATGGTTTTGTTTGATTCTGGAGCTTCTCACTCATTCGTTTCGAAAAGTTTTGCTTTGCAAAATAATTTTTCGATGCTTCCCTTGGAAAAATCAATGATTATCAAGTCCCCTGGAATTAAGCAAGTGACCCAGAGTTACTGTCAAGGTGTGGTTATTGAATTTGAAGGATTGAAGTTTTACGCCAACCTTATTGTACTGGAAAGCAAAGGACTGGATGTCATCCTAGGAATGGATTGGTTAACCACCAACAAAGGTTTTATTGACTGCTTCAACCGTACCGTGATTCTCACACACCATCATGGGAAGAAAATAAAAGTTTCAGCCAAAGAGAGACAAATACCTCGGCAACCTAGATTAAACAAGGTGGACGTTTCTGAGCTGAACAAGGTTCCAGTTGTATGTGAATTCCCAGACGTATTTCCAGAAGAACTACCAGGCATGCCACCAGACCGAGAGATAGAATTCAGCATTGAGCTAGCACCCGGAACCGCTCCTATTTACAAGAAACCTTACAGAATGGCACCATCCGAATTGGTAGAGTTGAAGAAGCAAATAAAAGAATTATTGGAGAAAGGATACATACGAGCCAGCTCCTCACCTTGGGGTTCTCCAATTTTATTTGCCAAGAAGAAGGATGGAACAATGAGGTTGTGTATTGATTATCGAGCCCTCAACATGGTCACAATCAAGAACAAATACCCAATGCCCCGAATAAATGATTTATTCGATCAGCTCGCACAGGCCAAAGTCTTCTCAAAAATTGACTTGAGATCAGGATACCACCAATTAAAAGTACGAACAGAAGATATTCCCAAGACCGCATTCACCTCCAGATATGGGTTGTATGAGTTCACCGTGATGCCATTCGGACTAACCAACGCCCCCGCATATTTTGTTCACCTCATGAACAAAGTATTTATGAAGTATATGGACAAGTTTGTTGTGGTATTCATCGATGATATTCTGATCTATTCCAAAACACCAGAAGAGCACGCCGAACATCTCAGGATTGTACTAGGAGAACTCAGGAAACATCAACTGTACGCCAAATTCAGCAAATGTGAATTTTGGCTAAAACAGGTGGGTTTTCTGGGCCACGTGCTAACCCAAGAAGGTATTGCAGTAGACCCGGAAAAAGTCAAGGCCGTACTTGGCTGGAAACCACCAGCTAACGTAACGGACGTACGGAGTTTCTTGGGAATGGCAGGCTATTATCGGAGATTTATTGAAGGATTCTCTACTATAGCAAAGCCCATGACACAATTGCTCAAGAAAGGCAAGAAGTTTGAATGGACAGAAGCATGTGAGAAAAGCTTCCAAGAGCTAAAAAGCAAATTAACAACGGCACCAGTACTAATTGTGCCGGACATACACAAGAATTTTGAGGTATATTGTGACGCATCCCGGAAAGGCCTCGGATGCGTATTGATGCAAGAAGGCAAGGTAGTGGCGTATGTCTCTAGACAACTACGCAAGCATGAGGAAAATTACCCCACACATGACTTGGAATTAGCAGCGGTCATTCATGCACTCAAGGAATGGAGACACTTCCTACTTGGGAATCGTTGTGAGATATACACAGACCATAAGAGTCTTAAGTATATTTTCACACAGCCAGAGTTAAATTTACGGCAACGACGCTGGTTAGAGTTGGTGAAGGATTATGATGTTGGAATCCACTATCATCCCGGAAAGACAAATGTTGTGGCAGATGCACTTAGTCGAAATCCCAGCACGGACGACGAGAGTATACCAAAGTTGAGGCCAGAATTTCAGCAGGAATTTGCCCGACTCAATCTAATAATGGTTACCGAAGGCAGTGTGTCGAATATAGAAATACAGCCTACCCTGATGGAAAGGATCAAGGAAGCCCAGCACGAACACCCCAGCATTGAGGGCATAAAAAGAAAAGTGAGTTTGGGAAGAGCCTCAGAATTCAACGTAGATGAGCAAGGAATATTGTGGTACGGAGAGAGGCTATGCGTACCAAATGTCAAGGACCTCAAACAGCAGATATTGACTGAAAGTCACACAGCTCCGTATTCAATCCATCCTGGGGGGACAAAAATGTACAAAGACCTTCAGGAAAATTTTTGGTGGCACGGTATGAAGAGAGATATAGCCACGTTCATTGCATGTTGTGACTCTTGTCAACGTATCAAGGCCGAGCACCAGAAACCGGCCGGACTGTTACAGCCAAATAAGATACCCGAGTGGAAATGGGACGAGATTGGAATGGACTTTATCGTTGGACTGCCACGGTCACGACACGGAAACGATGCCATATGGGTCATAACCGACAGATTAACCAAGGTGGCACATTTTATTCCGGTAAAAACAACTTACACCACTCAGAGACTAGCCCGACTTTATCTTGCCCGTATCGTCTGCCTGCATGGAGTCCCTAAGACTATCATCTCCGATAGAGGCACACAGTTCGTCTCTACATTCTGGGATCACCTACAACAGGCACTAGGAACCCAACTAGCCTTCAGTACCGCATACCATCCCCAGACTGATGGGCAGACGGAACGCGTAAACCAAATCCTAGAAGACATGCTAAGAGCCTGTGTCCTCACCTACGGGAACAGTTGGGAAGAAAGTTTGCCATATGCAGAGTTCGCATACAACAACAGCTATCAAGCCAGCTTGCAAATGGCACCCTTTGAAGCTCTATATGGGAGAAGATGTCGTACCCCGCTAAATTGGTCAGAGACCGGAGACAGCCATATTTTTGGCCCAGATATGCTCAAGGAGGCCGAGGAGAAAGTTAAGACAATTAGAGAACGACTCAAAACAGCTCAAAGTCGGCAAAAGAGTTATTACGACCGAAAGCATTGGGAAATCAGTTTTGAACCCGGAGAATTGGTATACCTGAGAGTTTCTCCTATGAAGGGTCTGCAACGATTCAGGATTAAGGGGAAACTAGCACCAAGATTCATCGGACCATTTCATATAGTGGCCCGACGAGGCAAGGTAGCCTACCAGCTAGACCTACCCGGATACTTATCCGGTATCCACAACGTGTTTCACATCTCGCAGTTGAGAAAATACATGAGCAACACAGAGAAGCAAGTTTCACATGAGTATATTGATGTGCAACCGGACCTCACTTACCGGGAGCACCCAATAAAAATATTAGAGGAGTCCGAGAGGAGGACCCGACGGAAAACCATCAAGTTTTTCAGAGTTCAATGGAGTAATCACACTGAGGGTGAAGCAACTTGGGAGAGCGAGGATTTTCTTCGGACAGAGCACCCACACCTGTTTAAGGGTCAGCTGAAATCTCGGGGACGAGATTTTTCCTAAGGGGGTAGGTGCTGTGACACTCCAAATTTTTTGTGATTTTGTTTTCAGAAGAGCCTTGCTTGGTTTGAAAGAAGGTCATTTAAACCCTTCCTAAAAACCATCTTCTAAGTTTGCCCTCTCAAAAATCCTTTTCTTGGATTTAGTTTCTTTTAAAAAGAAAACCCTTTTAATTTTTGGGCTTTTAATTTGGTTTTGATCCCTTCTAAATTTTACCATGCCTCCTATGGTGAAATTTTCCCAAAACCTCTCCTCCCACTTTGGTACAACCCAAACATTCTGTCCAAACTAATAAAATCCATTTTTGGATTTTATTCCAACTATTTCTCCTCCCAAAATAATTCTGTCTTTTCTTTTGAGCCTAGGTGGATTGCAAAGCAAGTACCCTAATGCTTTTGATTTTTGACCTCAACTCAACACCCCTGGATAGTCCTTTGTACCCACAACCCAGAACCATCTTGATCCACTCTTCTCCTGTTCAAATATTTCAAATTTCACTCACTGCAAGTTTGGACCAGATTTGCCAAATTTGGTGAAATTCATATCTACACCTCTCCAAAAATTCTACAAATATTCAGGCAGCCTCTAGATGCAATGAGAGGCCCCTCCACCAAAAACAAGCTCAAGGAAAAATCCCTACTTGCCTAGATCATTCTGTCGAACACCTTGCGTGCACTGTTTCTGTTCATCTTCAGTTAAGTTCAGAGTTTCAGTGTCGATCGTCGACAGAGATTCAGTCACATGCTCACAGTGCACTTGGCACGTTGCTCACGGCCTAGCTTGCTTGTCCGGAGCCTCACACGCACGCTTAGCGCCTTCCTGGCATCGGTGGCGCCCTGGCCCGCCTGCGCCGGCGTGCTTTGCGGCGCACGTATCACCGTAGCGGCCGACAGGGAGCAGAACGGTGGCATAACACCGTTTGGCACCGCCCAAACCCCCTGGTGGCTCCGCGTGGCCATTTCCTCGCCAGCGCACGCATGCAGCACCGTCGCCGTGGCGCGGCACGCACAGAGCGTGCTCTCTGCCGCCGACGGGCCCGCGCCGCCCTGTTCCGTCGAGCTTCCCCTAAGCAACCAAATCCCGACGCGGTTAGCACCAAAACGGAACCAGGGGACACCCACGACGATGCTCAACCTCTGAACCCTCCCGTGCAACCACAGCGCCGCCGTAATCACCTCGCCGGAGAACCCCGTTCTCGGCAACCGCCTCGGGGCGGCTATATATAGCACCCTGAGCTTGCTCTCGCCCTCGCACGACTCCACCACCTGACCAGACCTCGCCCAGCCACTGAACGAGCCTCGAGGGGCCTTTCCTCCTCGACTCCGGCCACCTCCGTCCGCCTCGGGCTCCGGCATCGTTCACTCCGGTGAGGTCATCTCCGGCACCCTAACCTCGTCAGATACCTTCTCATGCTATCGCGAGTCTAACCCCCTCCCCAATTCCACCTCCACAGCTCTCTCCGACGAGGTCCACGACCACCCGAATTGTCGTCCGCCGGAGCAAGCGTCGCCGCCGACGTGGTACTCGCCGGCGACCACCACCACCTCCCACAGACGCGGAATGGCGCCCTGAACACGGAGGTACTCTCCGATCTCCCTGCCTCGCCGTGGATCGCCGCCGGCGACCACCGCGGCTCTCGGGCGCCGACGAGCCCCGACTCCCTCGTTTGAAATTTCAAACCTGACGGGTGGGACCCGCCCGTCAGCCTCTCCTTTGTTTTTTTAGAATCAGTTACTGAAAGCGTACTCTGACAAATACGCTTCCACTCTGAACCGTTTTTCTGTTTTTTTTTCTGCAAAGCCCCCTGGAAGTTTTCTGTTTCATTACAGATGGGTCCTTGGGTTAAAACCCTTATAACTTTTTAACAGAAAGGAATTTTTGAGTGATTCTTTTTCTGTCCTCTTCAAATTTTTGTCTAGTTTTTTATCATATTTATTTGAAAAATATTTGAAACACTTTTCTGTACACTCACGGTATTTACGTTGCGTACGTATTTTTCTTATACCGTAGATACCGGAGGAGGTGACGGAGCTGCAAACTTCGCACAGTTAGACTCCGAACCAGGCAAGCATGTTTGAACTCTTGATATGATGAGTGTTGTTGCATGTTTTCATTTTAGTATGGTCATGGCATGTTTAGGAACATCACTTTAAATGTTATGTTTCATGCACATAATCGGAAAGTAAGTTTCGGAAAGCATTACGTTGTTGGATACATATTTGCATAGCCATGTGTTGGCATGAGGATGGGTAAGATGGTAGTGTTGTGACATGCCAGTCTTATGCCAGATTATTTGACTTTCGTGTCATCGTGACACTAATCACATTCCCATTCATTCCTTCCTAATGTCACATGTTTTCCGAAGTGAATATGGCATAGTAAGTTACAAATTGTTTTCCTGGTACACACCAAATAGAGAGGCCGGGGTGAGGGTTCCATGGCCCTGGATTAAAGCCCGTCATCCGGTCAGGGGCAATGGATGTTTCCGGTTGGGACCGAGAGGGGGGCACCCCATAGAGCGTGCGTATAGAAATTTGATCCCATGCTATTCAAGGTTCTGGCCTCCCCGTCTCAAAGTTTTTCTTGGATGTTGTCCAGGGTGATTCCTGGCATCATGAGATGAAATGGGTGTGTACTAGTTAAATGTGTTTCTACTGAAATACCGTAAGCGGAACTAGTCCTTCGTGACTACGGAAATCCGTTGGTTGTGGTCAGTTCATCCAAACTCTGCAAAGTCCTAAATCTTTCAATTACCTTGTACTTTGTTCAAGTACTATATTCATCTTATCTTGTCAGGTATCAGCCTCAGTGACAAAACTCCGGTGGAATTTATGTGTGATAAATCTGGTTAAAAGATTATTCTTGTGGATGGACTAATCTTGTTATTTACATTTATTACAAGTCCTGTCTGTGATGTAGCTCAGACGTCCAACGGTGGCAGACCTGTTATTTACTTTTGTTATAAGCCCTGTCTGCGATGTCGCTCAGACGTCCGACAGTGGCAGAACTGTTATTTACTTTTGTTATAAGCCCTGTCTGCGATGTCGCTCAGACGTCTGACGGTGGCAGACCTGTTATTTACTTTTGTTATAGGCCCTGTCTGTGATGTCGCTCAGACGTCCGACTGTGGTATTTCTTTTAAAGCCCTGTCTATGATGTCGCCCAGACGTCCGACTGTGGTATTTCTTTTAAAGCCCTGTCTGTGATGTCGCCCAAACGTCCGACTATGGTATTTCTTTTAAAGCCCTTTATGTGATGTCGCCCAGACGTCCGACTGTGGCATTTCTTTTAAAGCCCTTTATGTGATGTCGCCCAGACGTCCGACTGTGGCATTTCTTTTAAGCCCTTTATGTGGTGTCGCTTAGACGCCCGACTGCGGCATGCATTTTATTTATTTACCTTTCGAGGCGTCGCTCCAGACACCCGATCGGTTTTCAGCTATTTATTTTATTTATCAAGTCCTGCAAATCTTACCGTTGTTATATGAGCATCATCCTTTATTCATGACGCATTCATGCATTCATTGATTATATCTTTTGTCCGCACTATCTTGCGAGTACTTTCAAGTAGTCACCTGGCTTGTTGATTTGGCCAGATGTTGATGAAGGCGATCTCATGGATGAAGAGTTTGATAGCGAGTCCGATGCCTAGAGGAGTCCCAGTCAGTCCCGTGCAATCCTGTCTTGGTCATTGTATTATCCGCTTCCGCAATCCCAAAATAAATTCATCGAGCCTCACCTCGACGCTCGATGAGCTGCCAGTAGAAGTCAAGTTATCCGCCACCACGTTTCCTCGAGCTAGTAGCATGCCACCACACCCCTGTGTCATAACCGCCCATATGTAAGATATTGGCGAGTTGTAATAAATTGTTGAGCAGCCTCAGCTCAACCCTGTAATATATTTGATGCTACTGGTTCTCTGTTTATCAAGATTTTGTCTACCAGAAAGGATGACTTTTGCTATACTGGGTTTAAAAGATCGGTTTTATCAATAAATATTTTTATTGAGAAGCCAGTCGTGACACAAATCCTAATCTCGAAATACACCAACTCAACAAGTACCTTCGGAGACACCTGTAGAGCACCTTTATAATCACCCAGTTATGTTGTGACATTTGGTAGCACACAAAGTGTTCCTCTGGTAAACAGGAGTTGCATAATCTCATAGTCATAGGAACATGTATAAGTCATGAAGAAAGCAATAGCTCCATACTAAACTATCAAGTGCTAAGCTAACGGAATGGGTCAAGTCAATCACTTCATTCTCCTAATGATGTGATCCCGTTGATCAAATGACAACTCATGTCTATGGCTAGGAAACTCAGCCATCTTTGACCAACGAGCTACTCAAGTAGAGGCATACTAGTGACACTATGTTTGTCTATGTATTCACACATGTATTGTGTTTCCGATTAATACAATTCTAGCATGAATAATAAACATTTATCATGATATGAGGAAATAAATAATAACTTAATTATTGCCTCTAGGGCATATTTGCTTCAGTGACACACCCCAATATCTTTTTTGTGTAGTTCCACTAAAATGATGCACCGTTGTTTGCATGACCCCTACTCGTTGGCTAGGCTGTATATGACTCGGGACTCTTTTATCTTGCATTGACATTGCGCTTGCACTGCTTGTTTGCTCCTCCACACATGACAGGTTCGTTTCACATTGCAATCAGCAAGTCAACGTATGAATAAGCTTATTTCATCTTGTGGTGGTCATTCTACCTAGTTACGAATGTAGGAATACCCGGAGCACCATGAGGTTAGATAGCAGCAGGCACATGCAGCCATATAATTTTGTGCGGTGCTACCAAAATTGAGGTTTGTGTCCCTTCCCCTTATTATGAGAATTCTTCTTGAAGTTGGTAGAATATGACAGCTTGTTCTTTGCGTCAAACTTGCCTTTCCCATGATATTTGTTCTTGTTGTTTTTGGGCTTGTTGGGCTGGATGTTCTTCTCGTGTACCATGTGGGCACTAGAAGCCCCCTCAGCAACTCGAGCATGTGTGTATTTTTCTCTCGCCTTCTGTTCAGATTTAATAGTGCTAATGAGATCCGAAATGGAAAACTCATGTCTCTCATTTTCCAGAGAAGTAGCAAAATTGTTCCATGAAGGTGGAAGCTTGGCAATGATGGTCCCAGCAACAAATTTGTCTGATAACACACACTTAAAGTACTCAAGTTCCTTAGGGAGTAACTGTATCTCATGAGCCTACTGAACAACAGAGCACTCATAAGTCATCTTGTAGTCACATAATTGCTCCATGACGTAAAACTCGCTGCCAGCGTCTGAGGCCCCAAACATGGCCTCGAGCGCAGCCCACATGTCTTTTCCGCTTTCAAACGACATATATGAATCCACAATGGAATCGTCAAGAACAATCAGATGGGCGGCTTTGAAGAGGGTATCCATGTTCTCAAAAGCTTCATGTTATGTAGGATTAAGATCGCCCTCAGGCTTGCCCTTAGTGGCGTCATAGTAGTACATGGTTTTAAACCAGTATACTACTCTTGTGCGCCACCTTTTGTATTGCACCCCCTTGAAGGTAGGCGGCTTCAAAAGAGCAGCAAAACCACTCAGAGTAAATTGCCTATAATCAGGTGTTTTTGATTGGATTGCTGAATATATGAGAAAATTACTATGGGATTTGATCTGAATCAACAATAAATAGATCAACGACAATTGCAAAGATCAAAGTAATGATGCGGACTAAACCAGGAGAACAGAATCACGTACTATGCAGTGGGAGCAGAACCGCCGTGGTTGGTGTTGTCACTCATGTCATTGATGAACAGGTTACCAAGGTCGGGGAAGAAGGTTGTCGTTGAGGAAGTCGTAGCTGGCAGCAGTCGCACAAATGTTCTCCCCAAAAACCTGATCGCCCCTCTCCCGTACAGGATCACGAAAGGCGGGGTTCCGGAGGACTGCTGTCCCTTCTCACGGTGCATGTCGAAAGGAGGGATGGAGAAGACTTGCGTGGTGGCGCTATGATCTAGAAACTGTGTGAAACCATATGAAACAGTGGCGGCTAGTGTAGAGCCTGTCAGGTCGGTCGTAGGAGTAAGAGCAAGTAGGCCAACCGAGCAAGTACTAGTAGGCCTTTGGCCCAAACCCCACATCCAAGTCAATAATAACCCCATTGTCCAAAAGAATCGGAAACGGATGAGTAATTAAGGCATATGTTAATTATTAATTAATGACTTAATAAATTTTCCGACCAAAAAAAATATAGACCACGTGCATAGCTTTTGTCCTTGGACAAGCTCATTCCCGAAGAGCGCTCGTGTAGGTTTCCTATTATCATGCTCATGCAAGTTCTAGAATAGATCACATTATAAAGTGGTGCAACTAACACTCACCTAGCAGTTTGGGACTAAACTTTAGTCCCACACCATGCTCTAAAGTTACTCTCCATTGTGAGTAGTCTAAAATGAGAGTGCAGCAGGCGGCACCCTCGGCCGGCGTGCCACTTCAATGGTGGCCACAATGAGAGGTTGTGTCGCCCTGACTTGCTATCAATGTGGAGTGGTGCGCTCAGCTAGTGCGGGGTCGGAAGTGCGCGCTGATACGTCTCCAACGTATCTATAATTTTTTATTGATCCATGTTGTTATATTATCATTCTAGGATGCTTTACAATCATTTTATAGTCATTTTATATAATTTTTTGGTACTAACCTATTAACATAGTGCCCAGTGCCAGTTGTTGTTTTCTGCTTGTTTTTTACATCACAGGAAATCAATATCAAACGGAGTCCAAAGGCAGCGGAACTTTTTGTGAATTTTTTATTGGACCAGAAGACATCCAGTGGGAGGAAGAAGTACCGGAGAGGAAGCCCGAAGGGGGCACAAGACACCAGGGCGTGCCTGGGCCCCCAGGCGTGCCCAGGTGGGTTGTGCCCACCTTGGTGGCCTCCCGCACCGCCTCTTTGCTCTATAAATACCCCAATATTCCAGAAACCCTAGGGGAGTCAACGAAAATCAATTCCAGCTGCCGAAAGTTCCAGAAACACCAGGTCCAATCAAGACACCATCGCGGAGGGGTTCATCATGTCCATGGGTGCCTCTATGATGATGCGTGAGTAGTTCTTTGTAGACCTACGGGTCCGTAGTTAGTAGCTAAATGGCTTCCTCTCTCTCTCTCTCTTGATTCTCAATAAAATGGTCTCTTGGAGATCCATATGATGTAAGTCTTTTGCAGTGTGTTTGTTGGGATCCGATGAACTTTGAGTTTATGATCAGATCTATGTTTTTATCCATGAAAGTTATTTGAGTCTTCTTTTTATCTCTTATATGCATGACTGATTATAGCCTCATATTTCTCTCCGATATTTGGGTTTTGTTTTGTCAACTTGATCTATTTATCTTGCAATGGGAAGAGGTGCTTTGTGAAGGGTTCGATCTTCCTATGCTTGATCCCAGTGACAGAAGGGGAAACGACATGTATGTATTGTTGCTATTAAGGATAACAAGATGGGGTCTAGTTCTACATAAATAGATTTTGTCTACATCATTTCATCGTTCTTATTGCATTACTCCGTTTTCCATGAACTTAATACACTAGGTGCATGCTGGATAGCGGTTGATGTGTGGAGTAATAGTAGTAGATGTAGGCAGGAGTCGGTCTACTAATCTTGGGCATGATGCCTATATGATCATTGCCTGGATATCGTCATGATTATTTGAAGTTCTATCAAAAGCCCAACAGTAATTGTTTTCCCACCATTTTCTATTTTCTCGAGAGAAGCCACTAGTGAAACCTACGGCCCCCGGGTGTCTTCTTTAATATATTTGCCTTTGTAATCAATTTTCCTTTTCTTTTATTTTTCAGTTCTATTAAACCAAAAATACCTTGCTGCACTTTATTTTATTTGTGCTCCATTTATCCTATTTATTACAACTTTATCATGTCTACTTGCCAATTTATGGCATCATTACCCAAAAGGGATTGACAACTCCTTTCACACGTCGGGTTGCGAGTATTTGTTATATGTGTGCAGGGGCTATTTATGTTGTGTTGTGTGGTTTTCCTACTGGTTCGACAACCTTGGTCTCATCACTGAGGGAAATACCTATCGTTGTTGTGCTGCATCATCCCTTCCTCCTTGGGGAAATACCGACGCAGTTCTAGCAGACATCAAAACGAATTTATGGCGCCATTGCCGGGGAGACATCATCAACATCAACCAGGTTCCTACTCTCAAATCTCAACTCCTTGCAATTTACATTATTTGCCATTTGCCTCCCGTTTTCCTCTCCCCCACTTCACAAAAATTTGTCGTTTTATTCGCCCCCTTTTTCTTTCGACTTTTTCTCGCCAGGTCTCCTGTTTGCTATCTTTATGTGTGTTACCATGTGCCTCCTTTTCTTGCATCTTCGCTTGCTAAAAATCTATTTATATGGATCCTGATCCACTTGCTAATCTTTTCAAAAGATCCAATTATGATTAACCAATTGCTAGTGAAGTGAGTTCACTAGATTATCTTTATGAAGTTTTGCTTTAGATTTATGAATCCGAAAATTGTGATGAAGTGTCAAATGAAGGAATTTATAAAAGTGATTCATGATAGCTCCTTGGATGAAAAGCATGATTTCAATGATGTTATTATAAATTCTATTAATGTCAAAACCCCAAGCTTGGGGATGCTAATATTGCTATGTCCACTACTTATTGCAATGATCATGATTGGGGTGATGATGATTCTTATGATCTTGATAGTTTATTTAAGACTCATGATGAATATGTTTGCAATAATATTGAAAGTGGGTTCGGAAAAGTGTCAACTCAAGGTAAAAATAATCCCACATACTTGGAGAATGTTCAATCTTGTGAAATTTTTGATAAAAGTGGGTTTGGAAAGGTCATGACTTTAGTTGATGTTAATCCCACTATCTTGGAAGATTATAAAACTTTTATGCATGTGGATCATGAAGAGAAAAGTTTATATGATAGCTATATTGTTGAATTTGATTTTGTTCCCACATGTATTTATTATGAGAGAGGGAAATATTGTGGTGGAAATTTTTATGTAACTAAATTACCACTCGTTATGTTGAGATCGTCAATGTTTTATTCTTCTACCAAGCATATGCTAGAAATTTCTTGTCTTGATAATTTATTTGCTTATAGAATTCCTATGCATAGGATGTATGTTAGACTTAAGTGTGTTTTTCACATGTTATATGATGCTCTCTTCATGTTTCAATTACTATCTTTCATGTGAGCATCATTGAAATCTTATGCCTAGCTAGGGGCGTAAAATGATAGCGCTTGTTGGGAGGCAACCCAACTTGTATCTTTTGGATTTTTGGTTTTCTTGCTGTTTTCGATAAAATACATAGTAATGCCTCTGTTTAGATGTGTTTTGGGGGTTTAAATTAGTGTTTGTTCCAAGCAAAGCCTTTGGGATGATTTGGGTGATAGTTGATTTGATCTTGCTGAAAAATAGAAACTTTTGTGCTCACGCAACTAATTCCCATTTTTAACAGAAGAGTGCTTTTGAGTTGAATCTTTTTACAGAAGATTAATAAAAAAATGGTCCACGTTGTCCTAATATTTCAGAATTTTTGGACTTACAGAAGTATTTATAGTAGTCAAATTGCTACACATTGTTCTGTTTTTTGACAGATTCTCTTTTCTTTGCGTTGTGTGCTTGTTTTGATGATTCTATGGTTTTCTTTGAAGATTTTTTGCCATAGAAAAGTTCGAATACAGTAGATATAATTAAAAAATAAAATATGAATGGGTTTGCAACAATACTTATTGTAGTGGTTTGCTTTCTTATACTAACGGATCTCACGAAGGTTTTGTTGAGTTTTGTGTGATTGAAGTTTTCAAGGTTTGGGTGATCTTACGATGGATGAAGGAATGAGGATTAGCAAAATGCTAAGCACCCCAAGATAATATTCAAGAAGTATCAAGCAACTAAGCTTGGGGATACCCCCGAGTGGCATCCCCTCTTTCTTCTAACAACCATCGGTATTTGACTTGGAGCTCTATTTTTATTCGTCCCATATTATGAGTTTTGCTTGGAGCATCTTGTATGATATGAGTCTTTGCTTGTTTTGCTTTGTGTTTCAAGTCTTGAATCCTTGCTGGACACACCTTTTTGAGAGAGCCAAAAATTATGCTATGCTTGCTCATATGCTTCACTTAAATTTTTAGAGCCTTGGAATTGCTCTAGTGCTTCACTTATATCTTTTTGAGCACGGTGTGCTTAGTTATTTTTGAAGAAATGCTCATGCATCACTTAGATTTATTTGGGAGTTAGTAAATTTTTTAAAAAATTCTCTCTTGCTTCACTTAGATTATTTTGAGAGAAAGAAATATTATGCTCATGTTCTTCACTTATATTTGTTTGAGCTTATTAAAAGGAACATATGAAATTAGTCCCAAAGTGATAGATATCCAAGGAGGACATAATAAAAACTTTCATGAAGATCAGTGGAGAAAATAAACATGGTTGTTACTAATGATTTTGACATACGATGATATGATATGTGAGTCATGTCGATCAGTAATTATGCTTTAGTAAGAATATTGGTTTTAAGGTTTGTGATTCCCTATGCAAGAACGAAAGTCAATAGTTATGCAATGAAATTATATCCTACTTATGGTGCATTATTCGGTGTTACTTATGCTTAATCCTTGGGTACAAGATTTTTCCTTTCTTGGTTGGACGCTTCTCAATCTTTTTGCTAGCCTCCAATTTGCACTAAGTATGATCACTACTTGTGCATCCAAAACCCTTTAAACTAGTTTTGCCATATGAGTCCACTATACCTACCTATATGCGGTATTTCTGTGTCGTTCTAAGCAAATTTTCATGTGCCATCTCTAATGTTCAAAATAAATTTCTATTTTATGTGCTTGTACCTCTCGCGAGGTGGTGAGGGGTGGCTGATATTTTCCATGCTAGATGTGTTATTCTCATGATGAGTGTTTATTCACTTGTCATTGCACGAGAGTACGGCAAAGGTATTAGGGATGCTTAGTCCCGAAATGAAAAAATGAATTTACTTTATGTTGTCAGATAATAAATTTCTTGGAAAGTGTTGGTATGGAGGGCACCCGTGGATACGGATAGCCATGGAAAGTGCAAGTATGGTGGAAAAAGGAATAAACTTTATTTTCTATTTGGGAACCTCCTATGATGTATCTAGCATGGAAAGTGTTGGGAGCACTCAGTCATTTTTGTTGGTGGGAAAAGTATGCCTCCCAAAATTGTTTTATCTCTCAATTTTTGCTTTGAGCTCCGGCATCTCTACAAATCCCTACTTCCCTCTGCGAAGGGCCTTTCTTTTACTTTATGCAATTTTATTTTTGAACTTGAGTCTCCATCTTCTCTTATAAAGCACCAACTAAGGGGCACTATGATCGTATTTGAGCATTGGGTGTAGCTAATATTCAAGTGTGTTTCATGAATGGATCAATGGTTGAGCATAATGGGATAGGGATAACTTGCTTTAGCGTTGATATTTTGAAAGACATTGTTGCTTGTTGGTATGCTTGAGTAGAGTCTTCATGTCAAAACTAGACTATTGCTTTGAATAATAAAAAATTCCAAATGTCCATGCTATAAAGAAAAGAATATGTGATGAACATGTTAGGCAGCATTCCACATAAAAAATTCTGTTTTTATCATTTACCTACTCGAGGACGAGTAGGAATTAAGCTTGGGGATGTTGATACGTCTCCAACTTATCTATATTTTTTGATTATTCCATGCTGTTATACTATCATTCTTGGATGTTTTACAATCATTTTATAGTCATTTTATATCAGTTTTTGGTACTAACCTATTGATATAGTGCCCAATGCCACTTGCTATTTTCTGCTTGTTTTTTACATCGCGGGAAATCAATATCAAACGGAGTCCAAACACAGTGAAACGTTTTGTGGATTTTTTTGGACCAGAAGACATCCAGTGGGCTGCAGAAGTACCAGAGAGGGAGCCTGAGGGGGCACAAGACACTAGGGCGCTCCTAGGCCCCCAGGCGCGCCCAAGTGGGTTGTGCCCACCTCGGTGGCCTCCCACACCGCCTCTTTGCTTTATAAATACCCTAATATTACAGAAACCCTAGTTGAGTCGACGAAAATCAATTCCATCCGCCGCAAGTTCCAGAAACACTAGATCAAATCTAGACACCATCACGGAGGGGTTCATCATGTCACTTGGTGCCTCTCCGATGATGCGTGAGTAGTTCTTTGTAGACCTACGGGTCCGTAGTTAGTATCTAGATGACTTCCTCTATCTCTCTCTCTCTCTCTCTCCTGATTCTCAATACAATGGTCTCTTGGAGATCCATATGATGTAAGTGTTTTGCGGTGTGTTTGTTGGGATCCGATGAACTTTGAGTTTATGATCAGATCTATGTTTTTATCCATGAAAGTTATTTGAGTCTTCTTTTGATCTCTTATATGCATGATTGATTATAGCCTTGCATTTCATCTCCGATATTTGGGTTTTGTTTAGCCAACTTGATCTATTTATCTTGCAATGGGAACAGGTGCTTTGTGATGGGTTCGATCTTATAGTGCTTGATCCCAGTGACAGAAGGGGAAATGACACGTATGTATCGGTTCTATTAAGGATAACAAGATGGGGTCTATTTCTACATAAATAGGTTGTGCCTACATCATGTCATCATTCTTATTGCATTACTCCATTTTTCCATGAACTGAATACACTAGATGCATGCTGGATAGCGATGATGTGTGGAGTAATAGTAGTAGATGCAGGAAGGAGTCGGTCTACTAATCTTGGACATGATGCCTATATAATGATCATTGTCTGGATATCTTCATGATTATTTGAAGTTCAATCAATTGCCCAACAGTAATTGTTTTCTCATCGTTTGCTATTTTTCTCGAGAGAAGCCACTAGTGAAACCTATGGCCCCCGGGTCTCTTCTTTAATAAATTTTCCTTTGGGATCTATTTTCCTTTGCTTTTCTTTTTAGTTCTATTAAAACGAAATATAGAAATACCTTGATGCACGTTATTTTATTTGCACTCCATTTATCCTATCTATTACAACTCTATCCCGTCTACTCGCCAATTTCTGGCACCATTACCCGAAAGGGATTGGCAACCCCTTTAACACATTGAGTTGCGACTATTTGTTATTTGTGTGGAGGGGTTGTTTACGTTGTGTTGCGTGGTTCTCCTACTGGTTCGATAACCTTGGTCTCATCACTGAGGGAAATACCTACCGTTGTTGTGCTGCATCATCCCTTCCTGTTTGGGGAAATACCGATGTAGTTCTAGCAAACATCACACGCGGGAGGGGGGAAGGTGAGAAGCCAGCTTGGGATCGGACCGGACAGGGAAATATCAGGTGATCCCATCCTTTTGGGGCTCCCATACTCCAACTTCTAGTACAACTTTAGTACTACAATAAGTGTGTGCTATGTAGAGGGTGTAGTAAGCAAGCTTCTCAACGTTCTGCGTGTTGACAAGAGACATCAAATTAGTAGTGTTTTTAACATACATCAAACTACTAGTGTAGGAAAAGAGGGCCAACCATGTCCATGGCTACCATCCCATCCCGTGCACCGTCATTGAGTACATGCACGATTCACGTGCCATTCAAGAAAAAATTGTGTATGTGCCATTCAAGAAAAAAACACGCCACCGCGTCATGGTCAAACTTTGATTCATTAACACGTGGTTCCCGACCCTCCACTAAGTGAACAACTACTACATGTGTCAAATTATCACGTGAGATGCCTCTTCATTCACAAATGAGCTCCACCGCGTACCCACGTGTGTGTGTGTGTTGGGGAATGAGGCACATAGTACGTGCATCCGTGCGTGCAATTCTTCTCTTCATGCACGTACTCCTTTTTTTGTGGGTGATAAGTGCACATACTTGGCCTACGTTGGTGACCGTTGGTGAGTGTCACTTATCTCTACATCTCTACATGTACATCTGCATCTAAGTCTACACTACATCTACATCTACTATATTACAACACGTTTTAAACATGAGACCAGCCATTTTCTTGCATGACATGACCAGCCCATATTGCTTCTCGCTCCTCGTCCTTCTCAAAGTGCGTCCGGCAGGCGATTTTGCCGTCGATTGAGGTTGGTTCGCTCACACTCGCTCCCACATGTTATAAATCTAAAAATAAGAGTTATATGAAAATATGAAGCGCTCTGACTGGCGGACCAAATGCGACAGGCGTGCCGTGAGTGTGTCTAGTTTCTCGTAAGGTGACTTATTACGAACCTCGACGGAGGAAGCACCTTGCTCAAATTTGTCACTTTTTCGGGCTCATGATGTGCATTCTCTAGACATTTATTAGCCCAAATACTCCCTCCATTTTTATTTACTCTGCATATTAGATTTGGCTGAAGTCAAACTTTATAAAGAGTTTGACCAAGTTTATACAAAAACATATGAACATTTACAATAGCATATCTATATGATGGGAAAGTGTATGCAATAATGAATCTAATGGTATTCATTCGTTATTGTATATGTTAATATTTTTTTCTATGAGAACTTTGTCAGAGTTTACAAAGTTTGACTTCGACCAAAGCTAATATGCAGAGTAAATAAATATGGAGGGAGTACATGAAAAACCCAGATACAACTACACGGGTGTGACGAGATGGACGTGGATTATCGTTCAATCGCGGTGCATCCTACGGTGCACACGCACGATTCGTGTGCCTGGGGTTCCAGCCAATCACAACGCAACCTCGGTCAGGTGAGCGCACACAATTTCCAAAGGCGGCGGAAATGAAGCGTGTGCGATAGTAATAAATGACCAAGATTGTAGGGAAATACGAATTTCCTGTGTCGTTTGTCCTTGAGCTCTAAAAAACTGCCGCGCTGTATGGTTGTCCGTCCAGTCTCACAAAATGTCGCTCGCTTCTCTTCTCCCCCCTTTCGGTTTACAATCCTAAGAATCAAACAACGCACATAGGAAAAATTCCTAAGGATTAGAATCCTCCAAAGTTCCTTTGAGAATCCTTTGAATCAAATAAGCCCTTATAGGGCTCAATTAAGAAATTTCACCAACCATTGGCACCGTGTACTTAGAGCAAGTACAACAATGGGCTTATAGCCCGCTTACATGGCATTTTTGCTTATGTGGAGGAAAGAGATGTGAAAAAGTAAGGTGAGTGGGCTCTCATGCAAGAGCCTAGTTGTATGCGCATTCCTAAGTAAATGCAATAAATGTGAAGAAAGAGATAGAGAGAAGATGAAAAAGTACTAATGTAATAGCCAACCTTATAGCCCACAATATTGTATGAGTGCATACAGATGATGGCTATAGATGACACGGCGGTTCCTTATAGCCATCAGTTGGCTATATTATTAACCATGCTCTTATGGTTGCTTCATCCGAGCAACTTACTCTTGGAATATTGGAGTAAGAGCGCATTCAATGAAGAGTGAAATGATGGTTGCTTCGCCCAAGAAACTTTTACTAGTACTGCAGAAAAGGTGGGGCTCTATGATTTGACTATTCATTATTCATTATTACTGCGGCACAATGAGCAGGGTGAATCTCGCCAGCGATTGTGCACTCAATATTGGTGCATGGCACTTGGACCCGGATTCTGGCTACCCCACATGTGGGCGAAAGGAAGTTTGAATGATTTGTGGCATTGTTATCAAGATTCCGGGATAAGTTTATATGTACACATAATTTTCCAGCATAATGAAATTGTGTTGTATATATATTCTATGAAGCTTTCAACTTTCGATTGATGTGTCCTATTGCCTCCAAAGTTGTCTCGTTACAACATTCCATCAAATACAAAGGAAACTAACATGCATGCTAATGCATCTCAATGATTCATAGATCAATGTCAAAATTTACATCACAACTATATACAAAGTTGTGAGAATGTGTACAAATAAAGAAAAATAAAAAAAATGAAGGATGATGTCCACAGGCAAGGTTCAATTTCCCGGTGTTAATTTGTTTCGAGCTAGTTTCACACAAGTCTGTGGAACTAAACAAGACATGTTGGCCAAGAAAGGATTCTATGGTGGACCTGGACTATCCGACCATTTTGTGCAGTTCCACTAAAAACGAGCTGAGCATCCCTGTTTCTAAAGATATTGAATAAGTGTCATTACATTAATAGTGGCGCCAGTAGTAGTTGATGAAACATACACACACAAGTAGAAGCCGATCACCTTTGCAATCTCTCATAAAACTAACCACTTGTTGGAGAAGATTAGGCTCGGAGTGGGATGAGGAGGATAGCAAAACCAATCTCCCTTTGTGAAGTAGCACTAAAATGCAGAGACGTTGTCCGTGTGACATTTTAGTAGAACTGCACAAGACACTCTTAAGAAAAAAAGTGATTTGTGCAGTTCACCAAAAGGTTGCAGTAGCAACGAGGTGAAATGGATAACCCTGTGTGCAAAAAAGAGGTAGAAAGGAAACAACTAGTGGCCAATAACAGTCCATGACACATACACCGACAAAAAAAGAAGCACATTACTTATCCTAAGGGAAGATAGCAGCACGGTTGTTTATGTAAAATGGTGTGAGGACTATATTGCAACATGGAAAGTACGCCGGCCGAGCTACGTTTTGGGCAAAGAACTAGGGAAGGTCCAGATGCAGGATTTTCCACATACAACAACGTGGGAAGATGGGCAATGGAGCAAGGACGGAGGAAGTTGTACCTGAGGGTCGTCAGGATGAAACTAGAAGGGTGCCGGCGGCCGAGATCTGCCCATACTGCGACAACGAGCAAGTGGCGAAGGACCTACCACGCTGGATCTAGGTCAGATAGAACGACGGGTACCGCAGATCGGGACGTGATGCCTCGACGACGTCGAACGGAGAAATGATGCACAACCTCCCATTCTTCTGGTGGACGGGTTGCGGCCGGATCAGTGACCAACACTGAGAGAGAGAGGCCACCGCTGCCTTGTGTGAGATAGTGTGACGAGAGACAAACCCCGGCATGCAGGCTCCACTTTAGTAGAGTGGAGCGGATTTCTTTTTTCTCGATAACAATCGTTTTATATTCTGTACTTGCCATTGATGAATATAACTTTATTTAAAACGAACGCGTCAAGTCGAACTTTGTTCAGTGTAAGCGTGGTACACGACCCTCCTTCAAGTACGTGGGCTGCCTTTTCATACAGAAATGAGCTCCACCGTGTACCCACGCGGGTGTCGCCGAGAAGAGACGTGAGTACCTGTGTCATGCGTGCACCTCTTCTCTACGTGTAGGTACCCCATGTACATGGGTGTGTGTGAGGGAGATGGTTTTTTTACTCAAAAAAAGATGGTTTGTGCAAACCAGAGGCAATGTGTCGATGATATCTCAAACCATAAAAATGTAACATATGTAATGTGTGTGAAACCAAGGCATGGATATATAATATATAGAGGGAGCAATCAACAAGAAGAGAGTGGATGGATCATCGGCGTGAGATATCGGTAGAATCAAAGAGAGGGGTGAAGTATGTGGGTGCATGATCGATAAAGAGTGCCGTCGAATTTGTGTTTGCCCACGTCAAAGATATATGGTGGTTGGCTGATGACCCACAAGTATAGGGTATCAAATGTAGTCTTTTCGATAAGTAAGAGTGTCAAACCCAACAAGGAGCAAAAGGTAATGACAAGCGGTTTTTAGCAAGGTAATGTATGCAAGCACTGAAATTTTTGGTAACAAGTTGTTTGATATCAAGAAAATTTGTAGCAAGCAAGTAACGGTAACGGTAACAAAAGTGCAGCAAGGTAGCCCAATCCTTTTGAGGCAAAGTACAGGCCGAAACGGTCTCCTATAATAAGCAAAGCGTTCTTGAGGGTACACGGGAATTTCACCATATCACTTTAATCATGTTGGTTTGATTCGTGTTCGCTACTTTTATAATTTGATATGTTGATGGATTGATGCTTAGGTGTTGTTCTTACTTGAAGATACCTCCTACTTATGATTAACCCCCTCGCAAGCATCCGCCACTACGAGAAAAGTATTAAGATAAAATCTAACCATAGCATTAAACTTTTGGATCCAAATTGGTCCCTTACGAAGTAGCGCATAAACTAGGGTTTAAGCTTCTATCACTAGCAACCCATCATCTAATAACTACTCCACAATTCATTCCCGTAGGCCCAAATATGGTGAAGTGTCATGTAGTCGATGTTCACATGACACCACTAAGGGAATCACAACATACATATCATCAAAATATCGAACACATATCAAGTTCACATGATTACTTGCAACATGACTTCTCCCGTGACCTCAGGAACAAAAGTAACTACTCACAAATAATAATCATGCTCAAGATCAGGGGGTTATTAAATAGCATAATGGATCTGAACTTATAATATTCCACCAAATAAACCATATAGTAATCAACTACAAGATGTAATCAACACTACTAGTCACCCTCAAGTACCAATATAAGGTTCCGGTACAAATATTGAACACAAGAGATGAACTAGGGTTTGAGAGGAGATGGTGGTGCTGAAGATGTTGATGGAGATGACCCTCCCCAAGATGGGAGAGTTGTTGGTGATCACGATGACGATGATTTCCCCCTCTGGGAGGGAAGTTCCCCGGGCGGAATTGCTCCGCCGGTGGGCAAAAGTGATCCTGCCCAAGTTCCACCTCGAGACGGCGGCGCTTTGTCCCAAAAGTCCTCTCCTAATTTTTTCTAGTTCAAAATGACTTATATACCAGAAGATGGGAATCGGAGGTGGACCGAAGAGGGCACAACCCACCAGGGCACACCTGGGCTCCCTAGCGCTCCCAGATGGGTTGTGCCCACCTGGTGGGGCCCCTCTGATAATTATTTGCTCCAATAATTCCTAAATAATCCATAAAAAATCTCCGTGAAGTTTCATATTATTTCTAGTTGTGGAGAATAGTTGGCTCTGACGTGCTTTTTCAGGTCCAAAATTCCAGCTGCCGGTATTCCCCCGCTTTGTGTAAACCTTGCATATTATGAGAGAAAAGGCATTAGAATTACTCCCAAAATCATTACTATGCATAAAAACATTATAAATAATAGTTGAAAAACATGTTTGCAAAATGGACGTATCGCTGGCCTACTGGAATGAGAGAGGAGAGAGGTGCATTTTGTCTCTCTGGCATGGATACCTACCTACGCCGTTCGACTATCAGTGTGGGGGGCGCAGAGACCTAACTATATTAAGGTAGATCCATAGCTATATGTGTGGAGAAGGAGAGAGACCTAGCTATGTAGTGAGGGAGATCGATCGGCATCCATGCATATGTGTAGCAGAGGAATAAGGTTCGAAGAGAGACGGAGCTAGAGTGCCGGAGGGTTGCTGGCCGAGTTGCTTCTCACAAATGTCGGGAGAGGCCTTCTAGACAAACAAAGGGTATGACTCCAATATCAATAAGAGAGGGGGATGCGTGCCTGTCGGTGCACGTGCGTGTGAGAGACAGGTCATAGAAGCATCATGCATATTATTTAACAACAAAGAACTTTAACATAAAACTCGTATCACATAACTTTTATCATATAACTTCTCATGAACAAGTAACAATTCATCACAACATTGAAGTATAAAGCGTAAACCATATTGGAAACCAACAAACTATGTTCTCAGTCAATTTGCAACTACAATTCATCATATTTTCAGGAAGGGTCATGTGTCGGAGCCTTTAGGCAAGTCCACATACTCAACCATCATTTAATATTCTATGATTGCTAACACTCACAGCGTACCCATGAACAAAAAGTTTCAACCAGACACAAAGAAAGACATGGGCTTATAGTTTTGCCACCCAACATATTCACCTCAAGGTTGATGTCAACAACAATAACACATGCCTACTAATATCCAACTGGATATATGTGCCTAGATCTTTCCTCACCACATGATGCTTTACAAAAGAGAAAATAAAAAGGAACAGGGAAGAATACTTTGACTCAAACATATGTGCCTAGATACTTTGACTCCACATGATGCATAAGAGTAAAAGATAGGTCCTTCGTAGAGGGAAGCAGAGGTTTTCATGCACTTATTTGTTTGTATGCCAAATCGCTTAATGCAGAAGAACGTCATGTCATATTACCCCTTATGATAGCAACCTTTATTATGCAGTCTGTCACTTTTATTCTTTGCCATCACAAGCTCGTACAACGCTCAATTTTCTCTTACACTAAATGTTCCTACACATTTACAAGCAATTTTTATTGCCTTATTGCAT
Organism: Triticum aestivum; assembly: GCF_018294505.1. Classification (NCBI taxonomy): domain Eukaryota; kingdom Viridiplantae; phylum Streptophyta; class Magnoliopsida; order Poales; family Poaceae; genus Triticum; species Triticum aestivum. The sequence goes on from NC_057810.1 coordinate 167,905,519, forward strand.
CGATGACAACTTACTTGAAGGATGTTACTCAATCCATAGGTAGTATGATGGACTCTCAAAACAAGATTTTGGTTCAAGGGTTTTGGATGCACAAGTAGTATCCCTACTTAGTGCGGAATTTTTGGCTAGCAAAGATGGGGGCAAACACCAAATGTTGAAGGATCTATGACAATATAGATTCAATGTGAATATGAACAAACATAAATCATTATGTTGTCTTCCTTGTCCAACGTCAACAATTTTGCATATAATATTTTGATGGGTGCTCACAATCACAAAAGATTTCCAGGATAGTGTATTTGCATGTGAATCTTCTCTTCCCTTATTAATTCTTTCATGAGTTGGATCATTGACTAATGCTATGTTCGTCAATCTACAATAAAATTTACTATTTATACTTTTCCTTGTGTAATGTCATCACTTACCATAAGATTAGCATATGCTTTTTTTCATTTATTTCCTTTTTTTATTGAAACAAGAAAGTAAGAGAGGCAAAACTCAAACTAAACTTTATTATATATCTCGCACACGACTACAAAGATAGATCACTACTTAGTGCGGAATTTTGGGTTAAGGGTTTTTGGATGCAGAAGTAGTATCTCAACTTAGTGTGAAATTTTCGGCTAGAAAAGATATTGGGCAAGCACCACTTGTTAGAGGATCTATGAGAATATAGCTTTTATGTGAATATGAACAAGCATAAATCATTACATTGTCTTCCTTGTCCAGCGTTAACTATTTTGACACAAAATATTTAATGGGGGCTCACAATCATAAAAGATGTCCAAGAGAGTGTATTTTCATGTGAATCTTCTCTTCCCTTATTAATTCTTTCATGAATTGCATCATTGACCAATGTTGTGTTTGTCAATCTCCAACAAACAAATTTTACCACTTATACTTTTCCTTATGTGATGTCATTACTTACCATAAGATTAGCATATGATCTTATTATTATTTTTATTTCTTTTTCTTTTCTTTTTGTTGAAACATAAAAGTAAAGAAAGCAAGACTTGAAATAAACTTTATTATATATCTCGCACACGATTACATAGATAGATCACTAATAAAATACTCGAAAAGAAAGGATCGAACTAGACTTTTATTCAACTAAATCATAGGAAAGCTAATGATCAAACTAGAATAGATAAAAGCAAAAATAGTGGTGGTGATAAGATACCTTGGCACCTCCCCCAAGCTTGGCACCAGCCAATGGGAGTGCCCATATCATGAACTCATGTCTCCTTTGGTGATGAAGAAGGAGGTGGTGTGGCAGTAGTACTGATCTCCAAAAGGTTCTCCAATCTACGGATGATTCTATGGAGAGCAATGATGTGCTCTTGTAATAGAATATTTTCATGAGTGAGAAATTTGTTTTGAACACGAACCATTTCAATGATCCTAAAAGCTTCAATTTCAGTAGGGGTGAGATGTTCATAATATGGTTGGAGGATATCCTCTTCTTCCTCTGCATGCAAGGCTTTCTCTACTGCTGGAGCTTGATCTCCAACAACTTCCTTGCTCTCGTCCCCCTTGAGAGCTTCTTTTGGTCCTTCTCTCTTTAGTTCCATCTTTATCAACCAAGCATCTTATTCTACATTGTTGAAGGAGGGAGAAGACATGATGCCTGGCTTTGTAAAACCCTCACAGAAAAATCGCAATAAAGAGGAACAGGAGATTTCTCCGTGATACGGTGTTCAATACGTTCGTGGGGTATATAAAGGTTTTTTATCTTGGCAAACAAGCAAACAGGAGAAAAACGGAGTCCGGAAGGTTCCTAAGGTGGGCTCAACCCACCTGCGCGTGCCAGGGGGCCTGGCGCGCCCTGGTGTCTTGGGCACCCCTTGGGTTCCTTCCTGGTTATTTCTTATTTTCCTCATTTTTAATATATTCCAAAATTGACAGAAAATATTTTTTGCAGATTTTTCAGTTATTCTGGAGTGCTCCGGAAGGTCTCCTTAATGTGTTCCTCAGGTGTCATGGTTTCAATAATATTGCTTTCAACATTAATAGGCATACCTGAGATGTAGTGTTTAATTCTTTGACCATTGACCACCTATGGGTTGGTACATTTGGCATTATTTATTTTGATAGCTCCAGAGCAGTAAACCTCTTCGAGGATATACAATCCTTTCCATTTAGAGAGAAGTTTTCCTGCAAAGAATCCGAAACAAGAGTTGTACAACAGTACATATTCCTCTACTTTAAAGTCCCTTTTTGTATTCTTTTATCATGCCATCTTTTAATTTTTTTCTTTAAAGTCCCTTTTCATAGGCTTGGGTTCTCCCAAATAACCTATTTTCACTGGAAAGTTTGAAATCATAGTTGAGTTCTTTTATTGCCCAATATGCTTTATGTTCTAACTCTAGAGGAAAATGACAAGCTTTTCCATAAACCATTTTATACGGAGACATACCCATAGGTTTTTTTATATGCTGTTCTATAAGACTAAAGTGCATCATCCAATTTCTTCAACCAATTCTGTCGGGACCTATTAAAGTTTTCTATAATATTAGTTTTATTTCTCTATTGCTAAGTTCAACTTGACCACTAGATTGAGTATGATAGGGTGATGCAATTCTATGGTTAACATAATATTTAGCAAGCATTTTACAGAAATCACCATGAATAAAGTGTGAACCACCATCAGTCATTAAATATCTAGGGACTCCAAACCTCGGGAAACTAACTTCTTTAAGCATTTGATGGAAGTGTTGTGATCAGCACTACTACTTGGAATTGCTTCTACCAACTTAGTAACATAATCAACATCAACCAAAATGTGAGTATACTCATTAGAGGAAAGAAAAGGTCCCATATAATCAAAACCCCAAACATCAAATGGTTCAACATCAAGTGAATAATTCATAGGCATTTCTTGACGCTTACCAATATTACCAATTCGTTGACATTCATCACAAGATAAAACAAACTTACGGGCATCCTTGAAGAGAGTAGGCCAAAAAAACAGATTGCAATACCTTGTGAGTAGTTTGATCTCCCGCATGATGCCCTCCATAAGCTTTGGAGTGACATTTCCATAGGATTTGTTCGTGTTGATGCTCAGGTACACAATGTCTAATAATACCATCTACTCCTTCTTTATAAATATGTGGGTCACCCAAAAGTAATGTCTTAAATCATAGAGGATTTTTTCTTTTGTTGGTATGTGAAACTAGGTGGTATATATTTAGCAACAATGTAATTAGCATAGTCAGCATACTAAGGAGTGTTATGATAAACATTTATTGCATCTGGTTGTTCATCAAGAAAGCTATCATTAATAGGTTGTGGGTCATCAAGGATATTCTCTAACCTAGACAAATTATCAGCTACGAGGTTCTCAGCTCCTTTTCTATCAGTGATATGTAAATCAAATTCTTGTAGCAAGAGAATCCATCTAATGAGTCTAGGTTTAGCATCTTTCTTTTCCATAAGATATTTAATAGCAACATAATCGGTGTGAACAGTAACTTTAGAATCAATAATGTAAGATATGTATTTATTACAAGCAAACACGACTGCTAAAATTTCTTTCTCAGTAGCAGCATAATTTCTTTGGGCATTGTCTAGAGTTTTACTAGCATAATGGATAACATTTAGTTTCTTATAGACTCTTTGTCCTAGAAGAACACCAACAACATAATCACTAGCATCACACATATTTTCAAAATGCAAGTTCCAATCAAGTGGTTGAACAATAGGGGCAGAAATCAAGGCTTTCTCAAATGTTTCAAAGGCTTCTACACAATCATCATCAAAAACAAATGGAACATCCTTTTGTAAAAGATTTGTAAGAGGCCTAGAAATTTTAGAGAAGTCCTCCTATAGAAACCAACATGACCAAGGAAACTACGAATACCTTTGATATCTCTAGGACATGACATTTTCTCAATTGCATTAACTTTAGCTTTATCGGCCTCAATACCTTGTTCAGAAATTTTATGCCCCAAGACAATACCTTCATTAACCATAAAGTGGCACTTCTCCCAATTCAAGAAAATATTAGTTTGCTCATATCTCTGTAAAACTCGATCAAGGTTGCTTAAGCAATCATCAAAAGAAGATCCATGAAAAGAAAATTCAACCTTGAAAACCTCAACAATCTTTTCACAAAAGTTAGAGAATATAGCAGTCATACATCTTTGAAAGGTAGCAGGTGCATTGCATAAACCAAAAGGCATACGTTTATAAGCATAAGTTCCAAAAGGGCAAGTAAAAGTTGTTTTCTCTTGATCAGGTTGTGAAATAGGTACTTGAGAAATCGGAATATCCATCAAGGAAGCAAAAGTGTATGTGCTTTAATAATCTTTCTAACATTTGATCAATAAAAGGCAAGGGGTAATGATATTTTATAGTTGCTTTATTTAATTTTCTAAAATCAGTTACCATTCTATAACCAGTAACTATCCTTTGTGGAATAAGTTCATTTTTATCATTAGCAACAACGGTAATACCTCCTTTCTTAGGGACAGAATGAACAGGACTTACCCATCTACTACCAGTTATGGGATAGATTATACCTACATCCAGAAGCTTTAGTATTTCAGTTCTTACCACTTCTTTCAGTTTGGGATTCAACCGTCGTTGATGATCAACAATGGGTTTAGCATCTGAAAAGTGCAACTTGTTGGAAATATGCCCTAGAGGCTATAATAAAATGGTTATTATTGTATTTCCTTGTTCATGATAATTGTCTATTATTCATGCTATAATTGTATTGACTGGAAACCGCAATACATGTGTGAGTACATAGACCACAAACATGTCCCTAGTGAGCCTCTAGTTGACTAGCTCATTGATCAATAGATGGTCATGGTTTCCTGACCATGGACATTGGATGTCATTGATAATGGGATCACATCATTAGGAGAATGATGTGATGGACAAGACCCAATCCTAAGCCTACCACAAGATCGTGTAGTTCGTATGCTAAAGCTTTTTTAAATATCAAGTATCTTTGTCACACCCTAGCTAGTCATGCATTAGAGTGTTGCATCATGTTTACTCTTTCATCAGAAACTTGAAATGGGGATCTGTGAAACCCTCAGAATCATTTTCAAAATGACCCAAATAAAAATTTCTCCAAAAGGATCCAAGAAAATGCTCATGTTGCTCTCTGAAAATATTGGACAGAGATAAAAATCAAACCAATATTTTTAGTGGCTCATGGACATTATTTTGGGCATTTGGAATTAATGCATAAGTATTTGCATTGGAAATATATTAATTATATATATTAATATATGCCCAAATATTATGCCATTTATAAAAGAGCTTTCGAATAATATATATGGCTCCTGCAAAAATTGGCATAAGTTAAATAAATGATTTAATATATTATTTAAATCAAAACAAATGTCAGAAATTAAAAAACAGAAAAAGAAATAACAGGAGGAGCTTACCTGGGCTCCTCCCTGTGCGGCCCAGCCAGGTAGCCGGCCCAGCAAGCCAGCCCAGCCCACCACCGCCGTCGTCCTCCTGGCGCCAGTCGGCCAGGCGTGTGGCCGGCGCGCGCGCACGGCCGGAGCGCCACGCCACCAGCTCGTCTGCCTGCCTCCCCCGCCAGCGCGACGCCGCGGCGCTTCTTCTCGGTGCCGCCCCGATCCCCTGGCCTTATCCCCCCTCTCTCTCCCGTGCTGCTCCCTCTCTCTCTCTCACGGCCGAACACCACCGTCGCCGCCGTTCGCCATAGCCGCCGTCTCCGACCACCCCTCGCTCCCCCGACTAGCTCAGGAGCTCCGCCTCGACTCCCTCTTCCTCCCCACCGCTCCACAGCTCTCCGGAAGCCCTGCATCGCCGCCACGTCGCCGTTCCCCTCTTCGGGCTCCGACCATCGTCGCCGTCGAATTCGTCGTCTCCGGCGCGTCCCCGAGCCCGCTTCGACGCCCACTGCAACCGCGGTGAGCTACGCCACCGTTTCCCCCTCTCCTCCCCCTCGTTTCCCCACCGTAGCCTCCTCCCCACCACGGCCGAACCTCCGCCGTCGCCGAGCTCGCCGTCGACGCAGCTCCGGTGACCATTTGGTCACCCCGGCGAGTCCAACGAGTTCGCAAGACCCCGTAGAGCATCCCTAGCGCCTCGCTTCGCTCGACTTCGAGCTCCAACCCCGTTCCCGTGCACGACCGAACCCCGGCGGCCGCAGCCGAGCTCGCCGCCGTCGACTCCGGCCACCCCGACCCCAACGGACTCCGCCAAGAGCTGCGGGTTGTCCTCAGCTCCACTCCGGTGGTCTCCGCGGTCCATTTGGTGGCCGAAATGGCCAAAACCACTCCCGCCGCCGCGTCGGGCTCGCCGGCGGCTAAACGCCGGCAGCCGACTTTGACTTTGACCACGGGTGGGCCCTGGTTGACTCCCCTGAGTCAATGACAGGTGGGGCCCAGCCCTGTTAATTAAACAGGATTAGTTTTAATTAAATTTTAATTAAAATAATCACCCTGACATGCGGGACCCACTGTCAGGTTTGACCCAGACCTGTTCCGTTGACCTGCTGACGTCACACTGACGTCAGGCTGACGCAGTAATTGATTTTCTGGATTTAATTTAAATCAGGAAATTCCAGAATATTATTTAAACTTCAAAAATTCATAACTTTTATTCTGTAACTCCAAATTGGACAAATTATATATGAAAAATGATCAGAAAAATCCAATCTATCCATCTGTACTATTTTCATGCATGATCAAACAAGTTAAATTGATGTTTTAAGCAGAACAAGGAAAAGCACTTTAAAAGGCCATGTTTGAGTTTGAAATTTGAATCTTTGATTCAAATTTGTTCAAACCCCTCTGGTTTTAGTTGCATTAGCCCAACACACTCATATTGCCATGTTTCATGCATGCATCATATTGTTGCACATTGTTTGGTGATGCTTGTGTATCGATGTCCTTTGCGACAGGTTCTGCCCCCGAGGAGTACCGTGATTACCCTAACGAAGAACCGTATCAGTGCATCGAACCATCAGGCAAGCAACCAACCATTTGATCATATCGATACAATCCCATGTTCTCGCTCCTGCTCTCTTTTACTGCATTAAGACAACGCGATTCAAACTGCTGTGTGCTACGGTAGTTGAACCCATTTCCTCTGCATGACCTGTCATTGCCACAGTAACTAGATGAAACCCACTAGCATGTGTAGGAGTTGATTGAGCCATATGTATGTGTTGTTCCTACCTTGCTATGCCTGCTATGCTTAGAGTCGTGTCAGGTCTGGTTCATCTGGGTGATGGGCTAGAGTGAAATGATTATGTCGGTAATGAGAGTGGTGTGGTGAACACGATTTGGTAAAGGTATCGATGAGAGGCCATGTAGGAGTACATGGTGGGTTGTTTCATTGAAGCCGACCTTAAGCACTGAGATCTGTATGTGTGATTTAAGATACAGCTACTACCATGCATTGGGCCCTGAAATATGACCCCGCTCGACTTCTTATTCACCCTAGCTCTCTGTCCAGGAGTTGCAAGTAGTTTCTGGTGTTTGTAGCCTACTGGAGGCCGTGGACAGCGCTGACCGTAGGGGTGGGCTGTGATGCGGTAGGTACGTGGCACGGTGTACCGAATACCCGTTAGGTATCTCGGGAACCCTGTTCACATCGTTCGGGGCCGTATGGGAAACCTCGGCCGGACTCCCTGCGGATGGAACCTGAATAGGCGATAAACCTGGACTAGAGGCTTAAGTGTTTAGGTAGGTCGTGGTCTACACCCACGTCGGCTTTCGCTTGAAGTCTGCCGAGCACATGTCGTGTGCAGACGCTAAGTGGTGGAAACATGTATGAAGAAGTACACCCCTGCAGGGTTAACATGATCTATTCGAATAGCCGCGTCCGCGGTAAAGGACTACTTGGTTGCCTATACAGTTCATAGACAAGTAAATGGAAACTACTAAAAGCCTCAAGATAAGTGTGAGTGCCGAGGATGGCTCTTCCGTAGGAAGACGGAGGTGGATCCTCGGTAGTGTATTGAAGTGGTGAGTAGTGGACTCGTGTGCGCAAAACCATTTCAAGTTGGAGTATCGTAGGATAGCCTAGCCAAGAGTCAAAGCTGGCTTGCTGCAATAACTCCACCAACCCTTCTTGATACTATGCATGTATGTAGGATCTGATGTAAGTCTTGCTGAGTACCTTTGTACTCATGTTGCTATAATCTACATTTTTACAGAAGACGCTGCAACCCCTTCTGATGGGTTCTATGTAGACGTTGACATCAACGAGTAGGCTAAAGACCCAGGTGGTGACCCTGAGCTTGTGAAGGACCACGTAGTATAGCTAGGCTTTCCAAGCCTCTTTTATTTTACTAGTTGTCTGTACTCAGACAAGTTACTTCCGCTGCTGGTTTGTATGACTGTATGACTTGTATGTGGGGTCGTGAGACCCGTACCTTTGTGTATGTTATGTATGGCTCCCTGAGCCTTAAATAAAGTACTTGTGTCGTAGAGTCATGTTGTGATGCTTCGTTGTATTTGCACATATCGAGCATATTGTGTGTATGATTGAAATGCTTGGTATGTGTGGGATCTGACTATCTAGTTGTTTATCTTTAGTAGCCTCTCTTACCGGGAAATGTCTCCTAGTGTTACCGCTGAGCCATGGTAGCTTGCTACTGCTCTGGAACACTTAGGCTGGCCGGCATGTGTCCTTCTTCGTTCCTGTGTCTGTCCCTTCGGGGAAATGTCACGCTTTGAGTACCGGAGTCCTGTTAGCCCGCTACAGCCCGGTTTACCGGAGTCCTGCTAGCCCAGTGCTACAGCCCGGACCCACTTGCTGATGACCGACACGTTCGAAGCTGGGTCATGGATGCCTGTCCCTGTAAGTCTGTGCCACTTTGGGTTTACGACTAGTCATGTCAGCCCGGGCTCCTTATCATATGGATGCTAGCGACACTATCATATACGTGAGCCAAAAGGCGCAAACGGTCCCGGGAAAAGGTAAGACGACACCCGTGGGGATACCGTGCGTGAGGCCGCAAAGTGATATGAGGTGTTACCAGCTAGATCGATGTGACATCGAGTCGGGGTCCTGACAGCGTTGGCATCAGAGCCGGACTGCCTGTAGGTTCTCCAAGCCAAACTGGTCGATGTTGAGTCTAGAAATTCTTTAGTTATATGTAGGGGAATTGTTTGTGGGTTGGAACGTAAGGCTCTTTTTACTCCTTATACCTTATGACATTCTGATCTGAGTCAGTCCATTCTTCCACCGGGGGTTAAGGAATTAGGATCTATTCTCTCTATCAGGATCACGTGTTACTAATCAGTAGTACCTTATAAGTTTGATGGTTACAAGCCTAGTTCAGTTCTACTACCACATTATGTTGCCAGAATGGTTTCAGAACTTTGATATGGTGATGTTGAGTGTGTACGAAATCCTTTGTCAAATGTCTCAAAATCCTTTTTGAGCATTTACAGCTGTTATGCTGCCGAAATTTTGCTAGAAATTCTAATGCCTTTGCATTATGATTGTGCTTTCAGATGGCCACTCGCGACCTCAATCAAGTGGTTCGCCTGACTCGATGCCTAGATGTACCCGGCCATACTGCTAAGTTGGTCAGGGTAATGACTGAGGCTGGATACCGCTGGTATCCTGAGTACACGGTCGAAGAGCAATTCCGAGACTTTAATCAAAGCCAGTATCTCTGCACTGTCAGGATATTTCCATCTTATCCTGGATCCACCGAGCCTCTTCACTGCTCCTATGGACTCGGGGTTACTATTGAGATGGCTGTGCAGGACGCCGCCTACTCTATGATGACCATTATGCGAGTCAGATCTGGTTTATTTCGGGACTCTGATTTCCGGTATATGCCAGGATCACTTCCGGGAGCACAAGGGTATCTCCAGGCTATCTATGCTGACCCCACTCAGGAGGATTCACGGACTCGCACCACTGCTGAGATGCTCGAGGATAAGGACCGTGAAAATCGGGCCTTGAGGTTAGAGCTCTTCAATACCCGTGCTGACCACTGGGCCACTTTGACTCGGTTCGCACCGGCGGTGCAAGCTGGATATTCAGATATGCGCGATCTCTATCCTGTGAGATCTGCTCTGCCAGACGTGATGGTTTGGCGTGATGTAGGAGGCATCACCCCACCTCGCGGTCCCCGCAGGCCACCGTTTGTTGGTCCAAGGCCTCATCCTAGCCCCTATGGTCCACAAGCTCCGCGAGACCGTCTGTTTCCGGATGATCATGTTGAACTTCCAGGCTATGGAGGTGACTTCTACGAGGACTACTACGGATCGGTCTGAGTTAGTGGTAGTATCACTAGTTCGCACTAGCTGTGTCGTCTATCGTCCTGCGTGACTCGTGGGATATGACCTAGTTTGTACTCTTCCGGAGATGTAGAAAAATAATGTATAAGAGCTTGGGATGCCTCCGATGAGATGTAATCCTCTTTCACCGTAATAGTGCTTGTTTGGTCTTGTACTAAACCCTGTATGGTGTGTATGACGATGGAATAAAGAAGCAGTTTCTGTATCTACCATGTCATACGGATGATCATCTTGCATTCCGAGTTATTCCTTAAATTATGTATCCTATGTCGGAATTTTACCATCCTGACTAAATCATTGTCTTGTTTACCTAGGATGGTCAACACGCGCGCTAACCCTGCTTCCCAAGAGCAGGCCGAAGGCAGTGAAGCCAGGGATGCAAATCTGCCTCATCCTCCTTCACTAGCCGAGGTTATGATGGAAGCTGAGAGAAACAAGCGGGAGACAAACCGTTTGTTGGAGCGTATTGAACAGAATACAGCACACCATCAGAGGGCTAACGTGGTGTCACTCAGTGATTTTATCAAATTGCATCCACCCACGTTCCACCACTCCGTCGAGCCTCTCGACGCTGATGACTGGCTTCGCAGTATCTCTCACAAACTGCGTTCCGCGCTGGTAGCGGAGGCTGACAAGGTCACCTTTGCTGCATATCATCTTGAAGGCCCCGCCAGTCTATGGTGGGAGAATTATGGAGCTATGCGCCCAGCGGGCCATGTCACTACTTGGGCTGAGTTCAGCGAGGCTTTCCGTGAACATCACATTCCGGAGGGTCTCATGGACCGTAAACGTGAAGAATTTTGCAGTTTCACCCAAGGCCGACTTTCTGTGGATGTCTATAGCAGGGAGTTTGGTAATCTCGCCCGATATGCAACTGAGGAAGTGTCTACTGACGCCAAGAAGCAAGCAAGGTTCCGTAAGGGCCTTAGTCCTGAGCTTCGCCGCGACCTCCGTCTGCATGAGTGCACATCTTTTTCGAAACTTGTCAACAAAGCCATCAGTGCTGAAACTGGTCAGACTGACTATGACGCAACACGCAAGCATGGCCGTGACATGGGTTCCTCATCCGGTGCTGGTCCTCAGAAGCGCCGCGTGTGGGTGCCCAACACCGCCCTGCCACCCAGGTTCACACCGAGGCCATCTTTCCAGGCGCCTCGCCCTGTTCAACAGTCTGCTCCAGCCAAGCCCTATGGGGGTCCAACCAATAATGCTCCTCCACGTACCAGTTCCGTGACTTGTTTCAAGTGTGGGGAATCTGGTCACTATATGCGTGAGTGTCCCCAGACCAACCCCAATCAATCTGCTAAAGCTGTTGGCCGTGGCAAGCCGACAGGGAAAGTGTTCCACGCCAAGCCGGTCACCGCTTCACGTGGCCATGTCAACTGTATCTCTGCCGAAGAAGCTCAAGAGGATCCCAACGTCGTTCTCGGTACGCTTCTTGTTAATTGCCACCCGGCATCTGTTCTTTTCGATACAGGAGCCTCTCATTCTTTTATATCTGAAAACTATGCTCGCTTGCATAACGTCGCATTCGGTGATATGCCAACCTCTATGGTAATTCAAACTCCGGGATCCAAATGGCAAACCTCTAGAGTAAGCCATGGAAATGAAATCCAAGTCGACAGACTTGTTTTTCTCGCATCTTTGATAGCCCTTAAATCTTCAGATATTAATATCATTTTGGGTATGGACTGGATGTCAGCTCATCAAGCCAAAATTGATTGCTTCTCTAGGACTGTTCAACTCACCCATCCTTCGGGGAAGATAGTCAATGTCTTGACCCGAATAGCCAAGCGACAATTATATTCTCTTAACGCCAGCCCTTTGCCAGACCTTGAGGACGTTCCGGTAGTCCGTGACTTCCCGGATGTCTTTCCAGAGGAATTGCCAGGTGTTCCACCTGACAGGGATGTTGAGTTCGTAATAGACCTCATTCCAGGAACCGTTCCGATTGCTAGAAGACCCTATAAGATGGCACCCCTAGAACTAGCCGAGCTTAAGAAACAACTCGATGAGTCCTTGAAAAAGGGTTTCATCCGCCCTAGTTCATCTCCGTGGGCTTGCCCCGTCCTATTCGTCAAGAAGAAGGATGGTACGGACCGGATGGTTGTAGATTACCGACCTGTCAACTTGGTCACAATCAAGAACAAATATCCGCTTCCCAGGATCAACGACCTGTATGATCAGCTCGCTGGATCCTCAGTCTTCTCCAAGATGGATTTGAGGTTGGGCTACCATCAAATCAAAATCAGAAACGGGGACATTCCTAAAACGGCCTTTGTTACTCGTTATGGCCAATACGAGTACACCGTCATGTCCTTCGGTTTAACCAACGCTCCAGCCACCTTTTCTCGGTTAATGAACTCAATCTTCATGGAGTATTTGGATAAATTCGTCGTAGTTTATCTCGATGATATACTCATCTACTCCAAGAACGAGGAAGAACATGCCGAACATCTAAGGCTAGTGTTGAAGAAACTTCGAGAGCATCGCCTTTATGCCAAATTTTCTAAATGTGAATTCTGGTTGTCAGAAGTGACCTATCTGGGTCATGTAATATCTGGTAAAGGTATTGCTGTTAACCCTGAGCGAGTTCAAGCCGTCCTTAATTGGACTCCACCCGAATCGGTCAAGCAAGTTCGGAGTTTTCTAGGCTTAGCGAGCTATTGCCGTCGCTTTGTCGAGAACTTCTCCAAAGTTGCTAAACCTCTAACCGAACTCCTCAAGAAAGATAAGAAGTTCGAATGGACTCCACAATGTGAGCACAGCTTTCAGGAACTGAAAAGACGCCTGACCTCTGCTCCCGTACTGGTACCGCCAGACTTCTCCAAGGACTTTGTTATCTACTGCGACGCCTCGCGACAAGGACTAGGTTGCATTCTTATGCAAGATCGACACGTAATTGCTTACGCTTCACGGCAATTGCACCCACATGAGGAGAATTATCCTACTCATGATCTAGAGCTTGCAGCCGTAGTCTATGCACTTAAGACCTGGCGACATTACCTCCTCGGTAATCGTTGCGAAATATTCACTGATCACCAAAGTCTGAAGTATATTTTCACCCAACCGGATTTGAATCTCAGGCAGAGACGTTGGGTTGAATTGATCACAGACTTCGACTTAGGAATAACCTACACCCCAGGGAAAGCCAACGTCATGGCTGATGCGCTAAGTCGTAAATCTTATTGTAACAACCTGATGTTACAACAAAGTCAACCGCTTCTCCATGAGGAATTTCGGAAGCTTAACCTTCACATTGTACCTCAAGGTTTTCTTTCCACCTTGGTAGCAAAACCTACTCTTACGGATCAAATCATCGCTGCCCAAAAGCGAGATAAGGGAATATCTAAAATCAAAGAGAACATTGCTAGCGGAGGTGCTAGTTGTTTCTCCACAAATGATCATGGTGTTGTGTACTTTGAGAACCGTCTAGTGGTTCCCAAGAACCAGCATCTACGGCAGCTGATCCTTAAGGAGGCTCATGAATCTCCTCTCACCATTCATCCCGGTAGTACTAAAATGTATCAGGACCTACGCCAGAGGTTCTGGTGGACTAGGATGAAGAGAGAAATTGCTCAGTATATTGCAAATTGCGACGTCTGTCGTCGTGTAAAAGCAGAGCATCAACGGCCTGCTGGCACCCTTCAACCCTTAGCTATTCCTGAATGGAAATGGGATAAAATTGGTATGGATTTCATTACCGGTTTTCCCAGGACCAAGAGAGGGAATAATGCTATTTTCGTCGTGGTCGATCGTCTTTCCAAAGTAGCCCATTTCTACCTGTTCGTGAGAGTATAACCGCTAGTCAGCTGGCAGACTTATACATCTCCCGAATAGTGTCCCTCCATGGTGTTCCTTTGGAAATTAACTCGGATCGAGGAAGTCTTTTCACCTCTCGATTTTGGGAAAGTTTCCAAAATGCTATGGGAACCCGTCTCTCCTTTAGCACCGCTTTCCACCCTCAGTCAAGTGGTCAAGTGGAACGCGTCAACCAGATTCTAGAAGACATGCTTCGAGCCTCTGTTATCTCTTTCGGAATGGACTGGGAGAAGTGCCTTCCATTTGCCGAATTCGCTTACAACAACAGCTATCAATCTAGCTTGGGTAAAGCCCCTTTTGAAGTTCTCTATGGACGACGATGTCGAACACCCCTTAACTGGTCAGAGACCGGGGAAAGACAATTCTTTGGCCCGGACATGATTCAGGAAGCAGAAGAACAAGTTCGTATCGTTCGTGAAAAGTTGAAAACAGCCCAATCCCGTCAAAAGAGTCAATATGACCGAAAACATAAGGCTATGACTTTCGAGGTTGACGAGAAGGCTTATCTTCGGGTCACCCCTCTGAAGGGAACCCATCGTTTCGGTATCAAAGGCAAATTGGCTCCTCGTTACATTGGACCTTTTCGCATTCTTGCCAAACGAGGAGAAGTTGCCTACCAGTTGGAACTACCTCCGCACCTCTCCAGAGTTCACGATGTCTTCCACGTTTCTCAACTCAGGCGTTGCTTCTCGGATCCTATCCGTGAAGTGGACCACGAAACGCTTGATCTCCAAGATAATCTTACATATCGAGAGTACCCCATTCGTATCCTCGATCAAGCCGAACGTACCACGCGACGTCATAATATCAAGTTTCTCAAGGTTCAATGGTCGCACCATTCTGAGGATGAAGCAACTTGGGAAAGGGAGGATCGTCTTCGACTCGAGTATCCCGCCTTCTTCCCGGAGGAACCCAAATCTCGGGACGAGATTCTTTTGAGTGGGGGTGAGTTGTCACACCCTAGCTAGTCATGCATTAGAGTGTTGCATCATGTTTACTCTTTCATCAGAAACTTGAAATGGGGATCTGTGAAACCCTCAGAATCATTTTGAAAATGACCCAAATAAAAATTTCTCCAAAAGGGTCCAAGAAAATGCTCATGTTGCTCTCTGAAAATATTGGACAGAGATAAAAATCAAACCAATATTTTTAGTGGCTCATGGACATTTATTTTGGGCATTTGGAATTAATGCATAAGTATTTGCATTGGAAATATATTAATTATATATATTAATATATGCCCAAATATTATGCCATTTATAAAAGAGCTCTGGAATAATATATATAGCTCCTGCAAAAATTGGCATAAGTTAAATAAATGATTTAATATATTATTTAAATCAAAACAAATGTCAGAAATTAAAAAACAGAAAAAGAAATAACAGGAGGAGCTTACCTGGGCTCCTCCCTGTGCGGCCCAGCCAGCTGGCCGGCCCAGCAAGCCAGCCCAGCCCACCACCGCCGTCGTCCTCCTGGCGCCAGTCGGCCAGGCGTGTGGCCGGCGCGCGCGCACGGCCGGAGCGCCACGCCACCAGCTCGTCTGCCTGCCTCCCCCGCCAGCGCGACGCCGCGGCGCTTCTTCTCGGTGCCGCCCCGATCCCCTGGCCTTATCCCCCTCTCTCTCCCGTGCTGCTCCCTCTCTCTCTCTCACGGCCGAACACCACCGTCGCCGCCGTTCTCCATAGCCGCCGTCTCCGACCACCCCTCGCTCCCCCGACTAGCTCAGGAGCTCCGCCTCGACTCCCTCTTCCTCCCCACCGCTCCACAGCTCTCCGGAAGCCCTACATCGCCGCCACGTCGCCGTTCCCCTCTTCGGGCTCCGACCATCGTCGCCGTCGAATTCGTCGTCTCCGGCGCGTCCCCGAGCCCGCTTCGACGCCCACTGCAACCGCGGTGAGCTACGCCACCGTTTCCCCCTCTCCTCCCCCTCGTTTCCCCACCGTAGCCTCCTCCCCACCACGGCCGAACCTCCGCCGTCGCCGAGCTCGCCGTCAACGCAGCTCCGGTGACCATTTGGTCACCCCGGCGAGTCCAACGAGTTCGCAAGACCCCGTAGAGCATCCCTAGCGCCTCGCTTCGCTCGACTTCGAGCTCCAACCCCGTTCTCGTGCACGACCGAACCCCGGCGGCCGCAGCCGAGCTCGCCGCCGTCAACTCCGGCCACCCCGACCCCAACGGGCTCCGCCAAGAGCTGCGGGTTGTCCTCAGCTCCACTCCGGTGGTCTCCGCGGTCCATTTGGTGGCCGAAATGGCCAAAACCACTCCCGCCGCCGCGTCGGGCTCGCCGGCGGCTAAACGCCGGCAGCCGACTTTGACTTTGACCACGGGTGGGCCCTGGTTGACTCCCCTGAGTCAATGACAGGTGGGGCCCAGCCCTGTTAATTAAACATGATTAGTTTTAATTAAATTTTAATTAAAATAATCACCCTGACATGCGGGACCCACTGTCAGGTTTGACCCAGACCTGTTCAGTTGACCACTGACGTCACACTGACGTCAGGCTGACGCAGTAATTGATTTTCTGGATTTAATTTAAATCAGGAAATTCCAGAATATTATTTAAACTTCAAAAATTCATAACTTTTATTCTGTAACTCCAAATTGGACAAATTATATATGAAAAATGATCAGAAAAATCCAATCTATCCATCTGTACTATTTTCATGCATGATCAAACAAGTTAAATTGATGTTTTAAGCAGAACAAGGAAAAGCACTTTAAAAGGCCATGTTTGAGTTTGAAATTTGAATCTTTGATTCAAATTTGTTCAAACCCCTCTGGTTTTAGTTGCATTAGCCCAACACACTCATATTGCCATGTTTCATGCATGCATCATATTGTTGCACATTGTTTGGTGATGCTTGTGTATCGATGTCCTTTGCGACAGGTTCTGCCCCCGAGGAGTACCGTGATTACCCTAACGAAGAACCGTATCAGTGCATCGAACCATCAGGCAAGCAACCAACCATTTGATCATATCGATACAATCCCATGTTCTCGCTCCTGCTCTCTTTTACTGCATTAAGACAACGCGATTCAAACTGCTGTGTGCTACGGTAGTTGAACCCATTTCCTCTGCATGACCTGTCATTGCCACAGTAACTAGATGAAACCCACTAGCATGTGTAGGAGTTGATTGAGCCATATGTATGTGTTGTTCCTACCTTGCTATGCCTGCTATGCTTAGAGTCGTGTCAGGTCTGGTTCATCTGGGTGATGGGCTAGAGTGAAATGATTATGTCGGTAATGGGAGTGGTGTGGTGAACACGATTTGGTAAAGGTATCGATGAGAGGCCATGTAGGAGTACATGGTGGGTTGTTTCATTGAAGCCGACCTTAAGCACTGAGATCTGTATGTGTGATTTAAGATACAGCTACTACCATGCATTGGGCCCTGAAATATGACCCCGCTCGACTTCTTATTCACCCTAGCTCTCTGTCCAGGAGTTGCAAGTAGTTTCTGGTGTTTGTAGCCTACTGGAGGCCGTGGACAGCGCTGACCGTAGGGGTGGGCTGTGATGCGGTAGGTACGTGGCACGGTGTACCGAATACCCGTTAGGTATCTCGGGAACCCTGTTCACATCGTTCGGGGCCGTATGGGAAACCTCGGCCGGACTCCCTGCGGATGGAACCTGAATAGGCGATAAACCTGGACTAGAGGCTTAAGTGTTTAGGTAGGTCGTGGTCTACACCCACGTCGGCTTTCGCTTGAAGTCTGCCGAGCACATGTCGTGTGCAGACGCTAAGTGGTGGAAACATGTATGAAGAAGTACACCCCTGCAGGGTTAACATGATCTATTCGAATAGCCGCGTCCGCGGTAAAGGACTACTTGGTTGCCTATACAGTTCATAGACAAGTAAATGGAAACTACTAAAAGCCTCAAGATAAGTGTGAGTGCCGAGGATGGCTCTTCCGTAGGAAGACGGAGGTGGATCCTCGGTAGTGTATTGAAGTGGTGAGTAGTGGACTCGTGTGCGCAAAACCATTTCAAGTTGGAGTATCGTAGGATAGCCTAGCCAAGAGTCAAAGCTGGCTTGCTGCAATAACTCCACCAACCCTTCTTGATACTATGCATGTATGTAGGATCTGATGTAAGTCTTGCTGAGTACCTTTGTACTCATGTTGCTATAATCTACATTTTTACAGAAGACGCTGCAACCCCTTCTGATGGGTTCTATGTAGACGTTGACATCAACGAGTAGGCTAAAGACCCAGGTGGTGACCCTGAGCTTGTGAAGGACCACGTAGTATAGCTAGGCTTTCCAAGCCTCTTTTATTTTACTAGTTGTCTGTACTCAGACAAGTTACTTCCGCTGCTGGCTTGTATGACTGTATGACTTGTATGTGGGGTCGTGAGACCCGTACCTTTGTGTATGTTATGTATGGCTCCCTGAGCCTTAAATAAAGTACTTGTGTCATAGAGTCATGTTGTGATGCTTCGTTGTATTTGCACATATCGAGCATATTGTGTGTATGATTGAAATGCTTGGTATGTGTGGGATCTGACTATCTAGTTGTTTATCTTTAGTAGCCTCTCTTACCGGGAAATGTCTCCTAGTGTTACCGCTGAGCCATGGTAGCTTGCTACTGCTCTGGAACACTTAGGCTGGCCGGCATGTGTCCTTCTTCGTTCCTGTGTCTGTCCCTTCGGGGAAATGTCACGCTTTGAGTACCGGAGTCCTGTTAGCCCGCTATAGCCCGGTTTACCGGAGTCCTGCTAGCCCAGTGCTACAGCCCGGACCCACTTGCTGATGACCGACACGTTCGAAGCTGGGTCATGGATGCCTGTCCCTGTAAGTCTGTGCCACTTTGGGTTTACGACTAGTCATGTCAGCCCGGGCTCTTTATCATATGGATGCTAGCGACACTACCATATACGTGAGCCAAAAGGCGCAAACGGTCCCGGGAAAAGGTAAGACGACACCCGTGGGGATACCGTGCGTGAGGCCGCAAAGTGATATGAGGTGTTACCAGCTAGATCGATGTGACATCGAGTCGGGGTCCTGACAATCTTTTCCTTAGACCATGAGATTGTGCAACTCCCAAATACCGTAGGAATGCTTTGGGTGTACCAAATGTCACAACGTAACTGGGTGGCTATAAAGGTGCACTACGGGTATCTCCGAAAGTGTCTGTTGGGTTGGCACCAATCGAGACTGGGATTTGTCACTCAGTGTGATGGAGAGGTATATCTGGGACCACTCGGTAGGACATCATCATAATGTGCACAATGTGATCAAGGAGTTGATCACGGGATGATGTGTTACGGAACGAGTAAAGAGACTTGCCGGTAACGAGATTGAACAAGGTATCGGCATACCGACGATCGAATCTTGGGCAAGTACTATACCGGTAGACAAAGGGAATTGCATATGGGATTGATTGAATCCTTGACATCGTGGTTCATTCGATGAGATCATCGTGGAACATGTGGGAGCCAAGATGGGTATCCAGATCCCACTGTTGGTTATTGGCCGGAGAGTTGTCTCGGTCATGTCTGCATGTTTCCCGAACCCGTAGGGTCTACACACTTAAGGTTCGATGACGCAAAGGTTATAGGGAAGGTATGTACACGGTTACCGAATGTTGTTCGGAGTCTCGGATGAGATCTGGGACGTCACGAGGAGTCCCGTAATGGTCCGGAGGTGAAGATTGATATATTGGACGAAGGGTTTTGGAGTCCGGAAGTGTTCCGGAGGTATCGGGTGATGACCAGCATGACCGAAAGGTGTTTCGGGAGCCCCGACAAGTGTTGGGGGGGCTTCATGGGCCAAGGGGAGGGGGCAAACCAGCCCACTAAGGGGTTGTGCGCCCCCCTCACCTATTCCCATGTGACCAGGGGGTTTGGGGCGCCCCATCTAGGGTTCCCACCTCCTGGCTTGGGGGCCAAGTCACCCAAAGGGGAGATCCCATCTGCCCTGGCCACCGCCCCCCCTAGGGGAAACCCTAGGGTGCCTCCCCCTCTCCCTTACCCCTATATATAGTGGAGGTTTTGGGGCTGCCCAACAGATGAGTCTCTCTCTCCCAAGGCGCATCCCTACCTCTCTCCCTCCTCGTCTCTCGTATTGCTTGGCGAAGCCCTGCTGGAGTACCGCGCTCCTCCACCACCACCACGCCGCCGTGCTGCTGCTGGACGGAGTCCTTCCCAACCTCTCCCTCTCCCCTTGCTGTATCAAGGCACGGGAGACGTCATCGGGCTGCACGTGTGTTGAATGCGGAGGCGCCGTTGTTCGGCGCTTAGATCGGAAACAACCGCGATCTGAATCGCTACGAGTACGACTCCTTCATCTGCGTTCTTGTAATGCTTCTGCTTAGCAATCTACAAGGGTATGTAGATGCACTCCCCTCTCTCTCGTTGCTAGTATCTCCATAGATTGATCTTGGAGATGCGTAGAAAATTTTGAATTTCTGCTATGTTCCCCAACAGTGGCATCATGAGCTAGGTCTATGCGTAGTTTCTATGCACGAGTAGAATACAAGTTGTTGTGGGCGTTGATTTTGTTCAATATGCTTACCGTTACTAGTCCTATCTTCTTTCGACGGTATTGTGGGATGAAGCGGCCCGGACCGACCTTACACATACACTTACGTGAGACAGGTTCCACCGACTGACATGCACTTGTTGCATAAGGTGGCTAGCGGGTGTCTGTCTCTCCCACTTTAGTCGGATCGGATTCGATGAAAAGGGTCCTTATGAAGGGTAAACAGCAATTGGCATATCACGTTGTGGTTTTTGTGTAGGTAAGAAACGTTCTTGCTAGAAACCCATAGCAGCCACGTAAAAACATGCAAACAACAATTAGAGGACGTCTAACTTGTTTTTGTTGGGTATGCTATGTGATGTGATATGGCCAAAAAGAATGTGATGAATGATATGTGATGTATGAGATTGACCATGTTCTTGTAACAGGAATCACGACTTGCATGTCGATGAGTATGACAACTGGCAGGAGCCATAGGAGTTGTCTTAATTTATTGAATGACCTGCGTGTCATTGAACAACGCCATGTAATTACTTTACTTTATTGCTAAACCATTAGACATAGTAGTAGAAGTAATAGTTGGTGAGACAAATTCATTGAGACGCGATGATGGAGATCATGATGATGGAGATCATGGTGTCATGCCGGTGACGATGATGATCATGGAGCCCCGAAGATGGAGATCAAAAGGAGCAAAATGATATTGGCCATATCATGTCACTTTTTTGATTGCATGTGATGTTTATCATGTTTATGCATCTTATTTGCTTAGAACGACGGTAGTAAATAAGATGATCCCTCATTAAAATTTAAAGAAAGTGTTCCCCCTAACTGTGCACCGTTGCAAAAGTTCGTTGTTTCGAAGCACCACATGATGATCGGGTGTGATAGATTCTAACATTCACATACAACGGGTGTAAGCCAGATTTACACACGCGAAACACTTAGGTTGACTTGATGAGCCTAGCATGTACAGACATTGCCTCAGAACACAAGAGACCGAAAGGTCGAACATGAGTCGTATAGTGGATACGATCAACATGAAGATGTTCACCGATGATGACTAGTCCGTCTCACGTGATGATAGGACACGGCCTAGTTGACTCAGATCATGTATCACTTAGATGACTAGAGGGATGTCTATCTGAGTGGGAGTTCATAAGATGAACTTAATTATCCTGAACATAGTCAAAAGGTTTGTGCAAATTATGTCGTAGCTTGCACTTTAGTTCTACTGTTTAAGATATGTTCCTAGAGAAAATTTAGTTGAAAGTTGATAGTAGCAATTATGCGAACTAGGTCCGTAAACTAAGGATTGTCCTCATTGCTGCGTAGAAGGCTTATGTCCTTAATGCACCGCTCGGTGTGCTGAACCTCGAACGTCGTTTGTGGACGTTGCGAACATCTGACATACACATTTTGATGACTACGTAATAGTTCAGTGGGTAATGTTAAATGGTTTAGAATTGAGGCACCAAAGACATTTTTGAAATGTCGCAGAACATATGAGATGTTCCAAGAGCTGAAATTGGGATTTCAGGCTCGTGCCCACGTCAAGAGGTATGAGACCTTCGACAAGTTTCTTAACCTGCAAACTATGGGAGAAAAGCTCAACCGTTGAGCTTGTACTCAGATTGTCTGGGTACAACAATCACTTGAATCGAGTGGGAGTTAATCTTCCAGATGAGATAGTGATGTTTCTCCAAAGACATTGCCACCAACCTAATAGAGCTTCATGATGAACTATAACATAACAGTGATAGATATGATGATCCTTGAGCTATTCGCGATGTTCGACACTGCGAAAGTAGAAATCAAGTAGGAGCATCAATTGTTGATGGTTAGTAAAACCACTAGTTTCAAGAAGGGCAAGGGCAAGAAGGGATACTTCATGAAACGGCAAAACAGTTGCTGCTCTAGTGAAAACCCAAGGTTGAACCCAAACCCGAGACTAAGTGCTTCTGTAATGAGAGGAACAGACACTAAAGCAGAACCACCCTAGATACTTGGTAGATAAGAAGGCAGGCAAGGTCGACGGAAGTATATTGGATATACATCATATTAATGTATACTCTACTAGTACTCCTAGTAGCACCATGGTAATAGATACCGGTTTGGTTGCTAAGTGTTAGTAACTCGAAATAAAAGGCTACGGAATAAACGGAGACTAGCTAAAGGAGAGATAACCGTGTGTGATGGAAGTTTTTCCAAGGTTGATGTGATCAAGCATCGCATGCTCCCTCTACCATCGAGATTGGTGTTAAACCTAAATAATTGTTATTTGGTGTTTGCGTTGAGCATAGACATGATTGGATTATGTCTATCGCAATACAGTTATTCATTTAAGGAAAATAATAGTTACTCTATTTATTTTAATAATACCTTCAATGGTCTTGCACCTAAAAGAATGGTTTATTGAATCTCGATCGTAGTGATACACATGTTCATGCCAAAAGATATAAGATAGTAATGATAGTACCACCTGCTTGTGGCACTGCCATTTGAGTCATATTGGTATAAAACGCATGAAGAAGCTCCATGTTGATGGATCTTTGGACTCACTCGTTTTTGAAAAGTTTGAGACATGCGAACCATGTGTATCGGTATGTGCGCATGAATAAACTCCATGCAGATGGATCGTTTGGACTCACTTGATTCTAAATCACTTGAGACATGCAAATCATACCACATGGGCAAGATGGCTGAAAAGCCTCGTTTTCAGTAAGATGGAACAAGAGAGCAACTTGTTGGAAGTAATACATTTTGATGTGTGATGTCCAATGAGTGTTGAGGCACGCAGTGGATATTGTTATGTTCTTACTTCACACATGGCTTGAGTAGATGCTGAGTATATTTACTTGATGAAACACAAGTCTAAATTATTGAAAGGTTCAAGTAATTTCAGAGTGAAGTTGAAGATCATCGTGATAAGAGGATAAAATGTCTATGATATGATCATAGAGATGAATAACTGAGTTACGAGTTTGGTACACAATTAAGACATTGCGGAAATTGTTTCACAACTAATACCGCCTGGAACACCATAGTGTGATGGTGTGTCCGAACATCATAGATGCACCCTATTGGATATGGGGCATACCATGATGTCTCTTATCGAATTACCACTATCGTTCATGGGTTTAGGCATTAGAGACAACCGCATTCACTTTAAATAGGGCACCACGTAATTCCGTTGAGATGACACCATGTGAACTATGGTTTAGAGAAACCTAAGCTGTCATTTCTTGAAAGTTTGGGGATGCGATGCTTATGTGAAAAAGTTTCATGCTGATAAGCTCGAACCCCAAGCGGATAAATGCATCTTCATAGGACACCCAAAAACAGTTGGGTATACCTCCTATTTCAGATCCGGAAGCAAAAGTGATTGTTTCTAGAAACGGGTCCTTTGTCGAGGAAAGGTTTCTCTCGAAAGAATTGAGTGGGAGCATGGTGGAGACTTGATGAGGTTGTTGAACCATCACTTCAACTAGTGTGTAGCAGGGCACAGGAAGTTGTTCCTGTGGCACCTACACCAATTGAAGTGGAAGTTGATGATAGTGATCATGAAACTTCGGATCAAGTCACTACCAAACCTTGTAGGACGACAAGGACAGGTACTGCTTCAGAGTGGTACAGTAATCCTGTCTTGGAGGTCATGTTGCTAGACAACAATGACTCTACGAGCTATGGAGAAGCGATGGTGGGCCCGGATTCCGACGAATGGCTCGAGGCCATAAAATCCGAGAGAGGATCCATGTATGAAAGCAAAGTATAGACTTTGGAAGAACTACTTGATGGTCGTAAGGCTGTTCGGTACAGATGGATTTTAAAAGGAAGACGGACAATGATGGTAAGTATCACCATTAAGAAAGCTCGACTTGTCGTTAAGATGTTTTCCGACAAGTTCAAGGAGTTGACTACGATGAGACTTTCTCACTCTTAGCGATGCTAAGAGTCTGTTGGAATTATATTAGCAATTACTGCATGATTTATGAAATCTTGCAGATAGGATGTCAAAACATTGTTTCCTCGATGTTATTCTTGAGGAAAGGTTGTATGTGATACAACCAGAAGGTTTTGTCAATCCTGAAAGATGCTAACAAGTGTGCAAAGCTCCTGCAATCCTTCTAAGGACTGGAGTAAGCATCTCGAAGTTGGAATATACGCTTTGATGAGATGATCAAAGATTTTGGGTTTATACAAAGTTTATGAGAAACTTGTATTTCCAAAGAAGTGAGTGGGAGAAAGCATATAGGGTTATTTGAAAAGTGTTTTTCAATGGAAAACCTGGATTAAGCTACTTGAACATTGAGCATCAAGATCTATAAGGATAGATCAAAACGCTTAATAGTACTTTCAAATGAATACATACCGTGACAACATTTTGAAGGAGTTCAAAATAGATCAGCAAAGAAGGAGTTCTTGGTTGTGTTATATGGTGTGACTATTGAGTAAGACTCAAGACATGACCACGGCAGAAGAGAGAGAAAGGACGAAGGTCGTCCCCTATGCTTCAGACGTAGGCTCTATAGTATGCTATGTTGTGTACCGCACCGGAAGTGTGCCTTGCCATGAGTCAGTCAAGGGGTTCAAGAGTGATCCAGGAATGGATCACAGGACAACGGTCAAACTTATCCTTAGTAACTAGTGGACTAAGAAATTTTCTCGATTATGGAGGTGGTAAAAGAGTTCGTCGTAAAGGGTTACGCCGATGCAAACTTTGACACTGATCCGGATTATTCTGAGTAGTAAACCAGATTCGTATAGTAGAACAGTTATTTGGAATAGCTCCAAATAGAGCGTGGTAGCTGCATCTAGGAGATGACATAGAGATTTGCAAAACACACACGGATCTGAAAGGTTCAGATCTGTTGACTAATAACCTCTCTCACAAGCGAGATATGATCAAACCCCATGGGTGTCGTTTCATTACAATCACATAGTGATGTGAACTAGATTATTGACTCTAGTGCCAGTGGGAGACTGTTGGAAATATGCCCTAGAGGCTATAATAAAATGGTTATTATTGTATTTCCTTGTTCATGATAATTGTCTATTATTCATGCTATAATTGTATTGACCGGAAACCGCAATACATGTGTGAATACATAAACCACAAACATGTCCCTAGTGAGCCTCTAGTTGACTAGCTCGTTGATCAATAGATGGTCATGGTTTCATGACCATGGACATTGGATGTCATTGATAACGGGATCACATCATTAGGAGAACGATGTGATGGACAAGACCCAATCCTAAGCCTAGCACAAGATTGTGTAGTTCGTATGCTAAAGCTTTTTTAAATGTCAAGTATCTTTTCCTTAGACCATGAGATTGTGCAACTCCCGGATACCGTAGGAATGCTTTGGGTGTACCAAACGTCACAACGTAACTGGGTGGCTATAAAGGTGCACTACGGGTATCTCCGAAAGTGTCTGTTGGGTTGGCATGAATCGAGACTGGGATTTGTCACTCCGTGTGACGGAGAGGTATCTCTGGGCCCACTCGGTAGGACATCATCATAATGTGCACAATGTGATCAAGGAGTTGATCACGGATGATGTGTTACGGAACGAGTAAAGAGACTTGCCGGTAACGAGATTGAACAAGGTATCGACATACTAATGATCGAATCTCGGGCAAGTACTATACCGGTAGAGAAAGGGAATTGTATACGAGATTGATTGAATCCTTGACATCGTGGTTCATCCGATGAGATCATCATGGAACATGTGGGAGCCAACATGGGTATCCAGATCCCGCTGTTGGTTATTGGCCAGAGAGTTGTCTCGGTCATGTCTGCATGTTTCCCGAACCCGTAGGGTCTACACACTTAAGGTTCGATGATGCAAGGGTTATAGGGAAGGTATGTACGCGGTTACCGAATGTTGTTCGGAGTCCTGGATGAGATCCCGGACGTCACGAGGAGTCCCGGAATGGTTCGTAGGTGAAGATTGATATATTGGACGAAGGGTTTTGGAGTCGGGAAGTGTTCCGGAGGTACCGGGTGATGACCAGCATGACCGAAAGGTGTTTAGGGAGCCCCAGCAAGTGTTGGGGGGGGCTTCATGGGCCAAGGGGAGGGGGCAAACTAGCCCACTAAGGGGTTGTGCGCCCCCTCGCCTATTCCCGCGTGACCAGGGGGTTTGGGGCGCCCCATCTAGGGTTCCCACCTCTTGGCTTGGGGGCCAAGTCACCCAAAGGGGAGATCCCATCTACCCTGGCCGCCGCCCCCCTAGGGGAAACCCTAGGGCGCCTCCCCCTCTCCCTTCCCCTATATATAGTGGAGGTTTTGGGGATGCCCAACACATGAGTCTCTCTGTCCCAAGGCACAACGCTACCTCTCTCCCTCCTCGTCTCTCGTATTGCTTGGCGAAGCCCTGCTGGAGTACCGCGCTCCTCCACCACCACCACGCCGTCGTGCTGCTGCTAGACGGAGTCCTTCCCAACCTCTCCCTCTCCCCTTGCTGGATCAAGGCACGGGAGACGTCATCGGGCTGCACGTGTGTTGAACGCGGAGGCGCCGTTGTTCGGCGCTTAGATCGGAATCAACCGCGATCTGAATCACTACGAGTACGACTCCTTCATCCGCGTTCTTGTAACTCTTCATCTTAGCGATCTACAAGGGTATGTAGATGCACTCCCCTCTCTCTCGTTGCTAGTATCTCCATAGATTGATCTTGGAGATGCGTAGAAAATTTTGAATTTCTGCTACGTTCCCCAACACAACTATCCCTGGGTGGTTTTGGTAATGATTAACAACATATAGCTCATTGAACTAATGCCTTTTCAGGACGAATATTTTAGGAAAGTTCAATGATTGGCATGGCATGGATTAGGAATGTGGGCCCCTTAAAATGCTAAGGACAAAGGATTGGCTCAAGCTCTAAAGATTAAGACTCTACATTTTACTTTTAGTGATCCAAGATCACATTGAGTCCATAGGAAAGCCAATACTATTAAAAGGGGATGAGGTGTTGCTTAATGGCTTACTTGCTCAAAATGCTTTGTGATATGCTCAAAAAGCCCCCAAACACTTTCTCATATCAACATATGTCCCAAACCAAAAGTCAAACTCGGCCCCACTGATTTGATCTATCCGGCGCCACCGAGTTCATTTGACATAGCCACTGCCAGAAACCCTAGTCACTTCGGTCTAACCGATAGGGATCTCGGTCTCACCGAGATGGGATTGCAAACTCTCTATTTCCCTTTGTAACATTTTGGTCCAACCGAAATGAGCGATCGGTCCCACCGAGTTTGCAATCCAAACTCCCTGTTTCCCTTTCGTAACGTTTCGGTCCCACCAAGATGAGTAAATCGGTCCCACCAAGTTTGCCTGATCAACTCTCTGGTTAGCTTATTACCAAAGTTGGTCCCACCGAGTTTGAGTATTCGGTCTCACCGAGATTACGTTATGCCCTAACCGTAACAAAATCGGTTTCGTCGAGTTGACATGTTAGTCCCACAGAAATGCATAGCGGTCACATTATGAACTAAATTGGTCCGACCGAGTTTTCTGATTCGGTCCCATCGAGTTTGGTAAATTGTGTGTAACTCTTAGATTTTGTGTGGAGGCTATATATACCCCTCCACCCACTCCTCATTCATGAGGGAAGCCATCAGAACATGCCTACACTTCCAGCATTCATTTTCTAAGAGAGAACCACCTACTCATGTGTTGAGGCCAAGATATTCCAATCCAACCATATGAATCTTGATCTCTAGCCTTCCCCAAGTTGCTTCCACTCAAATCATCTTTCCACCAAATCCAATCCTATGGGAGAGAGTTGAGTGTTGGGGAGACTATCATTTGAAGCACAAGAGCAAGGAGTTCATCATCAACACACCATCTATTACCTTTTGGAGAGTGGTGTCTCCTAGATTGGTTAGGTGTCACTTGGGAGCCTCCAACAAGGTTGTGGAGTTGAAACAAGGAGTTTGTACAAGCAAGGAGATCGCCTACTTCATGAAGATCTACCCCAGTGAGGCAGTTCCTTTGTGGGCGATGGCCATGGTGGGATAGACAAGGTTGCTACTTCATGGACCCTTCGTGGGTGGAGCCCTCCGTGGACTCACGCATCCGTTACGCTTCGTGGGTTGAAGTCTCCATCAATGTGGATGTACGATAGCACCACCTATCAGAACCACGCCAAAAATCTCTGTGTCAACATTGCATTTGCTCCCTCCAAACTCCTCCCCTTTACCTTCATATGCAACGATTTACATTCCGCTGCTATAGCCTTATAATTGCATGCGTAGGTTGATTGCTTGACTTGTGCTAAGTTGCTAAAATCTACAAAGAACTAAAATTGGGAAAAGGCTAGATTTTTATTTGGTCAAGTAGTCTAATCACCCCCCCTCTAGACATACTTTCGATCCTACAAGTGGTATCAGAGCTACGGTCTCCATTTGCCTTGATTTCCATAGATTTTGGTGATCATAGCCTTGGTTTCACAAATATGAGAGTATGGCATCTAGCGAGGGAGATTACCATCGTAGAGGTCCTTACTTTGATGGTACTAATTTTGCTAGTTGGAAGCATAAGATGAAGATGCATATTCTTGGACATAACCCCGCCGTTTGGGCTATTGTGTGTATTGGCTTGCAAGGTGAGTTCTTTGATGGTAGAGAACTGAACCGTGAAGCTACTACAGAAGAGTTGAAGATGTTGCAATACAATGCTCAAGCTTGTGAAATTCTCTTCAACGGATTGTGCCCTGAAGAATTCAACAAAATCAACCGGCTTGAGAATGCAAAGGAAATTTGGGATACTTTGATTGATATGCACGAAGGTACCGACTCCTTCAAGGAATCCAAGTTGGATGTGCTTCAAAGTCAACTTGACAAGTTCAAAATGAAGGATGGTGAAGGTGTCGCTGAAATGTACTCTAGGCTTGCTCTCATCACAAATGAGATTGTTGGCTTAGGAAGTGAAGAGATTATCGATAGATTCATCATCAAGAAGATCCTAAGAGCCTTGGATGGAAAATATGGTACTGTGTGCACATTGATCCAAATGATGCCCAATTACAAAGATCTCAAGCCAACAGAAGTCATTGGAAGAATTGTTGCTCATGAGATGTCACTCAAGGATAAGGAAGAGCTTCACAACAAGTCAGGTGGTGCTTACAAAGCCTCATGTGATGCTCCTACATCATCAAATGAGAAACAAACCTTCAATGAAGAATTGAGCCTAATGGTGAAGAACTTCAACAAATTCTACAAGAGTAGAAGCAAGGAAAGAAGTTCCAAGTCAAGGTCCTACAATGACAACAGATCTTCGAGTAGTGAACGTAATTGCTACAATTGTGGAAGACCCGGATACTACTCCAATGAGTGTACGGCTCCCTACAAAAGGAGAGAAGATTCACCTAAAAGAAGAACTAGAAGAGAGGAATCACCACCAAGAGAGAGAAGGAGTAGAGATGATCGCTATGAATGATGAACCTCCCGGAGAAGCAAGGATTCACAAAGGAAGGACAAATCATCAAAGAGCTACACAAAGCGAAGACATCAAGCTCATGTTGGTGAATGCGTATCCGGCTCCGACTCCTACCATCACTCCGAGAGAAGCTATCACTCCGACTTTGAATATACTCAAGATAAAGGTGTTGCGGTCTAGCACTTGTGTCAACCAACTCCTACAACATATTTGACTCACCTAATGAAGGAATTGGAAGATGCTTCATGGCTAAAGTCCCAAAGGTACCACATCCTGAGTATCTTGATTTCAATACTGATGAAGATGATTTGTTAGGTGATGATGATTAACTTGTTGACAACTCTAGTGATGAATACTATGATGAAATGTCAATTAATCATGCTAATCAAGATAGAACGAATGTCAATGATAGGGAGAATATTGAGCCTCTAACTAAAGAACTAAACACTCTTAAGTTAGCTCATGAAACTACCTTGAAAGATCATCGAGAACTTTTAAAGACTCATGAGAAATTACACTTTGAAAAGCTCAAACTAGAGCAAGAGCATGATTTTTTAAAGGCAATCAATGATGATCTTTGCAAGAAAAGTTCTTCTTACATTGCCAAGCATTTACTCTTGTCTACTTACATGCCACAAGTTAAATCTAGCAACAAAAGTAAGAAAGATTCTTCTTCTAGTAGTAACAATAATCATGCCAAATCCAATGTTGTTGCTTCTAGTAATTCTCTTGATTCAACTAATGATTCTCTTAGCCAAGTTACACTTGAGCAAGAAAATATCTTATTGAAGGGAATTATAAATAAAGGTGTTTACAAGAGCCTTGCCAGAAGTAAGCAATTTGAGGAAATTGTACGCAAGCAAGGACGGCACCGGAAGAATCAAGGTGTTGGTTTTGAACGAAAGTTCAATGCCAATGGAGTTGAGTGGGAAGAAGATCAATACCCCAAGACGAAGTTTGTTCCTCAATAAGAGAAGTATGATCCTACTTCTTTCGAAGGGACACAAGCTCAGGATGATCCTCCACCACAAGACCACAAGCAAAAAGGAAAGGATAAGCTTCAAGAGTAAATTGATGCATATGAAGAAGCTCCTAAGGCCTTGGTCAAGTGGGTTCCCAAGACTACATCAAGTTCTACTTCATCAAGTTCCACTACAACCCCAAGGATTCCCATCAAGATGATGTGGATCCAGAAGAAGAAGAACTAGAGAGTTCTTGAGGGTGACTCTGCCAACACACTTCACTCACATCATTTTGGCAAGGACAAGTGCAATCAACTTCCACATCTTGCACTAGTTCAAGGACTCACAAACCCTCTTGTTGGTAATACAAGTGACAAGGTAACCTAATGTTTTCATGGACATCATCTTGTGTGTACTTCACTCTATGTCTATGGATATCCTTGTTTGTTCCTTGTGGGACTAACCCGTGTAGGTATTGAAAGTGCAACTCACTCAAATGGATAGCTCCAAATGATCTACATCGGCATTGAGCATCCACCTCTTCAACACCTACATGAAGTCACATCATCGACAAAACCCAAGGTTAGTTCATCCCTCTTAGGGGGGGATATCATATCTAGGGGTATTTACTCTAAGACTTGAGCTAAAGCAACTCTAATGGTGTGAACACAATAATGCTTTATGCAAAAGTGGTAACTCCACTTGTGCTTAAACGATGAGTATGACCTATGATCAAATGTTCTCATTGGACTCCTAAGTCAATATAGTCATATATAGATGACCTAGTCATCACAAATTGCTTCATAGATGCTAGAGTGGTTGTGCATGCTTTGCCACATATTTCATTTGCCATTTTATTGTGTGAGCATGTTGGTTGCATATTTTACTCATTCGAGGACATCCACTTGTTGTTTTGATTGTTTGGCTCTTTATCTTTTGCCAAGTGGATGGACAAGAATGCCTAAGAACCTTCTCTAGCTATCTACACTTTTCTCGTCTCAAACTCTATTCATGCTACATCACAAAGTTTATCAAGTCAGATTCGAACCACCCTATGTGAGGAGCACTCAGAGTCCCCGATTGATCATAGACATGAACTTCCGAAACCTCTTTGTGCATTTTGGTTTGACTGAGTCATCCATTTTGGTCAAACCGAGTTCACTAAGTTGATCTAGGTTTTCATCTCGGTGCAACCAATTTACTTCGTCACACCGAGTTGCAGCAACCACTTGTGATTCTGCAATCTCGGTGCAACCGAGTTGTTCCACTCGGTCACACCGACATGGTCGGGATATAAATAGCCACGGGTGAGATGTTGCAAAATTCTTCAAAACCCCTCAGCCCGCGCGTGTCCTGCTCTTCCTCCTCGGGTCTCCGGATGGCCTCCTCGCCACCAGCGAGCTCTTGCCACTAGTTTCTGTCGCTGTCAACATAATCTTCTCCGCCGTCGCCGTCGTAGCAAACACCTGCCGAACTAGGGTATGTGTTCGACCCCTTGTGATGTCTATTTACCTCCGATTCCTAGCACGAGGACAATGCCATGATTCTTGCCACGAATGAAATCGATCCATCTAGCTAAATCTTCCTTAGGCTTAGTTTGATTTGAAAAATTTAGGGTTAGCTCTCGGTAGAACTCATCTCGGACCGATCGAATCGTAGAAATCGGTCTCACCAATTTGGCTTAGGCCATTGCACATGCGCTTTTCGGTCTGATCGAAAACAGCAAATCGGTGTGTCGGGGAAGCTGATCCACGAACACCTATGGGGACCAGCGGACCGAGCCCCTTTCGGTTCGGCGGGGGGCGGAGATCGCATGAAGAGCGGATCAAGGCGAAGCACACGAGCAGTTTACCCAGCTTCGGAGCTCTCCGGAGAGATAATACTCCTACTGCTGCTTGTCTGATTGTATTGTGTTCTTGCTCGGGAGCGCTAAGTGCTACAGTACACACGATCTGCTAACGAGACCGAGCGAGAGTGTTTTCTGGTTTCGAACCCCCCCTTCTACATTGCGCATGGGCCTCCTTTTATATGCTCAAGGGGTCACCAACAGGTGGCAACATAGTCAAGGGTAAAAATGGAAAAGGTGTTGCGGTTGGTACAACTACCTGTACAGTGTATCCTACCTAACCCTGACGGCAGGGGACAAAGGCATTAAATGCCCGTCTGCGTCGCCCAAACAGTGCAGAAAGGGACCGTCAGGGACGCCACCGCTTGCCACGATGGCCATCTTGTCAGCGTCGCTTGCCACCGCGCACCGCTGGCTGCACAGCCTCCCGCCACGCGCGCCTGCGAAGGCCCCAGGGCGACACGTTGGCGGATGCGCTGGAGCACGGGTACAGAGTGATCGCTTGCCGCGGCAAGTGCCTTGCCGCGGTCGTTGTCTTGTCGCGTCCGGAAGCTTGTCGCTCACCGGGCCTTGCCGGGACGCGTGGCGCGTTGCGGCAAGTTCCTTGAGATGCCTTGGTTGGCCTTCCCGGCAAGCTCCTCTTGTCGGGGCCTTGTCTCCTTGGTTCAAATACTTTGTTCTTGAATGGCTCCAAAGGAACCATGGAGGACCTTGGCGGTCACCCGGCAAGCCTTGCCGCGGGGCGCTGCAACTGCCCGTGCACAAGTTCGGGATACTAGGGTACCCCTGCTCTAGTACACCAACAGGAGCCGCCGGGCCTGGGCCACACACGGTGCCGAGCGCTGTTGGGCTAGGCCCAAAACAGGGCACGGGCACGCGCGGCCTGGGTTACGCCGTATCTTACTCCGTATCCACCGCGCCCTCCCCGAACAGCACACGTTGAATGCGGCATCATGGGAGAGATCGTGGGTGGTTTCTTTATTCGGAAAGGCGGAATGTCCGCCCCCTCCCTCTTTATAAGCAGGGGAAACAGGGGCAGTTCGCCCATCTCGCCGGTTTCTACTCCAATCTCGGAAATCTCCGCCGCTCCCCCCCCCTTCTTCTCAAAGACGAAAGAGAGCAGCGCGCCGCCCCCCATTGCCACCAGCACCACCAACACCGTCGATCTCCCCCACCACCTCCGCCATGGCTCCGAAAGTCGATAAGGGGAAGGGCGTGAAATCGGTCGAGGCGCAGCGGCTCGCGGCGCTGCGAAAGGAGCGGGCCATCTTCCCCCCTCAGCTTGCCGCGAAGGAGCTGAGGGAGTACTACTACCTCTTCTGGTCGACGGAGACGCGAGCGCATCCGCGCACGAAGGTACTCCCAGCTGCCGCTTTGGAACTGGCTCCGAAGGGATACCCCTTCTTTGCGCTGTTCTTCTACTGCGGGCTCTGCCCGCCCTTCTCTGAATTTTTCTGTGACATCATGAACACCTACGGGTTCCGCCTCCTTGACTTCACCCCCAATGCCGTTCTGACCATGGCAGTTTTCGCACATCTCTGCAAAAAATTTGTCGGGGTCCATCCAAACGTAGCTCTTTTTCGCCACTTCTTTATGCCCCGAGTCGAGAGAGGAGAGCCTTTATCCAGCGGAATCGCCTGGATCTCGAGAGTCGGCAAGAAGGAAGCTTATCTGGAGGGAGAGCTCCGCAGCAAGTGGGAGGAATGGAGAGCAGAGTGGTGCTGGATTGTCGAGGAGAACCCGCAGCCATTTACCGCCCTGCGACAAGCCCCAATAGCGCGCGGCAACGATTGGAGCAACGGGGCCCCGGAAGACGATAGGCTGAAGATTGCCGTCACCCGGATCCTTCGCCTCAGGCTTGCCGGGCTCACCGTAGGTGCCGTTGGCGCAGATTTTCTTCGCCGCCACATCGCCCCCCTGCAGGAGAGGAGGAGACCCGCCTGGGAGTTCCAGAACTCGGCGGATATCATGAGGCTGCGCCCGGGCCTCAACTTCAACTTCACTGTCCTGGAGCTGGACGCGATGCTCCTGGAACTGTTCAAGCGCGATCCTCAACATCCATTCATGTTGCCGAGGGGTGTCATTCCATTGTGCAACAACTCCTCGCTCGACCGCATCCGTGCAATGATGCCGCTGTGCGACTCGCATGGAATTGTACCAACTTGGCATGAGCCGGCAGACGCCGTCGTGCAGGAGTTCTTTGACGGCTTGGTTGAAGTGCCGGTCTGCTCCGACGAGCAGAAAAGCCTTACTCGCGACACCACCGACGCGGAGATGCAATGCATCGCCACTAGGCTGGAAGAGGCGGCTGCAGCAGCTGCCGCGGGCGAGTTTGGATTCACCATGGAGGAGGCAAAGGCAGCAGAGGCGGCAAGCCTTGTCGAGCGAGAGGAGTTCGCCGGCGAGGAATAGCTTGTCGGGCCTGAAGCCGAGTCGAGCGAGCCCGGCGAGGGAGAGCTTGTCGGGCCCGAACCTTCAGCCAGCTCGCCGCAAGCGGAGCCCCCAGCTCCACCAAGAAGGCGTCTCCGCAAGGCTGGGGATGTAGTGGGGCGGCAAACGAGTCAACAGCCGCCGTGCCGCGCGACACGCTCTACCGCGGCAAGCACTGTTGCCGCGGGAGCGCCTCACGCTGCTGCGGCAACTGGGGCGGGGTCTTCCCGGTACACCGCTACTGCCCCTGCCAAGCGGGCAAGCGAACCTACTCCTCCGGCTCGTCGCACTGGAGGCGAGCCGGACTTCGATCTCTCCGCACTCAGCTCCGACGAGGAAGAAGAAGAGTAAGATTCTTTGCTGTACTTGTAACTCTTCAATTTTGTTGCTTTGTCTTGTATCTGATTTGCTTTACTCTGAACCTATTCCTTTTCAGGACGCTGGCCCAGAGAGCAGCGAAGAGAGCCAAGGCCCCGGTGATTGTCATCGAGGATGATCCCATTGCGACGGCAGGGGACATGTCCGAAACCACCTTGCCGGACCCGGCAAGCATTCCTCAAAGCAGCCCCCAGCGTAGCCCCCAGCGTAAGTATATGGTTTACTTCTTGCTGTCAGGCGCTCATGGGTGCTCTTTCTTCGCTGATATCTGACTATTGGTTTGTGTAGGAGCAGAGCAGCCTCACCAGGAGTGCCCGGAGGCCGCTCCCGAAGTGCCATCTGCTTCGACTACACCGCCAAGGGAGGCTTCCCCGGCAAGGGAGCGTTCTACGGCAAGGGAGAATTCTCCGGCAAGGGACAGTTCTCCGGCAAGGGACAGCACCACTGATCCTCCGGTGGTTGAGACCACGACTGCAGATCCTAGCACAGGTAATCCTCTTGCTTGAAAACTTCCCTTGGGCTCTTCTTCTTCTGATTTTCTTTTTGGATATTTGTTTGACTTTTCTCCCCTCTTCGGTCGCCGGATCCATCTGCTACGGATCCGATGGAAACTGAGGTCGCCGGCGAGGAGAATGCGCGCAGCAACACCGACGACGCCGTTGCCACCGAAGGAGAAGCCGGCGCTGATGAGCCTGCCGACGAAGAGGCCGCCAAAGCTGCAGCCGCAGAAGCTGGCGAGGGATCTGGCGATCGCACTAACGGCCCCGAGGCCGCAGGAGCGCCAGGCGCTGCGCCGACCGCTGATCCCTCCGCCGCTGCTGCAGCGCCAGGCTCCGAAGAGCCCCAGCCTGGCACCTATTTGAAGGCCGGCGATGGCATCTTCATCAAGCTCCCCTGGGCGTCAAGCTCCAGGGCGCCGGTCGAAGGAGAGATTTTGGATGGAGAGGTGCTCGCCTCCGCTGGGCTGTTGCTGGTCGACGCGCCAAGCAGCAGCAGCGATGAGCCTGAGGAGGAGCGGCTGCTTCGGAAGCTGTTGTCGTTGTACCGCGCCCGACAAGCCAAGTTGGAATCCCGAGAAGCGCTTGTCGCGAGGGCGGGAGTGGACATTGAGAAGCGTGCTGAGGAGCTCCGGGGTCTCAGGCAGGAAACTCTCCGATCCCTGGCAGAGGAGCGGGAGCAGGTTGCCGAGGAGTGGAAAGCCTTCCTCCTCGAGAAGGCTGAGGTCGAAGAGCAACAGCGGCTCGCTGCCGAGAAGCTATCTGTGCAGGAAGGTGAGTTGGCGCAGCGCAAGGTCAACCTTGACAGCCACGAGGAGGATCTTGCCGCGTGCGAGCAAGCAATTGGCGGGGCTCTCAAGGAAGCAAAGGATGCTGCCGCAGCTGCCGAGGCCGCCAAGAAGGAGCTGGAGACGAAGACGGCGCAGCTGGAGGCCGATCTCAAGGCGAGCGGCGAGGAGCTTGCCGCGCTCAAGCGTGAGCGCGAGAAGGACGCCGCCGCTCATGGCGAGCTGCAGGATCGTCTCGCTGAGACGAGCAAAGAGCTTAGCACCGCCAAGGACTCCAACGCAGATCTTGAGTTGAAGCTGGCCACTTTGACCAAGACGCTGGACGGCGCCAGGGAGCAAGAGGTGGCCTTGAAGGAGAAGATCAAGGCCGACGAGGCGCTGCTGGCGAGTGCTACTGCCGCCCAGAATGCTTTTAGGGAGACTGTGGAGCACTGGACCGAGTGTCTGGTGAATGTTGCCGCAACCATCGACGGGGAGCTGGCGCAGCTGGGGATGGAGGATCTCGGGTACTCCTCCGATGAGCACCTCCAACCCAGCGCCAAGCTCAGCTTGTTCTTCAAAGGCGTGGCGACGGCCCTCCAGCGACTCCGGGAGAAGATCCCAAAGCAGCTGGCCGACGAGTCGCGCAAGATCTATGCAGGAGTTCTTCAAAAGGTGCTGGTGAAGGTGGCCTTTCGCAACCCAGGCCTCAACCTCACCAACGTCCTCAGGTCCCTGCCGCCGGATGCTGATATGGAAGCGCTCAAGGCCCTTGTCGCACCCATTGTGGACAAGGTGAGCGAGATCAAGAGGGTTGAGGGCGATCGCGTAGATTAGGTCGCCTGTTTTCTCTTTATCTTGTCGCTGCTGGTCATGTTATAAGAACAATCTGTTAGAGCTGCGACAAGCTATCTTGTAATATAACTTTGTTTTGGGTAGAGATTGCTGTGTTATTTCCTTTACTTGATTCCTTCCTTTGTAAGTTTTTGCCCTACGCTTTTAGGGAACTTGTCGGCGCAGGCACCTTAGCCGCGAGCGCTGAGTGCGGGATATCAGCAGCCTGCTGGCAGTGCCGCTTCCGACAAGAAACCTTGTCACAACTAGTCGCAGCTCACTTAAGTTGTTGAGCGGGCACGAAACAAAGTAAGGGTGCAACTAGCTACAAGTTGATTCCTCCGCGCATAGGTTTTCCATACAAAGTACGGTCGTTCGAGGAAGATAACTTAAAAATTTAAAACTGATTGCTCAAACTTTGGCAACTTAGCTTTTTTGTCGTTTGCTTTCCGGTAAGGCGAAACTTCCTTGAACGATGCCTAGTCCACACCATTATCTTCTCCTTTCCCCCCGGCAAACTAGTGTGAGGGTAAAAATGGAAAAGGTGTTGCGGTTGGTACAACTACCTGTACAGTGTATCCTACCTAACCCTGACGGCAGGGGACAAAGGTATTAAATGCCCGTCTGCGTCGCCCAAACAGTGCAGAAAGGGACCGTCAGGGACGCCACCGCTTGCCACGATGGCTATCTTGTCAGCGTTGCTTGCCACCGCGCACCGCTGGCTGCACAGCCTCCCACCACGCGCGCCTGGGAAGGCCCCAGGGTGACACGTTGGCGGATGCGCTGGAGCACGGGTACAGAGTGATCGCTTGCCGCGGCAAGCGCCTTGCCGCGATCGTTGTCTTGTCACGTCCGGAAGCTTGTCGCTCACCGGGCCTTGCCGGGACGCGTGGCGCGTTGCGGCAAGTTCCTTGAGATGCCTTGGTTGGCCTTCCCGGCAAGCTCCTCTTGCCGGGGCCTTGTCTCCTTGGTTCAAATACTTTGTTCTTGAATGGCTCCAAAGGAACCACGGAGGACCTTGGCGGTCACCCGGCAAGCCTTGTCGCGGGGCACTGCAACTTCCCGTGCACAAGTTCGGGATACTAGGGTACCCCTACTCTAGTACACCGACACGGTGTAACTGAGTTCAATTCTCTGTGAAACCCTAGCAATCTTGGTGCCACCAAACTGTGACTCGGTCTGACCGAGTCTACTATTTTAGGTTCCAAATGTTGCTCTGGTATCACCGAGTCTATCAATTCGGTAGCTCCGAGATCATTTCTGTAGAGAACTAAAACTAAGTTTTTGACTCATTTGTTTTGCAAAATCTCTGTACTTTGTGATGCTCATCTACTCTGCCTCATCTATAATCTATTCACAGGGTTTGTTGTCCGTTGGCCTGCTAAGATGTCTGACCAAAGTGATAGCCGGAATAAGTCTGAAGATCAAGTGCAAATGAGTGAGGGCACTAGTACCTCAAGCAGCTATGATGAGGGCAGCAGGAGCACACCTAGTAACTTGCCCAAGGCAGCCACTAGAGCAAGGAAGAAGAGATCCTCAGATTCTGAAGATGAAGATTATGTTGCATATGAGGATGAGGCCATCTCAAATAGGAAAGTGGTGAAGAAGGAGTTTGGCACTGCTTCTTGAACAAAGCCAGGCATGAACAAGAAGGCACCAGCTAGGAGAATCCCAACATCCAAGCCAAGAAAAGTTGCCACAGGAGAGACCATGCAACCCACTATAGAATGAGATGAAGGTGAAGCAGCTGGTGATGGCAAGAAGAAGAGGGCAAGAACGACTACTGCAAAAGTTCTTGGAAGGTCAACTATGGTGAGAGATTCTGAAGAGGAAGAGGAAGAGGATGCTGCACCAGCACCCAAATCCCAAAAGCTTATGGGAGATGCAATCAAGTCAGGGGCTGCTCCCAAGCCCAAACCTGCTCCCAAAGCTATTGCTCCAGCCACCAAGTCTGCACCCAAGAGAAGCACAAGAAACATCCCGAGAAGAACAAGGCCCTAGTGCCTGAAGCTGAAGAAGAAGAAGCAGAAGCCCAAGTGCTGAGAAAGCTCAAACCAAAGATACCAGACCACAATGGCACTCATCCAGTGGCAGAGGACATGAGCATCAGGAAGGATGCAGGTCTAAGACTTTGGAGGAAAAGTGATCCTTATGCTGTGAGAAGGAGAACTGTAGTGGATTACAGGTTCCACACTAAAGAACAACAAGACTTACATGAGACCATTCTATTTGATAAGAAGCCAATTGTCTGTGACATGAGATGGGTTGACTAGACATACATCAGAGAGAATGAAGATCACTTCACAGGTGTCTACGATAGCTTCAAGGCTTGTGGAGTTGACAAGTTTGTTGGACAGAAGCTCACTAAGTGGAATGGTGAGCTGATCATGCAATTCTACTCCACTGCTCACTTCTATCCTAATGGAAGGATTGTATGGATGTCTGAAGGTACTAGGTACCAATCAACTGTTGCTGAATGGGCCAAGTTGATAAATGCCCCAGCAGCTCATGAGGATGACTTGGATGTGTATGCCAAGAAGAAGAAAGACCACAACTCAATGGCTAGTATGTACAAGGAAATTCCTGATGAAGGCCTGTAAACTCATAAGCTGGGCTCAATGAAGTTTCTGTTGTCTGGTCTGCCTACAATCAACACCATCCCAAGGCATACTCTTTTGCCCAAGTCTGGAGATCATAGGATGATAGGAGTACATTCAATCAACTTGATGCACATTTTGTATGTTCCTTAGAAATTCAAGGTGATGAGTCTGATTGTAGAAATAATCAAGAGGATAGCTGCTGATCAGAAGAGGTCTTGTGGGTATGCTCCACAAAATTAGGTGCTCATCAACTAAAAGATGGGCACATGCACTTATTTGTTGGACAAGGAGTACTTACCTCTCAAGCCAGATTTTGAAGACAACACAGTTGGCATGTATGAGAATGATCCTTCATCAGTGCAAGCACTTGAGAAGAGAGCAAAGGCAAGGGCAGAAAAAGATGCAAAGATGCCAAGTGCTGAAGAGGCATCTCAGGTGTTCTTGAAGAGCAAACAAGATCAACTTGGATTTCTGATCCAATCCACCTTGAGGATTGAGAAGGGCTTGGCCACCCTGACTCAGAATCAGGAGAGTTTGGAGAGAATCATTGAGCAAAAATTCTATAATCTTGATGTAAAAGTAACTGAGATTCAGTCAGTAGTTGAGCAACTCCAAGAGGAAGCAGAGGAGAAGAAGGGCAAGGAAACTACAAAAGCTTTTTAGTATGTGACAAGAGGTCAGAGGTCTGCTGCAGTGCCAGTTCCAGACACACGAGCTACTACATCTACAAGTAGCCACAGCTTCAATGCCACCTCTAGCAGCCACTCCAGCAACT
This sequence comes from Triticum aestivum, assembly GCF_018294505.1. Classification (NCBI taxonomy): domain Eukaryota; kingdom Viridiplantae; phylum Streptophyta; class Magnoliopsida; order Poales; family Poaceae; genus Triticum; species Triticum aestivum. Next base: position 167,946,620 of record NC_057810.1, read on the forward strand.
CCAGCTACATCAACTGAAGCCTTCGTTCTTGGAGTCATCTCTACACCACCTCATGGAGAGCAAGCCTGAGAGACGCATAGCACTATGCATATTAGAACTTTTTGGTAACTTGTTGCCAAAGGGGGAGAAATATGTATAGATCATAGCCTTCGAGAGAGAGAGTGTTGCTTTTTGTCTCTCTTGCACTTTATGTGGTTGAACTTTATTGTATGCTTGCTTGATACATTTTGTCCTTTTTTGAGATACTTGGATGATCATGTGTTTGATCATATGGTACTTTAATGTGTGCTTGAATGATATTATCTCTTATATTCATAGATGGTCATTCACTTTGCTTGGTGATGAGTGCATGCTTTTAATTGTTATCATTTTGAGCGCTCCACCAAGATGTATGTGACATGGAAGAATGACCCATGATCCTAACAGATTGTGCATTTGTAGTCCAAAGCAAATTTTAAATAATGCACACATTTAGGGGGAGCTCTTGCTTATCACATACTTCTCAAAGCGACGATGTATTTCAATCTTATTATCATTTGTCAAAGATTTGATCTATATGTTGTCATCAGTTACCAAAAAGGGGGAGATTGAAAGTGCAACTATCCCTGAGTGGTTTTGGTAATGATTAACAACATATAGCTCATTGAACTAATGCCTTTTTAAGATGAATATTTTAGGAAAGTTCAATGATTGGCATGGCATGGATTAGGAATGTGGACCCCTCAAAATGCTAAGGACAAAGGATTGGCTCAAGCTCTAAAGATCAAGACTCTACATTTTACTTTTAGTGATCTAAGATCACATTGAGTCCATAGGAAAGCCAATACTATTAAAAGGGGATGAGGTGTTGCTTAATGGCTACCTTGCTCAAAATGGTTTGTGATATGCTCCAAAAGCCCTCAAACACTTTCTCATATCCACATATGTCCCAAACCAAAAGTAAAACTCGGCCCCACCGATTTGATCTATCCGGCGCCACCGAGTTCATTTGACATAGCCACTGCGAGAAACCCTAGTCACTTTGGTCTAACCGATAGGGATCTCGGTCTCACTAAGATGGGATTGCAAACTCTCTGTTTCCCTTCGTAACGTTTCGGTCCAACCGAGATGAGCGACCGGTCCCACCGAGTTTGCAATATAAACTCCCTGTTTCCCTTTCGTAATATCTTGGCCCCACCGAGATGAGTGAATCGGTCCCATCGAGTTTGCCTAACCAACTCTCTGGTTAGCTTATTACCAAAGTCGGTCCCACCGAGTTTGAATAATCGGTCTCACCGAGATTACGTTATGCCCCAACCCTAAAAAATTTGGTTCCGACGAGTTGACATGTCGGTCCAACCGAAATGCTAACGGTCACATTATGAACTAAATCGGTCCGACCAAGTTTTCTGATTCAGTCCCACCAAGTTTGGTAAATTGTGTGTAACCGTTAGATTTTGTGTGGAGGCTATATATACCCCTCCACCCACTCCTCATTCATGAGGAAAGCCATCAGAACGTGCCTACACTTCCAACATTCATTTTCTGAGAGATAACCACCTACTCATGTGTTGAGGCCAAGATATTCCAATACAACCATATGAATCTTGATCTCTAGCCTTCCCCAAGTTGCTTTCCACTCAAATCATCTTTGCACCTAATGCAATCCTATGAGAGATAGTCGAGTGTTGGGGAGACTATCAATTGAAGCACAAGAGCAAGGAGTTCATCATCAACACACCATCTATTACCTTTTGGAGAGTGGTGTCTTCTAGATTGGTTAGGTGTCACTTGGGAGCCTCCCACAAGATTGTGGAGTTAAACCAAGGAGTTTGTACGGGCAAGGAGATCGCCTACTTCGTGAAGATCTACCCTAGTGAGGCAAGTCCTTCGTGGGCGATGGCCATGGTGGGGTAGACAAGGTTGCTTCTTCCTGGACCCTGTGTGGGTGGAGCCCTCCGTGGACTTGCGCAGCCATTACCCTTCATGGGTTGAAGTCTCCATGAACGTGGATGTACGATAGCACCACCTATCGGAACCACACCAAAAATCTCCGTGTCAACATTGCGTTTGCTCCCTCCAAACTCCTCCCCTTTACCTTCATATGCAATGATTTAAATTCGCTGCTATACTCTTAGAATTGCATGTGTAGGTTGATTGGTTGACTTGTGCTAAGTTGCTAAAATCTGCCAAGAACTAAAATTGGGAAAAGGAAAGATTTTTATTTGGTCAAGTAGTCTAATCACCCCCCCCCCTCTAGACATACTTTCGATCCTACAACATCAGGCTCCATATTAATTTTGTGCTGACAGAGAGTATATCCAATAGCAGCTCGATGCTTCTTTAGAATTTTCAATAATCTTTATTCTTCATGTCCTGAAAGGTTAGCACTAATAATAACATGATGTATCTTTTTCTCATCAAGATGGAGGAGGCATCAATAATCTTTCTTCTTCATGTCCTGAAAGGTTAGTACTAGTAATGGTGTGAGTGTCTGGCAATTGTTTAAATTCAAATAGAGGCTCACCTTTAGATGGAGGAGGACCTCCTAGAGTTTGAATGGGCATATTATGTTCGAGTAGAGGTCGTTGTTCAAAGAAGATTTTATCTATTTCATTTCTCTCATGCATATGCATATCATTTTCATGGTCAAGCAAATATTTTTCTAGTGGATCAGTAGGAGGCACAACAAAGAAGCAAGACCAATTATTCCATCTTTACTAGGTAAATCTTTCTTGTGAGGTTGTCTATTAAACTAGGAAAAATTAAACTCATGAGAATAATCACCAAAGTGAACACTGGCAGATTTTGAAGACAATCTATAGTAGCATTGACAGTCTTTAAGAAAGGTCTACCAACAATAATGGGACAAAAGTCATCTTGTGGGGAACCAAGAACTAGAAAATCAGTAGGGTATTTTATTTTCCCACACAAGACTTCAACATCTCTAACAATCCCAAGTGGTGTGATGGAGTCTCTATTAGCTAGTTTAATAGTGACATATATGTCTTCTATTTAAGCGGGTGCTATGTCATTCATAATTTCTTGGTTTGAGGTAAAAGGAATAGCACTCACGCTATCATCTAAGTCACATAAACCCTGTAACAAGGATCTCCTAGCTTACCTGAGACAACAGGCATGCCAACAACATGTCTATGTTTATCTTTTTCATCGGGTTTGGCCCGTCAAAATTTTCTACTAAGAGATCTTTAACCATAGCAACACTAGGTTCTACTTTAATTTGTTCAGCAGGTTTAGCTGCTCTTATATGACTTTTGCAAACCACAATTGAAACCTTAGCATGTTCCTTTATCCTAACAGGAAAAGGTGGTTTTTCAATATAAGCAGTAGGCAGAACTGGATCAACTTTGTTAATAATAGTTTCATCTTTATCTATGTTGGGTTCTTTAATTTCTTCTTTAATAGGTGGGTGATATTTAAACCACTTCTCCTTAGGGAGATCAACATGAGTAGCAAAGGATTCACAGAAAGAGGCTAATATCTCATAGCCAAGTCCATATTTAGTGCTAAACTTGTGAATAGCATCGGTATTCATAAAAGATTTAACACAATAAATTCAAGCTTAATACCTGACTCTTTACCTTCCTCGAGTTCCCAATCTTCAGAGTTGCATTTAATTCTTCAAAAAGGTCCCACCTGAATTCAATAATCTTCTTCATAAAAGAACTAGTACAAGAAGTATCGAGCATGGATTTATCATCACAAGAAAGTTGAGCATAAAAATTCTAAATGATAATTTCTCTTTAGAGCTCATGATTGGGGCATGAATATAACATTGACTTAAGCCTCCCACAATCTAGAGTGATACTTTCTCCTTTACGAGGCAAAAATTATATATATAATTCCAATCATGAGGAACTAGATGCAAAGAATATATTTTCGTGAAATTCCAGTTTCAGTCGATTCCAATTCCAAGATCCAATATCATCGCATAGCCTATACCATGCCAATGCCTTTCCCTTCGAAGATAAAGGGAAAACCTTCTTCTTAGATTCATCTCCGGGCAAACTTGTAAGCTTAAATAACCACAAATTTCATCCACATATATCAAATACATATAAGGATGTTCAGTTCCATCTCTTGCGTAAGGATTAGCTAGCAGTTGTTCTATCATACCCGAAGGAATTTCATAACCAATATTTTTAGTAGGTACATTAGGTTGAGGGGAAACTAATTGTGGTTCCGATCGAGGTGAAGATACCCCGAACAAACCCCTCAAAAGGATGATCCTCCATAGTAACAAGTGACAATAAATTTCAGCATGTAGTAATAATTGTCCCTTACCAATTTCCACTTACCAAAGAGCGCTTCACTCCCCGGCAACGGCGCGAGAAAAGAGCCTTGATGACCCAAAGTATAGGGGATCAATCATAGTCCTTTCAACAAGTAAGAGTGTCAAACCCAGCAAGGAGCAGAAGGAAATGATAAGCGGTTTTAAGCAAGGTAATGTCTGCAAGCAGTGAAATTTTCGGTAACAGGTTGTTTGATAGCCTGATAATTTTTAGAAAGCAAGTAATGGTAACAGTAACAAAAGTGTAGCACAGTAGCCCAATCCTTTTGAGGCAAAGGACTGGCCAAAATGGTCTCCTATAATAATCAAAGCGTTCTTGAGGGTACACGGGAATTTCATGATATCACTTTCATCATGTTGGCTTGATTCATGTTCGCTACATTGATAACTTGATATGTGGGAGGGTCGGTGCTTAGGTGTTGTTCTTACTTGAACAAAGATCCTACTTTTGATTAACCCCCTCACAAGCATCCGCAACTACGAGAAAAGTATTAAGATAAAATCTAACCATAGCATTAAACTTTTGGATCCAAATCGGTCCCTTACGAAGTAGCGCATAAACTAGGGTTTAAGCTTCTGTCACTATAGCGGCCCATCATCTAATAACTACTCCAGAATGCATTCCCTTGGGCACAAATATGGTTAAGTGTCATGTAGTCGATGTTCACATGACACCACTAAGGGAGTCACAACATACATATCATCAAAATATCGAACACATATCAAGTTCACATGATTACTTGCAACATGACTTCTCCCGTGACCTCAAGAACAAAAGTAACTACTCACTAATAATAATCATGCTCAAGATCAGAGGGGTACTAAATGGCATAATGGATCTGAACATATAATCTTCCACCAAATAAACCATATAGTAATCAACTACAAGATGTAATCAACACTACTAGTCACCCTCAAGTACCAATCTAAGGTTCCGGTACAAATATTGAACACAAGAGATGTAACACCCCAAAAATTTAACCATGTTTTGTTTATTCAAATTTACCAGGAGTTTAAATTTTTTATTTTTCTGGACTTTCTTTTGATTTCAGAAACCTCCCTTCTCTTTGATTTTTGTGGAGTTTTTACCTTAAGTGAAAACTTTCCAAAAATATTATTGGACTTGTATACTCTCTCAATAAAACAATTCTCTTATCAGTGCATTTATTTGCATAATTGTTTTCCTGAGCTTTATTCTTTTAAAATAATTTTTCAAAGGTTTTAGAGCCTCTTTTGCATTGCAACCATTTGATAAATGCATTTGAAATTTTCACCAAAAACTTGGGGATGACATATGATGTCCCTAAATCACTTTTATGCAAAAATATTCCTTAGTCATTTGGAGATTTTGAATTTTACCACAAGTTTTTAAATCTGGTCCAGTTGCACTTTTGCACTACAACCTATTTAAATACTTCTTTAAAACTTCCACCAAAATTAGGGGAGGTCAGTAGGAGTATATTATCCATCTTTATGCAAAAACCCAGTTATGTCCTTTGAAAAAATTTGAGTGAATCAACCTCATTTTCATTCTGGTCCAACTTGATAATTTGTACTGCAACCATATTTTAACTTGATCCTTTACCCATGATTCTTTTTGCTTCTTGTAGTCCTTCCTACAAAACCCTTAAGTCCAGGAGCATGAACCCATTGGAATATTTTTGGTCCATGAAATGACAGCCTTTAGTTTCTGCCCAAAATTGGTTTTCTCAAATAGTTGCACTAACAAGTTTCTATGTTTAACAAACTAACCTGGCCATCACCACCTACACCTAAAGAGACGCTGATCTGGAGATTTTGGCCACTCCAAGAACTGCCTAGATGCCTCTAGAATTTTGTCAAACACCTTGTGTGCATGGCCAGTTTTGGCATGATTTTTAGTTAGCTCTCTAACTTGATCCCCTGACCAAACCATCATGTCCACTAATCCCCTAGCTAGTGATAACCTAGCCCTGCTAATTTGTGTTTGCATCCGAGCCTCCTAGCTCACCAGGGCATTTCGTCGAACGGTCACCGTGCGTGCTCTGGGCGCGGCCAGAGCGCGCGTTTTGCACGTGCGTGCGCCCGAGCCGCCGCGTCCCACTGCCGCCCCCCCGCGCGCGTCCTGGCCACTCCCCTCACACAGCCTGCATGCCCGACTCCTCCCTCGCTGCAGAGCCGCCCCTAGAGCCCTACAGCACCGCCGTTAGGTTGGTCGTGGCCACTAGTGGCCGGCCACAGCAGGACCTGAGCATGGCAGCGCCGCCCGAGCCACCCACGCGCCCCAGCTCGTCCCGTGAGCAGTGCGGAGTTCGTCGGAATGTGCCGGCCAGCGCCACGTGGCCCTGCTAACTACAGCGAGGCGGTTCGCCAATCTTATCTCAGGCCGCCGCGGGAACAGACCTCGGCTGTCTATAAAAGGAGCCCCAAGCGCGTCCAATCCCTTAGGCGACCTCACACCATCCTCCTAGTGCTTCCCTAGCCTCCAACCGACCTGGGAAGGCCATCTTCTTCGTCTCCGGCCATCTCGGCCACCGCCGCCCTCCGGTGCCGTTCATCGCAACCAGGCCCTCCCCCGACCATCGAACACCACCACCCACTTCCCCTCAACCTTGCGAAGCCACTCAGACCCTCAAAAGCGATCGGGAACCACCATAGCCAGAAGCCCCAAAAACTCCCGAGGCCACCTCCGCCAAGGAGCTCGCCGTCGGCGACTCCCTCCGTCCCCACCTGCCTAGCGACCACCGGGAGGACCGCCCTGGACTGGCGGATCCATCCCTGCCCACGGAGCCCCACGAGGAGCCGCCAATCGTCGGCGACGATCGCTGGAGTTTCGCCCCCGCTCGGACAGAGGAAGAGGAGGGAGAGGCGACTGGTCAAACCTGACCAGTGGGCCCCCTGGACCCACTGTCAGCGCCCATGCTCCAGTCCACACTGGATAAGTGAAGACGTAAACTCAGAATATGCCTTCGACGTGGTTAGTTTTGAAACATTTTTCCTTTTCTTCTGTTTTATTTTAAAAACAGAATTTGACCAAAACTTTGACTAGCTATAACTTTTTAAATATAACTCCAAATGAGATGATTCCTTTTCCTACCTCTCTCAAATATTGTCTAGTTTATTTTCAGATTTATTTGAAATTTTTTTAGACAACTTTTTGTACTGTTTTTGAAACTATGTATTAATTCAAAACTTTTAAATAGGATTTTTGGAGAGACGAAAACTTTCAAAAGTTTTGGAATGCACCCTGCCTCCCCACAACTTGAAGGAAGCATTCTGAACCCTGGCATAATATTGTGTGTGTTATTTGACACGATTATAACACCACCTTAATACGTAGAACTCGTTATTTTTTTGTGGTGATACAATCATTTGCATGAATGCATATTGGAGATTTCCTTGCTGTTGGAAATGGTCATGCTTGTGATAGTAATCATCCTCATATGCTTTTCGTGCCTGCCGGAAGGAAGCCGGGAAAGTCTTTGTCTTGGGTAGACCTGAGCTTGTCCCTAGTTCCTCGTCAGACGAGTGTGTCCGGTATGGCCTGATGGGGTATGATGAGTGGTGATTCTGTCTGTTGGATGAAATATATTCGTTATGCTAATCATGCAGGGAATACTTAAACCTCCTGAGTCGACCATAGATCGAGTCTTGTTCCGGTAACCCCCACACTTGTTTCGTACTACCACTTGTACCTGCCATAGGTAGGGTACGGTTCAGTAAGTTGTCAACCCCTTTCTAGCACACACCGTACAGAGGGGCCAGGATGAGGGTTCCATGGCCCTAGATTAAAGCCAGTCATCCGGTCAGGGGGCATGGGTGTTTCGGTTGTTGCCGAGGGGGTAGCTCCCCCAGTTTGCGCGCGGTATAAATTTTGTGATCCCGTGCTAATCGAGGTTGTAGCCTCCCCACTTAAAGTTTTGCTTGACTAGTGTCATGCGTGATTCCAGACACCAGTAAGTTAGGCTGGTGTGTGCGGTCAGGTGTGTTTTCAATTAAAAGACCGTAGACGGATGTCGGGGAAACTGATCCACGAACACCTATGGGGACCGGCGGACCGAGCCCCTTTCGGTTCGGCGGGGGGCGGAGGTCGCACGAAGAGCAGATCGAGGCGAAGCACACGAACAGTTTACCCAGCTTCGGAGCTCTCCGGAGAGATAATACTCCTACTGCTGCTTGTCTGATTGTATTGTGTTCTTGCTCGGGAGCGATGAGTGCTACAGTACATACGAGACCGAGCGTGAGTGTTTTCTGGCTTCCAACTCAGCCGAACCCTCCCTACATTGCGCATGGGCCTCCTTTTATATGCTCAAGGGGTCACCGACAGGTGGCAACGCAGAGAAGGGTAAAAGGGGAAAAAGGGGTTGCGGTTGGTACAACCACCTGCATAGTGCATCCTACCTAACCCTGACGGCAGGGGACAAAGGCATTGAATGCCCGTCCGCGTCGCCCAAACAGTGTAAAAAGGGACCGTCAGGGGCGCCACCGCTCGCCACGATGGCAGTCTTGTCAGCTTCGCATGGCACCGCGTACCGCTGGCTGCACAGCCTCTCGCCACGCGCGCCTGGAAAGGCCCCCAGGGTGACACGTTGGTGGATGTGATGGAGCCTGGGTACAGAGTGGTAGCCTGCCGCGGCAAGCGCCTTGCCGCGGCCGTTGTCTTGTCGGGTCCGGAAGCTTGTCGCTCACCGGGCCTTGCCGGGACGCGTGGCGCGCACCCGGCAAGTTCCTTGATATGCCTTGGTTGGCCTTCTCGGCAAGCTCCTCTTGCCGGGGCCTTGTCTCCTTGGCTTGAATACTTTGTTCTTGAATGGCTCCAGAGGAACCACGGAGGACCTTGGCGGTGACCCGGCAAGCCTTGCCGCGGGGCGCTACAACTGCCATTGCACATGTTCGGGATACTAGGGTACCCCTACTCTAGTACACCGACAGGAGCCCCGGGCCTGGGCCACACACGGTGTCGAGCGCTGTCGGCCTGGCCCAAAACAGGGCACGGGCACACGCAGCCTGGGTTACGCCGAATCTTGCTTCGTATCCACCGCGCCCTCCCGAACGGCAGGCGTTGAATGCGGCATCGTGGGAGAGATCGTGGGTGGTTTCTTTATTTGGAAGGGAGAAACGTCCGCCCCCTCCCTCTTTATAAGCAGGGGAAACAGGGGCAGTTTGCCCACTTCGCCGATTGCTACTCCATTCTCGAAAATCTTCGCCGCTCCCCCCTTCTTCTGAAAGCCGAAAGAGAGCAGCGCTCCGCCCCCCATTGCCACCGACGCCACCGACGCCGTCGATCTCCCTCGCCACCTCCGCCATGGCTCCGAAAGCCGACAAGGGGAAGGGCGTGAAATCGGTCGAGGCGCAGTGGCTCGCGGCACTGCGGAAGGAGCGGGCCGTCTTCCCCCCTCAGCTTGACGCAAAGGAGCTGAGGGAGTACTACTACCTCTTCTGGTCGACGGAGACGCGAGCGCATCCGCGCACGAAGGTACTCTTGGCCACCGCTTCGAGATTAGCTCCGAACAGGTACCCCTTCTTCGCGCTGTTCTTCTACTACGGGCTCTGCCCACCCTTTTCTGAATTCTTCTGTGACATCATGAACACCTACGGTTTCCGCCTCCTTGACTTCACCCCCAATGCCGTTCTGACCATGGCAGTTTTCGCACATCTGTGCGAAAACTTTGTCGGAGTCCACCCAAACGTAGCCCTCTTCCGCCACTTCTTCATGCCCCGGGTTGAGAGAGGAGAGCCCCTTGCCGCAGGAATCGGTTGGATCTCGAGAACTGGCAAGAAGGACGCCTATCTGGAGGGAGAGCTCCGCAGTAAATGGGAAGAGTGGAGGGTAGAGTGGTGCTGGATCGTCGAGGAGAACCCGCAGCCTTTCACGGCCCTGCGCCAAACCCCAGTAGTGCGTGGAAATGATTGGAGCAATGTGGCCCCGGAGGACGACAGGCTGAAGATTGCCGTCACCCGGATCCTTCGCCTCAGGCTTGCCGGGCTCACCGTAGGCGCAGTTGGCGCAGACTTTCTTCGCCGTCGCATCGCCCCCCTGCAGGAGAGGAGGAGACCAGCCTGGGAGTTTCAAAACTCGGCGGATATCATGAGGCTGCGCCCGGGCCTTAATTTCAAATTCACGGTCTTGGAATTGGACGCGATGCTTCTGGAGTTGTTCAAGCGCGACCCTCAGCACCCATTTATGTTCCCGCGGAATGTCGTTCCGCTGTGCTACAATTCGTCACTTGACCGCATCCGCGCGATGATGCCGTTGTGCGACTCGCACGGAATCGTCCCAACTTGGCAAGAGCCCGCCGACGACGTCGTGCGGGATTTCTTTGACGGCTTGGTCGAAGTGCCGGTCCGTGCTGACGAACAGAAGAGCCTCACCCGCGACACCACCGATGCGGAGATGCAGCGCATTGCCACCAGGCTGGAAGAGGAGGCGGCAGCTGCTGCCGCGGGTGAGTTTGGATTCACCGTGGAGGAGGCTGAGGCAGCGGAGGCGGCAAGCCTTGCCGAGCGCGAGGAGTTTGCCGGCGAGGAAGGGCTTGCCGGGCCTGAAGATGAGCCGAGCGAGCCCGCCGAGGGCGCGGGTGACCCGTTGCAGATCGGCTCTTCCTCCTCCCCACCTTCAGCCAGCTCGCCGCAAGCGGAGCCCCCAGCCCCACCAAGAAGGCGTCTCCGCAGGGCCAGGGATGTGGCGGGGCGGCATACGAGTCAACAGCCGCCGCAGCGCGCGACGCGCTCGACCGCGGCAAGCACTGTTGCCGCGGAAGCACCTCACGCCGCTGCGGCAACCAGAGCGGGATATTCCCGGCCCACCGCGCCTGCTCCTGCCAAGCGGGCAAGGGAGCCTACTCCTCCGCCTCGCCGCACTGGAGGCGAGATGGACTTCGATCTCTCCGCGCTCAGCTCCGACGATGAAGAAGAAGAGTAAGATCCCCTTGTTGTATTTGTAATCCTTCGATCTTTGCTGTCTTTGTCTTGTATCTGATTTGCCTTACTCCGAACTCATTCCTTTTCAGGACTCTGGCGCAGAGAGCGGCAAAGAGAGCCAAGGCTCCGGTGATTGTCATCGAGGACGACCCCGCCATGACGGCAGAGGACACGTCCGAGACCACCTTGACGGACCCGGCAACTACTCCCCAAAGCAGCCCCCAGCGTAAGTTTATAGTTTACTTGCTGCTGTCAGGCGCGCATGGGTGCTCTTTTCTCTACTGATATCTTGACTGTTGATTTGCGTAGGAGCAGAACAGCCTCACCAGGAGTGCCCGGAAGCTGCTCCCGAAGTGCCATCTGCTTCAACTACGCCGCCAAGGGAGGAGTCCCCGGCAAGGGAGCGCTCTCCGGCAAGGGAGAACTCTCCGGCAAGGGATAGTTCTCCGGCAAGGGACGGCACCAGTGATCCTTCGGTGGCTGAGACCGCGACCGCAGATCCTAGCACAGGTAATCTTCTTGCCTGAAATCTTCCCTTGGGTTCTTCTTCTTCTGAATTTTCTTTCTTGGATCTTTGCTTGACTTTTCTCCCTTTTTCGTTCTTCAGATCCACCCGCCACGGAGCCGATGGAGACTGAGGACACCGGCGAGGAGGGCGCGCGTGGCAGTACCGACGACACCGTCGCCACCGAAGGAGAGGCCGGTGCTGATGATCCCGCCGGCGAGGAGGCCGCCAAGGCTGCCGCCGCAGAAGCTGGTGAGGAATCCGGCGATCGCACTGACGGCCCCGATGCCGCAGGAGCGCCAGGCGTTGCACCGACCGCCGAGCCCTCCGCTGCTGCTGTGGCGCCAGGCTCCGAAGAGCCCCAGCCCGGCGCCTACTTGAAGGCCGGCGACGGCATCTTCATCAAGCTTCCCTGGGCGTCAAGCTCCAGGGCGCCGGTTGAAGGAGAAATCCTGGATGGAGAAGTGCTCGCCTCCGCTGGGCTGACGCTGGTCGACGCGCCAAGCAGCAGCAGCGACGAGCCTGAGGAGGAGCGGCTGCTGCGGAAGCTGCTGTCTCTTTACCGCGCCCGCCAAGCCAAACTGGCGTCCCGAGAGGCGCTTGTCGCGAAGGCGGGGGTAGATATTGAGAAGCGCGCAGAGGAGCTCTGGGGTCTCAGGCAGGAGGCTCTCCGATCTCTGGCAGAGGAGCGGGAGCAACTTCTCGAGGAGCGGAAAGCCTTCCTCCTTGAGAAGGCTGAAGTTGAAGAGAAGCAACGGCTTGTCGCCGAGAATCTATTTGTGCAAGAAGGAGAGTTGGCGCAGCGCAAGGTGAACCTTGACAGCCACGAGGAGGAGCTTGTCGCGTGGGAGCAAGCAATTGGCGGGGCCCTTAAGGAAGCAAAGGATGTTGCCGCAGCTGCCGAGGCCGCCAAGAAGGAGCTAGAAACAAAGGTGGGGCAGCTGGAAGCATATCTCAAGGCGAGCGGCGAGGAGCTTGCCGCGCTCAAGCGTGAGCGTGAGAAGGATGCTGCCGCTCATGGTGAACTGCAGGGCCTTCTCGCTGAGAGGAGCAAGGAGCTCAGCGCCGCCAAGGATTCCAATGCGGATCTCGAGTTGAAGTTGGCCACTTTGACTCAGACGCTCGACGGCGCCAGGGAGCGGGAGGTGGCCTTGTCGGAGAAGATCAAGGCCGACGAGGCGCTGCTGGCGAGTGCTGCTGCCACCCACGACGCCTTCAGGGAGACAGTGGAGAATTGGACTGAAGGTCTTGTGGATGCTGCCGCAGCCATCGACAGGGAGTTGGCGCAGTTGGGGATGGAGGATTTTGGGTATCCCTCCGACGAGCATCTCCAACCAGCGCCAAGCTTAGCCTGTTCTTCAAAGGCATGGCGATGGCCCTCCAACGACTCCGGGAAAGGATCCCAAAGCAGCTGGCCGACGAGTCACACAGGATTTGCGCGGGGGCTCTCCAGAAGGTGCTGATGAAGGTGGCCTTCCACAACCCAGGCCTCAACTTCACCAACGTCCTCAAGTCCTTGCCGCCGGATGCTGACGTGGAAGCGCTCAAGGCCCTTGTCGCACCCATCATGGACAAGGTGAGCGGGATCAAGAGGGTTGAGGGCGATCGCGTAGACTAGGCCGCCCGTTTTCTCTTTCTCCTTGTCGCTGCTGGCCATATTATGAGATCAATCCGTTAGAGCTGCGACAAGTTATCTTGTAATATAACTCTATTTCTGGTATCGATTGCTACGTTATTTCCTTTACTAGATTCCTTCCTTTGTATGTTTTTACCCTACGCTTTTAGGGAACTTGTCGGCGCAGGCACCCGAGCCGCGAGCGCTGAGTGCGGGACGTCAGCAGCCTGCTGGCGGTGCCGCTTCCGACAAGAAACCTTGTCGCGACTAGTTGCAGCACACTTAAGCTGTTGAGCGGACTCGAAACAATGTAAGGGCGCAACTAGCTACGAGTTGGTTCCTCCGCGCACAGGTTTTCCATACAAAGCACGGTCGTTCGAGGAAGATAACTTAAAAATTAAAACTAATTGCTCAAACTTTGGCAACTTAGCTTTTCTGTCGTTGGTCTTCCCGGCAAGGCGAAACTTCCTTAAAACGACGCCTGGTCCACACCATTATCTTCTCCTTTCCCCCCCGGCAAACTTGTGTGCGAGGGAACCTTCCTTTCCTTTGTTGAGAAAAGGAAAGAAGAGAAAATAAAGATATGGAGCCCTTTGGCTCGTTATTGCTTACGGGGGTAGGTGCTGCACAAAGTGTCAGATAACGCATGCAAGAAAGAATATAATGCATGAAATTGAAGGAAGATGTGCGGAGCACATGAGCTTTACTTACGCACGGGATCTGCGCCCGGCTTTGTACAAAGGATTACATGCAACATCGGCAAGACTTGTACAAAAGGTGGTTGCCGTAACAGGTTCCGGCAACCGCGCCCTACGGGTAAAACTTACGAAGATGCTCAATGTTCCAGGAGTTGCTCACCGGCATGCCATCTTCGGTCTCAAGGCGGACAGCGCTGGGCCTAGTGACTTGTTTTCACCTGGTAAGGGCCTTCCCACTTCGGCGTCAACTTGTTGGAATTCTTGGCGGACTGAACGCGCCGAAGAATAAGGTCGCCTTCCTCGAAACTTCTGGCATTAACTTTGCGGCTATGGTAGCGGCGCAAAGCTTGCTGGTATCAAGTAGCTCGTACAGCAGCCTGAAGACGGTCCTCCTCAAGGAGCAGCGCGTCATCTTGGCGCAGCTGCTCTTGCTCAAGCTTATCGTAAGCGAGCACTCAAGGTGACCCGTATGCGAGTTCCGTGGGGAGAACTGCATCCGCTACATAGACTAGAGCGAAAGGTGTCTGGCCAGTGGCTCGATTTGGCGTCGTCCTGATCAACAAAAGAACCACCGGCAGCTCCTCAATCCAGTTCCTTCCGCACCTGCGCAGCCTGTCGAAAGTCCTGGTCTTGAGCCCACGGAGCACTTCAGCGTTTGCCCTCTCTGCCTGACTGTTGCTTCTCGGATGAGCAACAGAAGCGAAACAGACCTTGGCGCCAAGATCTTGGACGTACTACATGAAGGTGCGGCTCGTGAATTGCGTGCCATTGTCGGTAATGATCCTGTTAGGGATCCCGAAACGGCAAACAATCGACCTGAAGAACTTGACTGCTGACTGTGCTATCACCTTCCTCACTGGTTCCACTTCCGGCCACTTCGTGAACTTGTCGATTGCAACGTACAAGTACTCAAAGCCCCCGACAGCTCAGGGAAAAGGGCCAAGGATGTCGAGCCCCCACACCGAAAATGGCCAGGATAAAGGGATCGTCTGGAGAGCTTGAGTTGGCTGGTGTATCTGCTTGGAATGGAACTGACACGCTTCACACTTGGTTACTTGTGCAGTTGCATCCTGGAGGGCTATTGGCCAAAAGAAACCTTGCCGGAAAGCTTTGCCGGCAAGCGCTCTTGCGCCAATGTGGTGACCACATATGCCTCCATGTATCTCTGCCAACAGCTTTTGTCCGTCTTCCCGGTGAATACACTTCAATTTCACACCGTTGAGTCTTCTTCTGTACAACATGCTGTCGACAAACTGGTACATACTTGACTGCCGGGCTACTCTTTCCGCTTCTTCTTGCTCTTCGGGAAGTTCTCCTGTCTGAAGGAAATGGACAATCTGTTGTGCCCATGCTGGAGCTTGTGGCTCGACAACAAGGACTAAAGGCACATCTGCTGCTGCGGGAACATCCGCTTCTACGGCGAGAACCTGCGGCTCAGTCGGAGCTTGATGTTCCCAGGCAAGCTTGCCGGAGCAAAGCTTGTCGGGAGCGTCTGCTATGATGGAACAAACCATAAGGCTTGCCGGAGCAGACTGCTCCTCAGCATCCTTGGTGTTGATCTTGGGGACCTTCTTGGTGGCGGCTTTAGGGAGCTTTGCCGGAAAATAGTCACCATAAATCAACTTTCTCTTCTTGTTCTGTCCAGTTGATGGCATTACGGACGGTTGAGTCAGCTTGAGCACAAAGATCCCTGGTTCCACAGGTAACTTAAGTGCGGCGCACTTCGACAGGCCATCAGCAATGTCATTCTGAGCTCTTGGAACATGTTCCATCTGTAGGCCGTCAAAGTGCTCTTCTAGCTTTCTCACTTCATCAACGTAAGCTTCCATCAACGGGCGCTGATAATTCTTGTTCACTTGGCGGACGACAAGCTGTGAGTCACCCCTGACAATGAGCTTCTTAATCCCAAGGTCTGCTGCGATTCTGAGACCAGCAAGCAAGCCTTCATACTCTACAGTATTGTTGGTTGCTTGCTCCTTGGGAAAGTGCATCTGGACTACGTACTTGAGGTGCTCTCCGGTGGGTGCGACAAGCAGCACGCCCGCACCGGTGCCTTGCAGCGAGAAGGCACCATCAAAGTACATCAGCCACTCTTTGCTCGCTTCCTTGACGGGGATGCTTGTTTCTGGAATTTCTTCATCTTGTGTTGGCGTCCACTCTGCTATGAACTCCGCCAATGCTCTACTTTGGATAGTTGAAGTACTCTCAAACTTGAGGCCAAAGCTTGATAGTTCCAGCGCCCACTCGACAATCCTGCCTGTTGCTTCTGGATTTTGCAATATCCTCTTCAGCGGGAAACGAGTGACGACTATGATCTCATGTGCTTGGAAGTAATGGCGCAGCTTTCTCGAGGCCATGAGAAGGCCAAAAAGCAATTTCTGCACACCAGAATATCTTGATCTAGCCCCCTGCAGAAGGGAACTGACAAAGTAAATTGGGCGCTGCACCATTCTCTTCTGCATCTTCTCACACGCCTGCGCAGACCCATCCTTGTCGGGACCAGAGCTTGCCGGCGAAGCCCCCTGCTTGTCGCTGGATGCATCTGCCGTGGTTGCTGGCTCATCATCTGCCTCCCTCTCCGCCACTAACGCAGCACTAACCACTTGATTGGTTGCCGCTATATATAGCAGCAACTTCTCTTGTGGTCTAGGTGCGACAAGTGTTGGAGTGGAGGACAGGTACCTCTTTAAGTCCTGCAGCGCAGCCTCCGCCTCCGGAGTCCATTTCATTGGACCTGCCTTTTTCAATATTTTGAAAAATGGCAGAGCGCGCTCAGCAGATCTAGAGATAAACCTGCTGAGAGCAGCCACGCAACCGGCAAGTCTTCGTACATCCTTGACGCACTTCGGTGCTTCAATCTTCTCAATGGCCTTGATCTTGTCGGGATTGGCCTCAATTCCGCGTTGAGACACAAAGAACCCGAGAAGCTTGCCGGAGGGGACTCCAAACACGCACTTCTCGGGGTTAAGCTTGAGGTTGATCTTGCGCAGATTTGCAAATGTTTCGTCTAAATCTTGAATCAGGGTCGCCCTGTCCTTGCTCTTGACCACTATGTCATCCATGTAGGCTTCCACATTTCTATGCATTTGCGGCTCAAAAGCGTGGTAGACTACCCTTGCAAATGTTGAACCAGCATTCTTCAAACCGAAAGGCATCCGTACGAAACAGTACGTGCCACACGGGGTGATGAATGCGGTCTTCTCCTCATCCTCTTCTGCCATGAAGATCTGATGACATCCTGAGTATGCATCAAGAAATGAAAGCAAGTCACATCCGGCCGTGGAGTCAACAATCTGGTCGATGCGCGGCAAGGGAAATGGGTCTTTGGGACAAGCTTTATTAACATCGGTAAAGTCGATACAAAGCCTCCATTTCCCGTTTGCCTTACGCACGACTACAGGATTGGCCAACCATGTAGGATGGAGCACTCCTCTGACAAGGCCTGTTGCTTCCAATTTCTTGATCTCTTCTGCAATGAATTCTTGGCGCTCCAATGCCTGTTTCCTGACTTTCTGCTTGACGGGCCGCGCATGAGGGCAGACGGCAAGATGGTGCTCGATTACTTTCCTGGGAACACCGGGGATGTCAGACGGTTGCCATGCAAACACGTCGACGTTCGCCCGCAGGAAAGCAACGAGCGCGCTTTCCTATTTAGGGTCGAGGGTGGCACTGATGGTGAAGGTACCACCAGTGCCGTCCTCCTTGGCGGACACCTTCTTGGTCTCTGGTGGAGCTGCCATTGTCTTCTTACACTTGCCGGTGGAGCTCGATGGTGCGTCCTCGACGGTAGCGCAGCACTCCGAAGAAGTGCGCTTGCCGGAGTGGGCATCAGAGCTCTTGACGGGCTTGGTCTTCTTCTTCGCCCCGGGAGCTTCAGAGGCAAGTGACTTGTGATCTATTGCGGCTGCTGCTTCCCGGTAGATCTTGTCGGCGCAGATAAGGGCATCCTTCTTGTCGCCAGGGACAGAGATGACACTTATCGGGCCTGACATCTTCAGTACATTGTATGCATAGTGAGAGGCTGCCATGAACATGGCGAGTGCTGGACAGCCAAGTATCCCATTGTAGGGCAATGGAAAGTCAGCAACGTCAAAAGTGATCCTCTTAGTTCTGAAGTTCAACTCGCTGCCAAATGTTACCGGCAACGTGATCTTTCCCTTCGGCTTGCTCCTTCCCGGATTGATTCCTTGGAACGTGCCAGTCTCTTCGAGCTCGCCATCAGGGATCTGAAGTTTCTGGAGTATCGCGGAGGAGATCAAGTTCAAGCCGGCCCCGCCGTCAACTAGCATCTTAGTGACCTTGAGGTTGCGGATAGTTGGTGAAACCAACATCGGCAAGCACCCGACCGCAGTTATGTGATCTGGATGGTCCTCAATATCAAAGATGATAGGCGTGCTGGACCATTTCAGAGGCCTGCGTGACTCGACGGGTGGTTCTGCCGCATTGACATCCCGCACCCATTGCTTGAGCTGGTGGTGTGAAGTATGCAGAGAAGCACCGCCGTCAACGCACATGACCTCTGTGGCTTTCTGGAACTCTTGCTCATCGGTCTCATCTTCATCCATATCTTCATCATCGTCGTCATCTTCATCCTTATCGCGGCCGCGGGGAGGTCTATCTCCTTGCCGCTGCTTGGCCTTGCCGCGGCGTCCTCCTCGGTCGGGACGTTTCTTGCTGGCTCCTCCAGCACCTTCCTGGGCTTTCTCCTTGTCGCGCCACTCGTATTCAGCCTTTTGCTGCTCAACAAGCTGCTCGACCTTCTTACAGCTCTGGAGGTCATGGCCCTTGGTGCGGTGGATCTTGCAGTATTGCTTGTTGGTGCCGTCCTGCTTGTCGGCGACCGCCACATCTGCGGCAACCTCCTTGCCGGAGCTACCAGCTTTGGGCTTCTTGCCGGACTGCTCAACGACCAGCACCTCTTTGCCTTTCTTCTTCTTGTTGTTCCGCCGCCGGTTCTTCTTTGCCAGGGCGGCATCCTCACTGTCAGATCCTCCTGCTCCTATATTCTCTCCGGGGAGTCTCCTCCCTTCCTCAGCACGTGCACACTTGTCGGCCAGGGCATATAGCTCACTGACGTCTCTAATCTTGCACATCGCCATCTCCTCCCGCATCCTGCGGTTCCGCACATACTGATGGAACGCGCTGATCACCGCGGCAGGGTGGACATCTGGGATGTTGTGCTGTACGCTGCTGAATCTCTGAATGTACTTGCGCAGGGGCTCTCCTTCCTTCTGGGCGAGCAGATGAAGATCGCTCTCTTGGCCATGAGGCTTGTGGCCGCCTGTAAAGGCGCCGACAAACTGATGGCATAGATCTGCCCAGGAGGATATGGAGTTGTTCGGCAAGTGCATGAGCCAGGATCTGACATTGGGCTTGAGCACCAACGAGAAGTAGTTGGCAAGGATCTTTTCGTCTCGTCCCCCGGCAGCCTGCACCGCAATGGTGTAGATGCTAAGGAACTCCGACGGATGCGTCTTGCCATCGTACTTCTCCGGTACGTCTGGCTTGAAACTCTTCTTGCTGGGCCACTGGACTTGCCGCAGCTCACGAGTGAACGCAGGGCAACCTACCGCATATGGCAAGTTGCCTGGTTCCCCTGGCGCATGCATGTTGACAGAGGGCCCAGCACGCTGGTCAGATTGATGCCGCGCTTCTCTTCGGCGCTCGATGCGAGTACGAGCATCTTCTTGCTGTCGATCGCGAAGAACTTGGCGTTGATCGCGACGAGCTCGTGGATCCGATGATGCAGTAGAGTCACTGTCGAGGTGGACTCGACGAGTCGGCGATCTTGGCCTTCTGGGTGGAGAGTGCATGGTGGTCGCACCCTCACTGGTTTTGTCGCCATCGGCTTGCGCCTGGCAACCCTGCCGCGGCAGCGACGTGCTCGGCTGCCATGGAGTGTCGCCGTTGGCGAAGCCGATGAGACTCTGAATGGTGGCCCTCCATTGCTCGGTCTTGTCCGCCGTCGGAGGGTAATCCAGGAGCAGTTGAGCTCGTGCCAAAGCTTCTGATGGAGTAGTGGGCGGCAGTGGCGAACGGTGCGAGGAGCAGGATGTGCTCGGACTTCTAACTATGTTAGAAGGAGCAGTATCCCGCCCAGGCGACCGTGTCTCGCTTGTGCCAGCACATTGGCGTGGATGCTGGTCTCGAGCGCCCCGAGATACACCAGCTCGATCTTGGTCCAACAAACGTATGGTACTGCGAACACCATGACGCTGTCGGTCCTGCGCCTCCTGAGATGGGCGCGGAACATGTACGGACGCCGAGGTTTGCGCAGCCTTGTCCTTGGACCTGGCGGCGTCGTAAGCTTCCTCGTCGACGTCCGTTCTTCCGACGGCGTCTACCCCACCACCCGCTTGCTCCGGTGGCGGTGAGATCGACGCGGACGGAACAGCTGCATCTGAAGCCTTCTTCTTCGGTGGCATGTTGATGAAGAAGATGAAGATCTAGCTCGTGTGAACGCCGGATCAGGTTCACACAATCTTGACGCCCCCTACCTGGCGCGCCAAAGATGTCGGGGAAACTAATCCACGAACACCTATGGGGACCGGCGGACCGAGCCCCTTTCGGTTCGGCGGGGGGCGGAGGTCGCACGAAGAGCAGATCGAGGCGAAGCACACGAACAGTTTACCCAGCTTCAGAGCTCTCCGGAGAGATAATACTCCTACTGCTGCTTGTCTGATTGTATTGTGTTCTTGCTCGGGAGTGATGAGTGCTACAGTACATACGAGACCGGGCGTGAGTGTTTTCTGGCTTCCAACTCAGCCGAACCCTCCCTACGTTGCGCATGGGCCTCCTTTTATATGCTCAAGGGGTCACCGACAGGTGGCAACGCAGAGAAGGGTAAAAGTGGAAAAAGGGGTTGCGGTTGGTACAACCACCTGCATAGTGCATCCTACCTAAACCTGACAGTAGGGGACAAAGGCATTGAATGCCCGTCCGTGTCGCCCAAACAGTGTAAAAAGGGACCGTCAGGGGCGCCACCGCTCGCCACGATGGCAGTCTTGTCAGCTTCGCATGCCACCACGTACCGCTGGCTGCACAGCCTCTCGCCACGCGCGCCTGGAAAGGCCCCCAGGGCGACACGTTGGTGGATGTGCTGGAGCCTGGGTACAGAGTGGTAGCCTGCCGCGGCAAGTGCCTTGCCGCGGCCGTTGTCTTGCCGGGTCCGGAAGCTTGTCGCTCACCGGGCCTTGCCGAGACGCGTGGCGCGCACCCTTCAAGTTCCTTGATATGCCTTGGTTGGCCTTCCCGGCAAGCTCATCTTGCCGGGGCCTTGTCTCCTTGGCTTGAATACTTTGTTCTTGAATGGCTCCAGAGGAACCACGGAGGACCTTGGCGGTCACCCGGCAAGCCTTGCCGCGGGGCGCTGCAACTGCCCGTGCACAAGTTCGGGATACTAGGGTACCCCTACTCTAGTACACCGACAACGGAATTATTCCCGATGGACTAAAGGAATCCGTTACTCGTGGCTAAAGAGTACACCCTCTGCAGAGATTAAATCAATTCGAATAGCCGTGTCCATGGTTAAGGACTACAGTCTGGGATGGGTCAAGTGTCGGTCTTAGTGTCGGTCTTCGGAGGAGAAACTACTAAACCAGAATATGGATCATGACGTGTGACTTATGATGATTATGATTATTATTATTATGGACTAAACCCTTTATATTATTTGAAGTATTGAGTACCCTGGGACAGTTTTACCTCCTGGATATTCACTGTGATTGTTTTCTTATAAGCCCTTTATGTGGTGTCGCTCATACGCCCGACTGTGGCAAGCTGTTATTTATTTACTTTATAAGCCCTTTATGTGGTATCGCTCAGACGCCCGACTGTGGCATGCTGTTATTTATTTACTTTATAATCCCTTTATGTGGTGTCGCTCAGACGCCCGACTGTGGCATGCTGTTATTTATTTACTTTATAAGCCCTTTATGTGGTGTCGCTCAGACGCCCGACTGAGGCACGCTCGTTATTTACTATCCTTTCGAGGCGCCGGTTCACACACCCGATCGGTGCATTTTATTACTACTCTGTTATTACATATTCATGTTGCCTATAAATAACCTGCTTGCATGCGTCAGGGATTCCATTTTATGACTGACGTTGTGATCATGAAATATTTTAGAGCATCATTGGTTATATTATACCTGTGTTCATAATGTTTGCGAGTACATTAAAAAGTACTCACTGGCTTGTCCCTGGCCATTGTCTTGGCCAGATTTCTTGCATGGAGAGGAGCGTTGCGATGACAGCCTTGGAACCTAAGAAACGGTGATAGCAGCCTCGTGAAGATAGGAAATGGAGTCCCATAGACATTGATGTACCACAAACCGCTTCCGCCGTCAACCTCTAGCAACCTTATGTTGTACTCATAGGCCATAATGGTCTTGTACTACATATTATGTATTTTTGCTTGGAGTTTCTGTATCAAGTTGGCGCCTCATCAGCTAACAGTAATCCTGGGGCTGGTGAGCACAAGGCCATTTTCTGAGAAATTAATACCTAGGAAACCGGTCGTGACAGACTTGGTATCAGAGCCAGGCTGACCATTTGCTAATCCTATCTTAGCCAGGTCAATAAACCTAGGTTAACCAAACCACCTGACCATAACCTAACCTCGGCCAAGCTTCTCGCGTAAGATAGCCACATAGTGACCCCGACACCTTTTTGGCAGTCGGTGCCCGACCTATCATCCTAGCCTGTCGATCACGTGCCAGTGACCGACACCTAAATTGTCTCATTCACAAGCGTGCGGAGGAAGACTCCATCACCTTTTCCTATAAAAAGGACACGCTAGCCTCAACCCAGCACAGCCCAACCTCTACCCCATACCGAGCTAAAATGCTTGGCCCTGTCGTGCACAATGAGACCACATCAAACAACCTTGGAGGTTTTGTGACCGTGCTCGCAAAACTCACCCGCCGTGCCTTTGCATTAGAAGAGCCCCCAGAATATGTCGTGTACCAAGGACCCATGAGCGGTGAAAGCCATCAATTCTGGGCCACTGTGCACATCTATGGTAGGGGACTATCGCCCGAACGCCCCTACCAGTTCACCGGAAGGACGACTTCCTTTGAACCACAAGCCATCCAACTAGCAGCTCGAGAGGCTATAGTTCAACTCCGGCACTTGTCGCCCAGAGTTAACTGTCGCTCGTTCTACTACTACCCCAGCCATGAGGGGTATGGTAGGCCACCTTAGGTTGTCAACGGAGATCATGAGACGGATCCTGCATTATTGCATCTGGTGCGCTATGTAAGTGCACTAGAGGAACTGTTCGATCAAATCACCCTTGATCTGATCACAGCTCGTGGAGAGCTGGTTCGTCGAGCCCCGGCAAGAGGAGGACATGAGCCCGACGCTGACAACCCAGTCGTGCTGTTCGTACAACCGACCGAGTCCTTGAGGTCTGCCCCAGTCATCGACCGAAATACTTTGGTGTCCCCGAAAGTGCTACGACGCCTTTTGGGAACACGCTCCAGCGGGATTGTGACCAACAACCCCCGCGATGGTCATCATCACTACCCCGACCCCGCAGCCCCTCAACCCCATCCAGCTAATCCCGATGGTGAAACCCATGGAGAAGCCTCGACATCCACAAGGCATGCCCGCTTGGATATCAACGAGGTAGACTAAGTCAGTCGAGTAGTACGGAGTCTCAGTATGCCCGCGCCCTATAATTATGTAACCTTGCGTCGCCTTAAATAAACGTGTCCTGCTTGTTTGCCTCTGTTTTGGATAGTAGCCTTGCATAAATATGTTAGGTTGCGGTTGCATTTTTATCCCGGGCACAACTTCCCAAAAACCACCCCGATGACACCCACAGTAATGCATCGCTTTGGTGAGATATGTGTATCTGTAGCGTTGACCCCGACCTGTAGAGCAGAACCGACAGACTAGTTACTCTTCACCACGATAAAAGACCCCGCGCGGATGCTATAAAACAGGCCACCTCGTGACCTTGCCAAGTATCCCTCACCCCGTGCACAACTCTAACAGCCATTTCTCTACCATGCCGAGCCCCAGTATTTATCTGAGAACTCCAGACGCAACCCCAGGTAGCTTTGTTAGAATCTTGTGGGACTTTACCCGCAGTACCATGAGTGCCATCCATCCACCTCAGTACGAGCTGCTCAATTCGAGGATCACCCCTTCCACCTCGAAATATTGGGCAGTGGTACATATCCCTCCCGCAAACCCAAACCAAGACCCAACGGAAATCTCCTTCGTGGGGAAGTCTATGCCAACCCCACATATGGCCATAGAAGCTGCTGCATACGAAGCACTTGCTCGTCTTTGATTCACGGTGCCCTATGCCAGCGATCAGGGGTATTATTACTTTCCGTGTCGCGCAACACCCGGAGAAGTAGCATCTTATCCTGGTGGACGAATCGAGAGAGACTCAGTACTGGCCAACGTGGCCCAGTATGTCATCGCTCAAGAGCGTTTGACCCAGCGAATAATGGGTTATCTCCAGAGGCTCGCTGATTTAAATGCTCAGATCGCCATTGGCAGACTACTGAGGCTCGACCAGGAGAGACGCGTTCACCGACTCGTCAATCCGCTTCCTCCGATAGAAGAAGAGTGTGCCCCAATCACAGAGACGTTCTCTCAGGACCCTGTCCATTTACCGTTGTCTTTGTAGATGTCACTGCCATGTTATAGTTTCAGTGATATGTTGCAATTTATGCGTAGTATCCTAGATTTGTGCGGTGAATTAAATTATTGTGAGTGGTTCTTGCTGTTGTCAATTTTTACTAACGGTTTTCATTCTCGGTAAATCCTTAAGTGAGATGTTTCCCTGTGTTGTTGCCGCATGTGCCTCTTCACGACATAGATTTTTATTCACGTAGCACCACGACAGTAGACTCACGACCACAACCAATCGACCACACACACATTTTTGCACCTAACTGATCGCCTCACTAGCACCACAGTCTCTAAAGAAGGGATTTGTGGGAAATTATTCGGGTACAAGTTACCTCCAGCACTCTAACAACAGCTAGGACCCAACACCACACTTAATCCTCATGATCCCTTCCACCGCGGAGAACTAACACTCGAGCAGCCGCATTGCGACGATCATCGTAGATGATCACGCACAGGAGCGCAGAGAGCCCCAGCAACGCCGCCAACCCTCCACACACCAGGATCACGTACCAGTCCGACATCGCCTCCACCATTGCAGCCTCGTCTCGAGCTCCAGCAAATAGAAATGGAGGAGAAGGAAGGAGAAGAAGAAGCGAAGCCAGGTGTAAGGAATAAGAAAGGAGCACCTTGGTCGTTTTATAGCTCGAGAACGGTGTACGGTTGGCGAAGTCCACCAGCGCCGCTCGTCACCCGATCGCCGGTGTTCGGAGGCGAATCCACGAGCAGTGCCGATAGTGCACTGGCCCGCGAGGGGAGTGCACGCTGTGCCGGCAGCTAGCACGCCACGCACTACCACGGTATGGCCTAGATGCCCTACGCGCTAGCCATCGCCGGTGGAGAAAGCGCGGGAAAGCGCGCAGGAGAGAGGGAGAAGAGAGAGCCAGAGGAAGAAGAAGAGACCGACAGTGGGCCCCGGGTCCACCTGTCAGCCAGAGAGAGCACTGTGCTCTCGAGTACGACCAGCGTATTTTAGTAGTTTAGATTTTTAATCAAAATTTTACCGCGTCTAACAGTAGCTTTTACCGTAAAAAATTTCCACGCAACGCTAGTATGCCACACTGTAGTTTCACACCACTTATTGCCCACTCACTGTAGCCACATTTTAATTACATGAGTGCGATGGTTATTTTTGTGATATTATTTTTGAAAAGTAGGAGTAATTCTTTCCAAGGCAGCCCTTAGCAAATCTCGAGGACGAGATTTTTCTTAAGGGGGGTAGTGTTGTAACACCCCAAAAATTTAACCATGTTTTGTTTATTAAAATTTACCAGGAGTTTAAAATTTTTATTTTTCTTGACTTTCTTTTGATCTCAGAAACCTAACTTCTCTTTGATTTTTGTGGAGTTCTTACCTTAAGTGAAAACTTTCCAAAAATATTATTGGACTTGTATACTCTCTCAATAAAACAATTCTCTTATGAGTGGATTTATTTGCATAATTGTTTTCCTGAGCTTTATTCTTTTAAAATAATTTTTCAAAGGTTTTAGGGCCTCTTTTGCACTGCAACATTTGATAAATGCATTTAAAATTTTCACCAAACACTTGGGGATGACATATGATGTCCCTAAATCACTTTTATGCAAAAATATTCCTTAGTCATTTGGAGATTTTGAGTTTTACCACAAGTTTTAAAATCTGGTCCAGTTGCACTTTTGCACTACAACCTATTTAAATACTTCTTTAAAACTTCCACCAAAATTAGTGGAGGTCAGTAGGATTATATTATCCATCTTTATGCAAAAACCCAGTTATGTCCTTTAAAAAATTTGAGTGAATCAACCTCATTTTCATTCTGGTCCAACTTGATAATTTGTACTGCAACCATATTTTAACTTGCTCCTTTACCCATGATTCTTTTTCCTGCTTGTAGTCCTTCCTACAAAACCCTTAAGTCCAGGAGCATGAACCCATTGGAATATTTTTGGTCCATGAAATGACAACCTTTAGTTTCTGCCCAAAATTGGTTTTCTCAAATAATTGCACTAACAAGTTTCTAAGTTTAACAAACTAACCTGGCCATCACCACCTACACCTAAAGAGACACTAATCTGGAGATTTTGGCCACTCCAAGAACTGCCTAGATGCCTCTAGCATTTTGTCAAACACCTTGTGTGCATGGCCAGTTTTGGCATGATTTTTATTAGCTCTGTAAGCTTGATCCCCTGACCAAACCATCATGTCCACTAATCCCCTAGCTAGTGATAACCTAGCCCTGCTAATTTGTGTTTGCATCTGAGCCTCCTAGCTCACCAGGGCATTTCTTCGAATGGTCACCGTGCGTGCTCTAGGCGCAGCCAGAGCGCGCGTTTTGCAAGTGCGTGCGCTCGAGCCGCCGCGTCGCACTGCCACCTCCCCGCGCGCGTCCTGGCCACTCCCCTTGCACAACCTGCACGCTAGACTCCTCTCTCGCTGCAGAGCCGCCCCTGGATCCCTACAGCACCGCCGTCAGGTCGGCCGTGGCCACTAGCGGCCGGCCACAGCAGGCCCTGAGCGTGGCAGCGCCGCCCGAGCCACCCGCGCGCGCCAGCTCATCCCGTGAGCAGTGAGGAGTTCGTCGGAATGCGCCGGCCAGCGCCACGTCGCCCTGCTAACTACAGCGAGGCGGTTGGCCGATCTTATCTCCGGCCGCCACGGGAACCGACCTCGGCCGTCTATAAAAGGAGCCCCAAGCGCGTCCAATCCCTCAGGCAACCTCACACCATCCTCCTAGCGCTTCCCTAGCCTGCAACCGACCTGGGAAGGCCATCTTCTCCTTCTCCAGCCATCTCGGCTGCCACCGCCCTCCGGTGTCGTTCATCGCAACCAGGCCCTCCCTCGACCATCCAACACCACCACCCGCTTCCCCTCAACCTTGCGAAGCCACTCAGACCCTCAAAAGCGATTGGGAACCACCATAGCCAGAAGCCCCAAAAACTCCCGAGGCCACCTGTCATGACCGGTTTTTGCAAAAAGTTAATTAACATACTCATATTGACATCCCAAAATTTTGGTGGAAGTTTTAAAGAAATATTTAAATAGGTTGTAGTGTAAAACTGCCCACTGGACCAGATTTGAAAAATATGAGTAGAACTCAAAATATCCAGAGATTGAAATATATTTTTGTATAAAAATGTTTTAAAAACATCACATGACATCTCCAAATTTTGGTGGGATTTTTGAATGAATTTATAAAAGGGTTGAAGTGCAAATGGGACCCTAAACTTATGAAAAACCAAATTAGAGAAATAAAGCTCAGGAAAAAAATAATTATATAAATAATCCTACTGATAAAATAATTGTTTTATTTGAGAGGGTAAGAGAGTCCAATAAAATTGGGAAGTTTTTTCACTTGAGGTAAAAACTCCATAAAAATAAAGGGAAGAATGGTTCTGAAATCAAAAGAAAATCCAGAAAACAAAAGTTTAAGTTCCTGGCCAAATTTTAATTAATAAAACAAGGTTAAAAATTTTGGGGTGTCACAGCACTACCCCTCTTAAGAAAAATAAATCTCGTCCTCGAGATTTGTTAGGAGTTGTTTTGAAAAACAAATACTCCACGGTTACGTGTTTTTGCAAACAGGGTATGTGTTCGAGCGGTTGGGAGTCTGCTGCCGTGGTGTTGTGTGACATAAAATAATCCATGTCATGAGAAGGTGTATGATGCAGCAGCTCAGGGAAAAGAAATCTCACTCCATGATTTTTCGCGAGAGAAAACAGTAGTATATTAGAGTCAAACCGCAACAGAACTACTCACATTAATAGAAACTAAATGATTTACTCGCCTCGCAAACTCGGGGTACCACACATAAGTTACAACTTATAAATAAATGTTGCAATAATAAACACAGCAGCGACGTCTATAATGCAAACGGTAACTGGATGGGGTCCCTAGAAAACGTCTCTGGTACTGGGACACACTCCTCTTCTATCGGGGGAAGTGGATTGACCAGTCGATGAATGCGTCTCTCCTGGTCGGGCCTTAGTGATCTGCCGATGGTGATCTGAGGATTTAAATCTGCGAGGCTCTGGAGATAACCCATCACATGTTGGGTTAAACGTTCTTGAGCGATGACGTACTGGACAAGATTGGCCAGTACTGGGTCTCTCTCAATTCGTCCACCGGGAAAGGATGTTACTTCCCCGGGTGCTGCACGGCTCGGAAAGTAATAATACCCTCGTTCGCTGGCATAGGGTACCACGAATCGAAGGCGAGCAAGCGCTTCGTACACAGCAGCTTCTATGGCCATATGCGGGGTCAGCATAGATTTCCCCATGAAGGAGACCTCTGTTGGGTCTTGGTTTGAGTCTACGGGAGGGATGTGTACTGCTGCCCAATATCCCGAGGTCGACCGGGTGATTCTCGATTTGAATAGCTCGTACTGGGGTGGCTGGGTAGAACCCATGGTACTGCAGGTAAAATCCCACAATATTTTGACAAAGCTACCTGGTGTTGCATCTGGGGTTCTCAGATAAATACTAGGGCTCGGCATGGCAGGAAATTGTGCACAAGGTGAGGGGTGCTTGGCAAGGTCACGAGGTGGCCTTTTTATAGCACTGGAGCTGGGTCATTTTACCGTGGTGAAAGGTAATGAATTTGCCAGTTCAGCTCCAAGGGTCGGGGTCAAAGCCATAGATACACACATCTCACTAAAGTGACGTATCACTGTGGGGGTCGTCGAGGTGATTTTGGTAGTTGTGCCCAGAATAAAATGCAACTGCAGGTTGATATATCCTTGCAAGGTTACTATTTAAATAACAGAGGCACGACGAAAGACTGCGTTTATTTACAAGGTCACATGATTACAAAGCGAGGATACACTGGGACTCGACACTACTCGAGTGACTTAGTCTACCTCGTTTATATCCAAGCGGGCGTGCCTTGTGGATGTCGAGGCTTCTCCTCGGGTCTCACTGTCGGGATTAGCTGGAGGAGGTTGAGGGGTTGCAGGGTCGGGGTGGCGATGATGACCATCGCGGGGATTGTTGGCCACAATCCCGCTGGAGTGGGCTCCCAAAAGGCGACGAAGCACTTCCGGGGTCATCAAAGCACTTTGGTTGATGGTTGGGGCTGACCTCAGGGTCTCGATCGGGTGTCCGAACAGCACGACTGGGTTGTCGGCATCGGGCTCTTTTTCCCTACTTGTCGGGGCTCGGCGAACCAGCTCTCCACGAGCTGCGATCAGATCAATGGTGATTTGATCGAACAGTGCCTCTAGTGCACCTACATAGCATACTAGGTGCAACAATGTAGGATCCGTCTCGTGATCTCCGTTGGCAACTTGGGGTGGTCTACCATACCCTTCAGGTCTGGGGTAGTAGTAGAAGGAGCGACAGTTAACTCTGGGCGACAAGTGCCGGAGTTGAACTATAGCTTCTCGAGCAGCTAGCTGGATGGCTTGTGGCTCAAAGGAAGTTGTCCTTCTGGTGAACCTGTAGGGGCGTTCTGGCGACAGACTCCTACCATAGATGTGCACATTGGCCCAGAATTGACGGTCCTTAATGCTCATGGGTCCTTGTACACAACATATTCTGGGGGCTCTTCTAACGCATAGGCACGACGGGTGAGGTTTGCGAGTATGGTCACAAAACCTCCAAGGTTGGTTGCTGTGGTCTCATTGTGCACGACGGGGCCAGGAATTATGGCTCGGTTTGGGGTAGCGGCTTTGTTGTGCTGGGTTGGGGATAGCGTGCCCTTTTTATAGGAAAAGGGGACGGAGTCTTCCTTCACACGCTTGCGAATGAGACATCTTGGGTGCTGGTCACTGGTGCGTGATAGACAGGCTAGGTTGATAGGTTGGGCACCGACTGCCAAAAGGTGTCGGGGTCACTGTGTGGCTATCTTGCATGAGAAGCTTGGCTGGGGTTTGGTTAAGGTCTGCTGGGTTGGTTTGCCTAAGTTTTCGACCTGGCTAAGATAGGATTAGCCAATGGTCAGCCTGGCTCTGATAACAAGTTTGTCACGACCGGTTTTTGCAAAAAGTTAATTAACATACTCATATTGACATCCCAAAATTTTGGTGGAAGTTTTAAAGAAATATTTAAATAGGTTGTAGTGTAAAACTACCCACTGGACCAGATTTGAAAATTATGAGTAGAACTCAAAATATCCAGAGATTGAAATATATTTTTGCATAAAAATGTTTTAAAAACATCACATGACATCTCCAAATTTTGGTGGGATTTTTGAATGAATTTATAAAAGGGTTGCAGTGCAAATGGGACCCTAAACTTATGAAAAACCAAATTAGAGAAATAAAGCTCAGGAAAAAAATAATTATATAAATAATCCTACTGATAAAATAATTGTTTTATTTGAGAGGGTAACTGAGTCCAATAAAATTGGGAAGCTTTTTCACTTAAGGTAAAAACTCCATAAAAATAAAGGGAAGAATGGTTCTGAAATCAAAAGAAAATCTAGAAAAGAAAGGTTTAAGTTCCTAGCCAAATTTTAATTAATAAAACAAGGTTAAAAATTTTGGGGTGTCACACCACCTCCGCCGAGGTGCTCACCGCCGGCGACTCCCTCCGTCCCCACCTGCCTAGCGACCACCAGGAGGACCGCCCTGGACTGGCGGATCCATCCTCGCCACCGGAGCCCCGCGAGGAGCCGCCAATCGCCGGTGACGATCGCTGGAGTTCCGCCCCTGGTCGGACAAAGGAAGAGGAGGGAGAGGCGACTGGTCAAACCTGACCAGTGGCCCCCTGGACCCACTGTCAGCGACCCATGCGCCAGTCCACACTGGATAAGTGAAGACGTAAACTCAGAATACGCCTTCGACGTGGTTAGTTTCAAAACGTTTTTCCTTTTCTTCTGTTTTATTTTAAAAACAGAATTTAACCAAAACTTTGACTGGCTATAACTTTTTAAATATAACTCCAAATGAGATGATTCCTTTTCCTACCTCTCTCAAATATTGTCTAGTTTATTTTCAGATTTATTTGAAAAAAAATTAGACAACTTGTTGTACTGTTTTTGAAACTATGTATTAATTCAAAACTTTTAAATAGGATTTTTGGAGAGAAGAAAACTTTCAAAAGTTTGGGAATGCACCCTGCCTCCCCACAACTTGAAGGCAAGCATTCTGAACCCTGGCATAATATTGTGTGTGTTATTTGACATGATTATAACACCACCTTAATACGTAGAACTCGTTATTTTTTTGTGGTGATACAATTATTTGCATGAATGCATATTGGAGATTTCCTTGCTGCTGGAAATGGTCATGCTTGTGATAGTAATCATCCTCGTATGCTTTTCGTGCCTGCCGGAAGGAAGCCGGGAAAGTCTCTGTCTTGGGTAGACCTGAGCTTGTCCCTAGTTCCTCGTCGAGACGAGTGTGTCCAGTATGGCCTGATGGGGTATGATGAGTGGTGATTCTATCTGTTGGATGAAATATATTCGTTATGCTAATCATGCAGGGAGTACTTAAACCTCCTGAGTCGACCATAGATCGAGTCTTGTTCCGCTAACCCCCGCACTTGTTTCGTACTACCACTTGTCCCTGCCATAGGTAGGGTACGGTTCAGTAAGTTGTCAACCCCTTTCTAGCACACACCATACAGAGGGGCCGGGATGAGGGTTCCATGGCCCTGGATTAAAGCCAGTCATCCAGTCAGGGGGCATGGGTGTTTCGGTTGTAGCCGAGGGGGTAGCTCCCCCAGTTTGCGCGTGGTATAAATTTTGTGATCCCATGCTAATCGAGGTTGTAGCCTCCCCACTTAGAGTTTTGGTTGACTAGTGTCATGGGTGATTCCAAACACCGGTAAGTTAGGCAGGTGTGTGCGGTCAGGTGTGTTTTCAATTAAAAGACCGTAGACGGAATTAGTCCCGATGGACTAAAGGAATCCGTTACTCGTGGGTAAAGCATACACCCTCTGCAGAGATTAAATCTATTCGAATAGTCGTGTCCATGGTTAAGGAGTACAGTCTAGGATGGGTCAAGTGTCGGTCTTAGTGTCGGTCTTCGGAGGACAAACTACTAAACCAGAATATGGATCATGACGTGTGACTTATGATGATTATGATTATTATTATTATGGACTAACCCCTTTATATTATTTGAAGTATTGAGTATCCCTGGGACGGTTTTACCTCCTGGATATTCATTGTGATTGTTTTCTTATAAGCCCTTTATGTGGTGTCGCTCAGACGCCCGACTGTGGCACGCTGTTATTTGTTTACTTTATAAGCCCTTTATGTGGTTTCGCTCAGACGCCCGACTGTGGCATGCTGTTATTTATTTACTTTATAAGCCCTTTATGTGGTGTCTCTCAGACGCCAGACTGAGGCACGCTCGTTATTTACTATCCTTTTGAGGCGTCGCTTCAGACACCCGATCGGTGCATTTTATTACTACTCTGTTGTTACATATTCATGTTCCCTATAAATAACTTGCTTGCATGCGTCAGGGATTCCATTTTATGACTGACGTTGTGATCATGAAATATTTTAGAGCATCATTGGTTATATTATACATGTGTTCATAATGTTTGCGAGTACATTAAAAAGTACTCACTAGCTTGTCCCTGGCTATTGTCTTGGCCAGATTTCTTGCATGGAGAGGAGCGTTGCGATGACAGCCTCGGAACCTAAGCAACGGTGATAGCAGCCCCGCGAAGATAGGAATTAACCTGGTCAGCTGTTCCTGTGGGAAATGGAGTCCCATAGACATTGATGTACTACAAACCGCTTCCGCCATCAACCTCTAGCAACCTTATGTTGTACTCATAGGCCAGAATGGTCTTGTACTACATATTATGTATTTTTGCTTGGAGTTTCTGTATCAAGTTGGTGCCTCATCAGCTAACAGTAATCCTAGGGCTGGTGAGCACAAGGCCATTTTCTGGGAAATTAATACCCGGGAAACCGGTCGTGACAAGAGATGAACTAGGGTTTGAGAGGAGATGGTGGTGCTGAAGATGTTGATGGAGATGGCCCTCCCCAAGATGGGAGAGTTGTTGGTGATGACGGTGATGATTATTTTCCCCTCTGGGAGGGAAGTTCCCCTGGCGGAATCGCTTCACCGGAGGGCAAAAGTGCTCCTGCCCAAGTTCCGCTTCGAGATGGCAGCGCTTCATCCCGAAAGTCCTCTCCTATTTTTTTCTAGGTCAAAATGACTTATATACAAGAAGATGGGCACCGGAGGTGGGCCGAGGAGGGCACAACCCACCAGGGAGCACCTGGGCTCCCTGGCGTGCCAAGGCGGGTTGTGCCCACCTGGTGGGCCCCCTCTGGTAGTTATTTGCTCCAATAATTTTTAAATAATCCATAAAAAATCTCCGTGAAGTTTCATCTTATTTGGAGTTGTGCAGAATAGGTAGCTCTAACGTGCTTTTTCAGGTCCAGAATTCCAGCTGCTGGTATTCTCCCTCTTTGTGTAAACCTTGCATTTTATGAGAGAAAGGCATTAGAATTACTCCCAAAAGCATTACTATGCATAAAAA
The DNA here is from genome assembly GCF_018294505.1 of Triticum aestivum. NCBI lineage: Eukaryota > Viridiplantae > Streptophyta > Magnoliopsida > Poales > Poaceae > Triticum > Triticum aestivum. The sequence continues at coordinate 167,980,704 of NC_057810.1, forward strand.
CATTATAAATAATAGTTGAAAAACATGTTTGCAAAATGGACGTATCGCTGGCCTACTGGAATGTGAGAGGAGAGAGGTGCATTTTGTCTCTCTAGCATGGATACCTACCTACGGCATTTGACTATTAGTGTGGGGGCGCAGAGACCTAACTATATTAAGGTAGATCGACCGCTATATGTGTGGAGAAGGAGAGAGACCTAGCTATGTAGTGAGGGAGATCGATCGGCATCCATGCATTTGTGTAGCACAGGAATAAGGTTTGAAGAGAGACAGAGCTAGAGTGTCAGAGGGTTGCTTGCCGAGTTGCTTCTCACAAATGTCGGGAGAGGCCTGCTAGACAAACGGAGGGTATGACTGCAATATCAATAACAGAGGGGGATGCGTGCCTGTCTGTGCACGTGCGTGTGAGAGACAGGTCGGGAGGCATGCAAGGATGATAAGGGGGCCATATGGTTAAGGGGCGATACAGCTGTGGTAAGCAGACATAGCTATATAGGAAGATCAATCATCGTGTGTCGGAGAAAGGGAGAGACATAACTAGCAAGGTACATCGATCGGTGCGTGGGGAAAAAGAGTTATAGTCGACCTAGCTATATGTAGGGAGATCGGCCGGTATACATGTATGCATATGTTAGAAGCAAACAAGGCCTGTAGAGGTGGATAGGGAGAGAGGGATGCGGCTAGGAGCTTGTGCGAGAGGCCGACTATATCAAGGGGGGAGGAGTGTGCGAGTATGAGTTCGATGAAAAGAGGGGCAGGAGTGTGCACGTGCGTGGAACCGTATTAGACAGAGGATGGCATGGACGGTGAGAAGAGAAGAGGGAAAGTGTGTGTTTGTGGTAGGTTCTAATGACAAGTTTTTAGCACCAAGGTGCAAAAGCCACAAATTATCACAAATTAAAAAAATAGCTATTACTTGGAATCAACATCAAGTGAAACATCTCTTGCTATGTTTCATATGTACACTACAAAATCCACACATTATTACATATGAATCATGGTTTAGATTACGAAGATCTAGCTAGTACTTCAAATGTACTATTATTTGGACTCAACATCAAGTGTATTCAAAAATTTTAATTCGAGATCATATATATAGTACACGTAGTTCATATCTAACTCTATAGTAATCATGTGGTGTGTTGTTAAGATAATATACAAATGATGGTTTAACTTGGCAATAATCATGATTGTAGATTCTTATTCAAATAGAGAAATGAATTCAAATTTAGTTCGAATTGCAGCGCTAGTATATACATTTGGAATGCACTAAAATGTTCGTATGAGTAGGTTACAAGCATTATAAAAGTAGCAAAAAAATTAATTGCACATAACATGGATTCATAGTTTTGAATAACATTTATTTGTGCAGTAAAACGGGAGAAAACTCTCCCTTTGTGTTGTGCGAATAGTTTTTGTTTATGTTTTGTTTTCGCCGAGGGAAGTGTGAATTGATTTGGTATGTACATTATTACATGTTAGGCTTGTCCCAAAATTTCAAGGTGTTATCCCAAAAAATCAGATATCACTTTGTCTATTGGTGCTTCGAAAACTCGCCCCTTCACAATCCGCACCTTGATATCTCGAAATTACAACGCACGCGAAAACTCCCTCCAGCTACCAAATCTCGACAAGCGAAATCCCCCTTCTAACCCTGAGCGAAAAGGCGTGCTAGTTCAAATTGGTGGGGGTACTTTGGTAACATGCCCTACATTTTGGATAAGCGCATCCCTAAGTCATGGTTCCCCCCTCCCATCACCTCCTTTTCTCCATTCGAAAACCCACGCCGCCATTACCTCTCTGCTCTAGCCATGAAACCCCATCCTCCGCCATCTGCCACCCCACCGTTACCCAGTCGGAGCCTCTTCCCTGACGATGTCGTCCACCGCAATAGCTTGGCGTCCCTTATCCACCACCCCAGATGAGGATCTGTCGTCGATCTCGTCGTCCCGCTGGTTCAGCCGCCCCTTCTTACACCTCCAAGGAGCGACTCCGACGATCGCCTCGTCTATCGCGGCTGCTCCATCCCCATAGCGCCGCCTTAACCAGCTCCACCAGAACTGCAGCATCCTCACCGACTCATCAGACAAAGTCGAGGCCTACTCGGCACCACCAAAGAGGTTGTACACTCATCGCATCACACCTTCTCCTTAACTTGACCACCCGGCACCGCGGGTGCTCGATCCCACTCCCCCATGACGCGGCGACCTCATAGCCTGCGCCGCCAGTGACATCTCCATGGAGGCTCTCCCCTAGTGCGAGGCTCCCTCGCGGCAGCATCCATACCAGCCGGAGCTGCTGCTGCTCCAGCTCTCGCTCGCTCGCGCTGCTACTGCTGCTGCTGCTCCGGCTCTCGCTTGCTCGTGCTGCTACTGCTACTTTGGCTCTCGCTCGCACTGCTACTGCTCCTTCATCTTCGGCACTCGCTCACTCGTGCTACTCCTACTGCTGCTCCGCCTCTCACTTGCTTGTGTTGCTGCTCTTCTCTTGCCCTCACTCGTGCTACTGCTCTGCTCTTGCTCTCGCTTATGCTGCTCATGCTGCTACATGGGTTGCTGCAGCTACACGAGTTACTGCTCTGGCTCTAGTTCATGTTGCTGCTCCAGGCGCTGCTGCTCCGGCTGCAATCTGGTACTGTGTTCCCTGTCAATCGCCTACTGATTTAGATCATTGTTTCTCTACTACTAGTGCTCGAGCGGCCTAAACTACATGTGAAGTGCATCTGTGCTACCAGTGCGTTTAGTTTCAATAGTGACATTCAGATTCCATGGTAAATTTCGGTTTTGACAGTTAAGTCCAGAGACAACAGTTTTTATCTCATCTGTTGTAGTCAGGTGTTTTTTGGTGATGTAAATTTTACATCTACCACTTTTTGGTAATCTATTTTACATCATCTATTGGAGATGCGATTAGAATCCCACTTGAGATCCCTGTTCAAGAATTAACCCTATTAACCAGTTAACTTGCCGGTTAATCCCTACTCGTAGGGTCACCGAGTAGCCGATTAACTAATTAATCGCCCGAGTAATTGATTAAATGGCTGATTAACTTGCCGGTTAGCCTATTAAACTGTTACTCATGAGCTAACTGTCGGTGTAAAAACCGGCAGATCTCAGGTAGGGGGTCCCGAACTGTGCGTCTAAGGATCAAAGGTAACAGGAGGCAGGGGACATGATGTTTACACAGGTTCGGGCTCTCTTGATGAAGGTAATACCCTAATTCCTGCTTGATTGACTTTGATGAGTATAGGGGTTACAAGAGTTGATCTACCTCGAGATCACAATGGCTAAACCCTAGATGTCTAGCCTATATGATTATGATTACCCCTATGAACTAAACCCTCCGGTTTATATAGACACCAAAGGGACCTAGAGTTGTACAGAGGCGGTTTACCGAGTAAGGAAGATGCATGATCCGAGCGCCAAGCTTGCCATCCACGAAAAGGAGAGTCCCATACGGACACGGGGGAAGGTCTTTAATCTCGTATCTTCACGGCCCATTAGTCTGGCCCATATCACATAGCCCGGACACCCGAGGACCCCCTAATCCAAGACTCCCTCAGTAGCCCTTGAACCGGGCTTCAATGATGGTGTATCCGGTGTGTAGATTGTATTCGGCATTGCAAGGCGGGTTCCTTTCTCCGAATACTCCAAAGCAGTCTTCCGCACATAAGAGCTATATCCGACCCTGCTTAATTCTTACAACCCTAAGCTATAAAGGCAACAATACTTAAAACAAAATAAGTCACGTCCACGGGCAGATTTTTCGGCGAGACATTATGTTCTGGCCTTGTTTTTATTCTGACCCATTTTACAGCCCTCGCTTCGCGTTTTGAGGCACGACCATCGACACATCTTGTGAAAGTAGAGATCATGTCCCCTTATCGGAGGATCCTCATTAATGTGGGTTTGGGTAATAAAACCGTGTCGTTCGCACGTCTCCTTGGGAATAGGCGAGGTTTAAGGCTTATGAGGGGGCGCTTGATATTCAGTGCCTCTATAAGAGGACAAGGACCCATCTGTTCACCTCATGCCTTCTCCTTCCTCTGCCCTTCCGTCCCCGAGCTCCAGCGCCCAAGTTCTAAAATTTCCCTTCGCCCCAACTTCTCCAGCAATGGGTGGATCCGGTTTCCAGGGAAAATGGATGGCCTCCTCCATAACGGAGAAGGACATCAAAGATCTACGCGAGGCGAGGTACCTGACGGCGGAGATTAAACACAGGCTTCCCACCCCGGGGCAGGTCATCCCCACCCCGGAGCCTGGTGAGAGGGTGGTATTTATCCCCCACTTCCTCCGAGGACTCAGGTTCTCCCTCCATCCCTTTGTCCGCGGTCTAATGTTCTACTAAGGGCTGGATTTCCATGATCTGGCCCCGAATTCCTTCCTCCACATTTCCGCTTTCATCATTGTGTGCAACACGCCGAGTGTGGCAGCGCCATGGTGAGCAAGCTCAACCATGTCACCTGGCCCAAAGGGGAATTCATGGACCCCGTCAAGGTATGGCAGTAGGAGTGGTTCTACATCACCAAACCCCGCAACACCAAGTGGGCGGTCGCTCCTGCTTTCAGATCTGGACCTCCACTAGCTCTTGCGTCCTGGACCAACAAGGGTCTAGACGATGGCCTCTCAAAATATGGGAGCTTAATACGGAAGGGCCATGAACCCTGCAGCGATTCTTTAGCATGACACACAAAGGAATCTGGAAACTGCTCTTCAAGAAGCAGAAGATGTGGCCAAGGACGTCTGACGACACCGGCCTCGACTACAAAACCCGGCATCCCCAGTAAGTACCATATTTCCGAACATTACTTAGCTCGTCAATCTTAGGGAGGTGTACTAAAAATTCCACTCCTGAATAGGGCTGGATAAAGAAGGTGGAGCTGATTAAGTGTCCGTCCCTGCTCCCTGAAAACCCAGACGAGCCTCTGTTGATGAGAATGCTGGTCTCGGCGCCCTACTAGGCGCCAGCAAAAATGGACAAGAAGGAGAAGAGCAAGGAGGCTGAAGGTGTCCTCCATCATGAAGATACTTCGGGCGCTATGTCCAAAGAAACCGAGGCTCCTTCCTCTCATGAGGGAGACGAACACGAGGACGAGGAGGAGGAGGAGGAAGAAGATAACCCTCCTCTCAAAGGGAAAAAGAGGGCGGCCTCCATAGATCCGGAGGAGGGGGCATCCAAGAGGGGAAAGATATCCCTCTCGGATGATTCAGATTCGGGCACCGAAGCTATCCCCAAGCACCGCCGCCGAGCCAAGCCCCTTCCCGAATCATAAGTACCTTAGGATGCCTTACATACATCCAATAATTTTATAAATCATAAGAATAATATCAAATTACATGTTTCAGTCCGGCCGTGATATCCCTCATGAATCATCATCATTGGGGGATCTCCCGCGGGAGATGATGGAGAGCGAGACGCCTCCACAAGCTTCCCCACCTCCTAGGGCGGACGACACTGAGGTGTCGTCCCAAAGGATCTCTCCTGGCTTTGGAGAAGTGCGGGAGGGGACCAAGACAGTGCGAGAGGATAACGCCTTGGTTGCTGAGAACATGAGGGGTGCAACCCTCATGGAGACCGGCGACGGGGCTCCTGGATCATCTGACCCTCAGCCGGATACTGTTCCGGACACACAAACAGCTCTGGAGTCGAATCAGCAGCCCCCTCTAAGGGAGGGGGAGACGGCTATTCTTGCTGCGACCTCTACTAATGCGGAGGCTTTGAACATGCTGATGGACGCTCTGCAAAGTGTGTCCGTCTTGGAGCAGCACCGTACCTTGATGGGTACGGTAGTTGAGAAGATTCAGTTCGCCAAAAGCTGGCTAAATGAAGCCTTTACGAGCCTACTACTAGGCTTCGAGGTATGCGATGTAATGTCTTTAGCCGTTTTCCATATGAAAAATATGTATGTATATAGATAGTAGCCCCTTAGACTCTGTTTGGCCCATGAAGGAGGGCGAACAAAGGATCTATAGATATCCGCAGGAAATAACATACTTATCTTTTTGATAAAAAACAAGCTTCATTGTTAGCGGCGACCGCTCAGGCCGCCTAAGTTTCCGAACTGAAGCAGAAACTACAGCTGCTCGACGAGGACAATATCTGTATTAACAAGCGGCTCGACGAGGTGCAGGGTATGTTTCAAGTACTCCATATATGATTGTATTAATTTGCAAATGCTAACCTGAAGCTTACGCACTATTATATGCATAATTCCAGATGCCGCTGCTGAGGTCGAGACCCTCAGGGGTGACCTTGCCCGGGCAAAAGAGCAGGAAAGGGTGAGTAATGCGGCCGCGAAGAAAACGACTGCAGATTTAAAGGTCGAACAAGCTGCCCGGTGCCAGTTCGAGGAGCGGGTATCCAAGATTGAGCAAGAGCTCAAGGACGCCATTCATAAGTGTGAGCTCCTTGAAGAGGCGAATAAAGCTAAGGTAGCCGAACTCGCCAAGGCCCTTCAATAAGCCCAAGAGGCGAGGTCCAAATCTCGAGCGGCTCGCGAGGAGATCCGACAGGCCAGACAGATAGCGGCCGGTAAGCCCTTTCTTTTATAGTCTAAGTTTGGCGATCAGAGGTATGCCTTGCTTAATCTACTATGGAGTTCTCCAGACCCCTTTGCGGATCTTCCGAAGAGCGCTGCTGACGTTGCGCAATTCTACCGAACCTAGGAGGGGCATGCAACGGAGAAGTTGTTCTGGTCGCAGTTCACGACGCAGGAGCACTCGGCGCTACTGAACAACCAAATGGCACAGTGGGCCGAGATGCATAAGATGTCCGGAGCGGCCATGAAGGAGGTCATAGTCCGGCTGTGGCCAGCCGAACCCGTTCCGAGCAGCTATTTTGGCCTAGTGTGGCGATTCATCGATGTCGTGCCCCGAATTGATGCAATCAAGAGGTCAATGTGCATAGAAGGTGCACAGATGTCCTTCGCTCGCGTCAAGATGCACTGGCGAAGATAAAGGCCGTTGTTATCGCGGTTGAGGGTCCTCCCGGAGGCAAGGACCACCGCACACCGGAGCGCTATTTAGACGACTTCCTAGAGGGTGATCGCTTGATAGAGGGTCAATGCTCAAAGGACATTATATTCGAATGAATGTATCTAAACAACCCGAACGTGTTTATTATATATATTAAGGCTTTGTGATATATTTGTGCCATTGTCTGAAAGTTCTTTCCTCCTGTGTGGCCGTTTTTGTATTCCTGAGAGTTTTCTAGTCGTCGGCTTCGGGCCCCATGTGGATACTACGGGGGTGTTCGGAATGGCACACGAGCACACTTGATCCAACGTCTTGGTCCGTAAAGGAGGTGTCAGTGTGGTGAACCAGGCAATCAGACTAAATGGCTTTAACACTCTCACTTAGCCTTAGGAGTTTGATGATGGGGCTATAAGATAGCCCCTGGTATGTACGTGGCTATCTGGATGTGGTTGCGTTATGTAATAACCAGAAAAATGGTCCTTCGTGTAATACAGAAAAATCGTTAAAGATTTAGTAAGTCGTCGAGTGGCTGGATAGCTCTCGCCGCATCATGACAGTCAGTTTTCGGCTTTCTCTACTGAGGTGCTTGACCGGGCGAACCGAAAACACAATTGTAGTAGTTCTCCCTTTACTACCTTAGCTGAATAGATGGAACGTAAGGTAGAAAACATAGGAGCCGGGCAACCCAACTATTGACCAAAGACATGATTCAGAGCCGATGCATATAATGCCAAGTTCGGGACGCCAAAGTGTGCTATAAAGCTATTCGGGGTTTTTGTTTGGCGACACACATGTGGCCACATAAATCCCCTGGCCATGGATGCCGAGGTGTGTGAGTGAGACAACTAGGGAGACGGAATGCAGTTTTATTAATAAGGTCGAGACCGAAAAAATTGTCTCCACTAGAATCTGATTGATACGTCAAAACGTGATCTTATAGTGGCACCATAAGCACCAAAGCCATTTTACATGCCAGGGTCTGAGAATAAGGAGGAAAGCTTGATGCAGGTCCTTGTCGGTGTCAAAACCGGCGGATCTCGTGTAGGGGGTCCCGAACTGTGCGTCTAAGGCTAATGGTAATAGGAGGCAGGGGACACGATGTTTACCCAGGTTTGGGCCCTCTTGATGTAGGTAATACCCTACTTCCTGCTTGATTGATCTTGATGATATGTGTATTACAAGAGTTGATCTACCACAAGATCGTAGAGGCTAAACCCTAGAAGCTAGCCTATGATTATGATTGTTGTTCTCGTCCTACGGACTAAACCCTCCGATTTATATAGACATCGTAGGGGGCTAGAGTTACACAGAGTCAGTTATAGAGAAGGAGATCTACACATCCGAATCGCCAAGCTTGCCTTCCATGCAAAGGAGAGTCCCATCCGGACACGGGAAGAAGTCTTCAATCTTGTATCTTCCTAGTCCAACAGTCCGGCCAAAGTATATAGTCCGGCTGTCCGAGGACCCTCTAATCCAGGACTCCCTCAGTAGCCCCTGAACCAGGCTTCAATGATGATGAGTCCGGTGCGCAGTTTGTCTTTGGCATTGCAAGGCGGGTTCCATCTCCGAATACTCCAAGGTAGATTTTGAACACATGAATCGTGTCTAGCTCTGCAAAACAAATTCCACATACCACCATAGAGAGAACAATATTCCAAAAATCTAATCTGCTGACAACTTTTCATAGCATGACTTCACGCCACGGCCTGGTCATTATTCGAACCATTTTTCACAACCAGCCACTGCACATACCGCGAGGCGGTTTCTTGGCACGTCTTGTCGAAGCAGAGATTGTGTCCCCTTATTGTGAGATTCTCATCAATATGGGCGTGGGTAAGCCAACCGCGCCATCAACCATGGCGCTTGGGGAATAAGCAATCTTAACGGGCAACTAGGGAGGCGCATAGTTTCTACCGCCTTTATAAAGAGATAGGGATTCCCCTTTCTCACCCACGCCTTCTTCCTCCTTTGCTCATCCATTCTCGCACTCTCGAGCCCCAGTGCCCAAGTTCTCACCTTCTCTGTGAAGCCATTCCATACATGTCCGGAGCGGGAGGCAAGTGGATGGTCTCCTCTGTTATGGAGGAGGACATCACGAAGCTTTGGGAGGCGGGATACTTAGCCGCAGACATCGCGCACCGGCTCCCGGACGAAGGGCAGATTATCCCTACTCTGGAACCACATGAGAGGGTTGTGTTTCTCCCCCACTTCATTCATGGACTGGGATTTCCTCTCCACCCATTTGTCAGCGGGCTCATGTTTTACTATGGGCTAGATTTTCATGATCTGGCCCCAAATTTCATCCTCAGCATCTCGGCGTTTATCGTCATGTGCGAGGCCTTCCTCTGCATCAAGCCCCACTTTGGCCTGTGGCTGAAGATCTTCAACATGAAGACGAAGATAGTGGTCGGCCAGCAAGCGGAGTGCGGAGGCGCCATGGTGGGCAAGATGCCCAACGTTACCTGGCTCGAAGGCTCCTACGTGGAGACCGTGAAAGGGGGGTAGTCGGGGTGGTTCTACATCACCGAGCCGCACGACACCAACTGGGCGGCGGCCCCTGAATTCCGATCCGGCACCCCATGCGGCTCACCTCCTGGAAAGAGAAGGGCTTAGCCTGGGGTGCACCTGCGGAGCTGACCGGACTCCAGAACTGTGTCAAAAATATGATAAGCAAGAAGATCAAGCTTGTCAATGTGGTCCAGGTCATGCTCTTCCGTCGGATCCTCCCGTGTCAAAGACGGGCATACAATATGTGGGAGTTCGATTCGGCCAAACACCAGACACTGCGAGAGCTCTTCGATATGACGCACAAAGACATCTGGAAGGTGCTGTTCAAGGCCGCCGAAGTACCTCCTCCCACTACCGAGGACCGCGGACTCAGCGCAAAGCGCCCCACCAATCCGATAAGCTCTCTATATATTGCACAAGATGTGCCTTTCCCAGAATGTTCGTGGGAGGAATTTAAGCCACCATGATGATTTAACAGGACTATGTGGCGACAGCGAAGCGGATCGACTATCCGGCTCTGCTACATGAACATACAGAAACTGCTCGCCTGACGGAGATGCTAGTTCCGACGCCTCACGAGGTGCCGGGGAAGAAGGCCAAGACGAAGGCCACGGGGACCAGGAAAGGTTTCCGGCGCAAGGTTGCATCGGACAAATAATCCGAAGACGCCGAGGCGCACTCCTCCAACAAAGACGAGGAGGAGGAAGAGGAAATTCATCCCCCAACCAAGGAGGAGAAGAAAAGTAAGGCCGCCCCATCTGGGGAGGCCGAAGGGTCCAATAAGGGAAGGACCCTTCCTCCGGACCAATCCACCACAGCCGCCTACAGCGACGAGGACTGGTTGCCCAGGGACAAGCCCCGAGCGAAGTCGTAAGTATCCAGACACTATAACGCTTTCAGTATGTTTTTCTTTATTGCTTCTTATCATGTCAAATGTGATAATGCGGTCCATCCAAAGCCCGCATCGACGTATCCTCCTTGGATGGGTCTTTGAGTCAGTCGGAGATGAATAGCTATTTGCTCCCGACGGCTACCTCCCCCCGGCCCGCGGACGACACCAAGGTGTTGTCCCAAAGGATACCGGAGTAGAGGGAGATGGTTCTGGAGACACCCCAGGGCAAAATCCCAGACGGCGGGCGCATGGGGGGAAAACCCCCCATGGATCTTGACAGTGGGGGCTGCAGCAAGTCCGACCCCCGGCCGGACACTGTGCCGTCACCTTCAATGGTTCCGGATTGAGGTAGGAAGCCCCTCGCTAAGGAGGGTGAGCCGCCTGTTATGATGACCTCTGTCCAACCAGAGGCATTGGACAATTTGCTGGAGGCTCTTCGAGGCGCTTCCATTAACAAAGAGCGCCATACTCTTATGAGTTCGGTGATTGAGAAGGTTCGGTCCGCCAAAAGCAGATTGATCGAAGCCTGCGCGAGCCTCCTAATAGGTTTTGAGGTAAGTAATCACATATCAAGGAAATATCATAGCATAGATAGTAGCCCCTGGTGCTCTGTTTGGTGTCCGGAAAGAAAGGCCGAATAGAGGATCAAATAACATCCATAGAAGTCTAATCATATTATGTGTATGTGAATAAGCAGGTGTCACTGCTGGCCGCCGCCGCCCGCACTGCGGAGGTCTCCGGACTGAAGTGGGACCTGGGGCGGGCCGAGGAAGAGCTCGGCCTCGTGAAGAGGCAGCTCGAGGAGAACAAAGGTAAGTGATACCCCGTCCGTGTGTTATATAAAGGAAAATCGTTGATGCTAATAGAAGCATCATGAATTTTAAAGTGGCAGCCCTTAAGAAAGCTCTATCTGAGGCCGAAGACAAGGCGGCCAAGGAGCGCACCGAGCGCGAGAAGCATGAGGCTCGGGTAAATGAGGTCCGACAAGAGCTCCAGGACTTCGTCAAAAAATTTGAATCCTTGGAAGGTGACTCCAAGACGCAAGAGTCCGAGATTGCGAAGGCCCTCCAGAGTGTGCAAGACGCCAAGGCTGAAGCCCAAGAGGCCCTCCAGGAGATCCAGGCGGCCAAGAAGATAGCGGCGGGTAAGGCATTCATTATGCAAAGCAATCATGTGAAAGTGACTTTCCTTTTACTTACCTGAATTTGAAGCTCTCCAGGAGCATCCGTAGATCTGCCACACAGCATATCGGATGCCGTGGAGTTCTACCGTGCTGAGGAGGGGAGCTCGACGGAGAAGATATTCTGGTCCCAGTATATTGGGACCGAAAATCCGATGCCCTTGAGTGACCAGCTGAAGCAACTGGTCCAACTGCACAAGGCGGCCGAACTGGCCATGAAGGACTTCATAGTCCGGCTGTGGCCTGGCGAGCCTCTGCCTAGTAGCTACTTCGGCCTTGTAAAGCGGATGGTAAATGCCTGTCCGTGGCTTGAAGTTGTTAAGCGGTCTGTCTGCATTGAGGGTGCCCGTCGGGCATTCGCCCGCGCGAAAGTGCACTGGGCGAAGATGGATGCCAAGAAGCTGGTCATGGAGGGACCGCCGGAGGGCAAGGCGCACCGCTACCACGAGAAGTACTATGATGGTGTTATGAAAGGCGCCCGCCTTGTAGCAGAGGAATGTGCCAAGGATGTAATATTTGAATGAATGTACTCATGTCATCCTGTAATACGAAAACGAGTTCATGTGCGCTATATAATGCTTGTGATTTAAAATATTACCTTCTGTGCGGCCGTTTATAAAATCTGAAAGTTGGCCAGTCATCGGCTTCTGCCCCCATGTAACTAGTACAGGGGTGTTCGGGATAGACCTAAACACTCTTTATCCAAATTTTTGGTCCTTTAAGGAGGTGTTTAGCACGGCGAACAAGGCAACCGGACATACAACTTTATCACTCTCACTTAGCCATAGAAGTCTACAATTTTAAATTTTGGCGAAGCCCCTAGTATTTGGAAGGCCGAACTTGGGGCGCTATACACGCCTAAATCGGACAAGGCCGATTCCTCGCCTGAAGCGGAAAATTTCTTTAAGGATTTGAGACCTCTCCAATAGAGACCAGCTCTCGCCGCATCATGATAGTCAATTTTTGGCTTTCTCTACTAAGGTGCTCGTCCGGAAGAATCGGGACACAATCGCAGTAGTTCTCCCTGCGCTACCTTAGCCGATGTAAGGAACGTAAGGCACCAAAACAAGGGAGCCAGGAAAACCCAACTATTGACCCAAGACATGATTCGGAGCTGATGCATATAATGCTATAAGTTCGGGGCCACACTGTCGAAAGTGTTCGGACTTTTCTTGCCGTGTTATGGGGTACATTGAAGCCCCGAGCGAATTGAACGTACCAAAGTGTATAGGTGCTATTTATAGTATGTAGACAGTCAAGGAAAAAGATAAAGAAAATGTAATAACAAGCTGACGTTGTATGATTTTTCCATTATTATTTAAATAATACGTCAAAGTGTATGTATACAAGTAATGCGATAAGCAAGAATAGGACTATTTGACATGTCCTAAACAAGGGCAGGCTGCGTGTGGGTATGTAAAACAGGTATAACGATCATTATCAGAGACCACCTGGGTATTCCCTTGTACGTCAAAGCCTCTTGCCTGCTTGGTTGTTCCTTCCCGTGATGAGTCCGATAATCAGGGTATCTAAAAAGGCTTCCCGAAAGTAGGGTCCTAAAAGGAAAGAAGATTATGAAGGTAGACGGGTCCCATGGCGGTTGAGCCGCACTGTGGACCGCATCATAGCTGTGCCTCCACCTGTGCCCATGGTATTTTGAGTGCGTACCTATGTACACACGGCACAAATTTTGCCGCTTGACTGGGACTAGGATGGAGGCCAAATTTCTAGTCAAGCTTTGGATGTGCCGGACGATCCTGTTGCAGAGTACTCCGGACCAGCTTATCGGTGTCCGGGGGCTTGATCGTCGAGTTGGCAGTCTGCCTAAGAAGGTTGCTTTGTACTTCTACTGCGAGGGCCGCAGTGTGCTCCTCCGTATGGAGCGAGCGGTCTGTGTTTCCATTGACTATTATAACCCCTCAAGGTCCTGGCATCTTGAGCTTGAGGTATGCGTAGTGTGGTACCGCATTGAATCGAGCAAATGTTGTTCATCCTAGTAGTGCATGATAGCCACTACAGAAGGGGACGATATCGAAGATTAACTCGTCGCTTCGGAAGTTGTCCGGAGATCCGAAGACCACTTCAAGTGTTATTGAGCCCATACAACAAGCCTCTACACCTGGTATTACACCTTTAAAGGTGGTTTTGGCGGGGTTAATCCTTGAGGGATCGATGCCCATTTGTGCACCATATCCTGATAAAGCAGGTTCAGGCTACTACCACCGTCCATGAGGACTCGCGTGAGATGGAATCCGTCAATGATGGGGTCGACGACCAATGCGGCTGAACCGCCATGATGGATGATGGTAGGATGGTCCCTGCGATCGAGAGTGATCGGACAGGACGACCATGGGTTGAACTTTGGGGCGACTGGCTCCATCGCATAGACGTCCCTTAGTGCACGCTTCCATTCCCGCTTGGGAATGTGGGTGGCGTAGATCATGTTTACCATTTTCACTTGGGAAGGAAATTTATTATGTCCCCAAGTGTTCGGCGGTCGGGGCTCCTTGTCCTCATCGCTATGCAGCCCCTTTTCCCTGTTTTTGGCGTTCAACTTGCCGGCCTATTTGAACACCCATCATTCTCTGTTGGTGTGGTTGGCTGGCATATCAGTGGTGCCGTGAACTTGACAGAAGCGATCGAGTATGCGATCCAAACTGGACAAACCCGGATTGTTTCTTCTGAATGGCTTTTTTCCGCTGACCGGACATGGAGCCACTGAATCCGGCATTGGCTGTCGTGTCTTCGGTGTTGTCGCTGTTGTTCTGACGCTTATGTCTGTTGCATCGTGGCTTGCCGTTTCTATCTCAGGCATCTGAAGTGCCCGGATTCTTGGCATGATGTTACTATGAGCCAGCCAGCTATCCTCGCCCGCGCAAAAGTGGGTCATGAGTGTCGTGAGGGCTGCCATGGACTTTGGCTTCTCTTAGCTGAGGTATCGGGCGAGCCACTCATCACGGATGTTATGCTTAAAGGCCGCTAGGGCTTCATCATCCGGACAGTCGACGATTTGGTTCTTTTTAGTTAGGAACTGTGTCCAGAATTTCTTGGCTGACTCTCCGGGCTGTTGGGTTATGTGACTTAGGTCATCAGCGTCCAGTGGTCGCACGTAAGTGCCCTGGAAGTTCTCAAGGAATGCGTCCTCCAGGTTCTCCCAACTGCCAATGGAGTTCGCCGGCAGGCTATTCAGCCAATGGCGATCCGGTCCTTTGAGCTTAAGGGGGAGGTACTTGATGGCATGTAGATCGTCGCCGCGGGACATGTGAATGTGGAGAAGGAAATCTTCAATCCATATTGCGAGGTCTGTTGTGCCATCATATGCTTCGATGTTTACGGGTTTAAACCCTTCTGGGAATTCATGATCCATTACTTCATCAGTGAAGCATAGGGAGTGTGCGGTGCCTCTATGTCGGGCTACATCACGGCGCAGTTCAAATGAGTCTGGCCTATTGTATTCGGCCCGGCCGGACTTTTTTTAGCGTATCCGGCATGACGGTCATCATCACCCGTTGTGGCGCCACCCCGCGATCCGTAGATCGATCTTGACTGTCCTTCTTTGTTCTCCAATACGTCTCGAAGGTTCTGCGTGTAGCCCTGGGCCTTAGTATTTTTGTTTGATTGGCGGCGGTGTGCTGGTGGTTGTTCGGGCTGATAAGCCGCTCTATCTCGACCACGAGGTGTCCGGTCCACCTGGTCCCGCGCTGGTAGTGTAGGCTCTTGCGCATCCTCCTCGAATTGAGGTAGCAACCTGTGCTGCGGGTAACTTTTGGTTGGGCGATCGAGTCCTTATTCCTCGGCTGCCAGGACTTCAGTCCATCTATCTGTTAGCAGATCTTGATCAGCTTGAAGCTGCTGTTGCTTCTTCCTCAGGCTTTTTTTAGTGTCTATAAGCTGGCGCTTGAAGTGCTCGTGCTCGATGGGATCCTCAGGCACGACAAATTCGTCGTCGCCGAGGCTCACCTCATCTTTGGAGAGAGGCATAAAATTGTCGTCCTGCAAGTCTCCATCCATTGCCTGTTCATCTGGGCTAGCTTGCCCATCCTCCTTCTCGGCCTGCTCGAAGTCTGGCTGGGCGGGATTGTTTTCGTCTTCGGCACGATCTGGATTGCTATCATCTCCTGTGCCGGTACTGCTATTTCTGCCCTGGTGGGGCTTAGAGCAGCGATGATGACACCAGTGCTTTGATTGTTTCCCCAAGGGATTATCCTCTGTTTCCTCATCGCCATTGTTTTCTTTGGGCGTGTCCACCATATATATATATATCATATGATGAGGTGGCTGTCCAGCGCCCTGTGGGCGGCGGTTCCTGTTCTTCTCCTTCATCGTCGTCCACATCGTCGATGTCTCCGGAGTTGAAGTCGAGCATGTCGGTTATGTCGTCGACAGTGGCTATTAAGTGGGTGGTGGGTGGGGGACCAATTTCTTCATTGTCTGCTTCCCACTGGAGCCGGACATAGTTCGGCCAAGAGTCTCCTGACAAGGAGAGAGACCTTAATGAATTTAGCACATCACCCAAGCGTGAGTGTTGAAAGATATCTACGGAGGTGAACTCCACGACCGGTGCCCAATCAGATTCGACAGGCACGGGCGTACGCGGTTCGGATCCTGTAGCCGGAGACGAGTCCGAGGGTCCGATGATAGCGGCCTCATAGGAGGTGGGATCAGTGTTCGGCTCCAACACTGATGAGTATGCGGCCTCCATGGCGGGGTCCATCCACCCGTCCTCGGATGGCACAATCTGCTCCGGATTGATTCCCGGAGCAGCCACAGGCGCAATCCTCGAATACTGTCTGATGGCAGATCTAAGTCATGCTTGTCGTGACTGTTCGGCGCACCTGACACGGGCTTGAATCCGTCGAAGATCAAGTCTCCGCGGATGTCGGCAGTGTAGTTCAAGCTTCCAAACCTGACTTGATGGCTAGGGGAGTAGATATCGATCTGCTCCAGATGGCCAAGCGAGTTGGCCCGTAGTATGAAGCCGCCGAATACAAAGAACTATCCGGGAAGGGAAACCTCCCCGAGACCGCGTCTTTGAAGATGATTGAGGGAGCCATCTACCCTTATCGCGATGGCATAGTGGAACTCTCAATGACAGCACCAATGTCGGTGTCAAAACCGGCGGATCTCGGTTAGGGGGGCCCGAACTGTGTGTCTAAGGCCAAGGGTAACAGGAGGCGGGGGACACGATGTTTACCCAGGTTCGGGCCCTCTCGATGGAGGTAATACCCTACTTCGTGCTTGATTGATCTTGATGATATGAGTATTACGAGAGATGATCTACCACGAGATCGTAGAGGGTAAACCTTAGAAGCTAGCCTATGATTATGATTGTTGTTCTCGTCCTACGGACTAAATCCTCCGATTTATATAGACACCGGAGGGAGCTAGGGTTACCCAGAGTCAGTTACAGGGAAGGAGATTTACACATCCGAATCGCCAAGCTTGCCTTCCATGCAAAGTAGGGTCCCATCCGGACACGGGACGAAGTCTTCAATCTTGTATCTTCATAGTCCAACAGTCCGGCCAAAGTATATAGTCTGGCTCTCCGAGGACCCCCTAATCCAGGACTCCCTCAGTCCTTGACTAAAGTTTTGTCTCAGGAATCCTTTGGACATCTTGCCGCACGTCCGCGCCGCTTTCGCCTTGTAGAGAGAGGTTCCTTAAGAGGAATGGTCTTCGGCTATTTGTACGAGACATGGCTCTAAAAAGAGTCCTTGTAAGTCTGTAGGATATGTAAGTTTGAATGCACTTGTGGTAGGAGAAAAAATAATTGAAGAAAAAAGGTGGAGGGTCATATAGGGTTAAACTGTACTATAGACATGTCCGTATTGTGCCTCCGTTGACGCCCAACGTATTTTGAGTGCATAATTATGCATGGGCGGTATGAACCCTGCGGTTGTGTGCGGCGATTGACGGAGGAGAAATTGCTAGTCGAGCTCTGGAATAACCGAGCTATCATCATGCGGAACTGACCAGACTCGTTTAACCATGTCCAGCAGTTTAATGGCCGATGAGGTGTGCGGCTTGATAGGGCCGCTCTATACTTCGGCCGCGAGGGCCACTATGTGCTCCTCAATACGGAGGGAGTGATCCGTGTTTCCATTGATTGTTATGACGCCACGTGGGTCGGTCATCTTGAGCTTTAAATACGCGTAGTGTGGGACCGTGTTGATTCAAGCGAAAGCGGTCCGTCCAAGCAGTGTGTGATAGCCACTTCGGAAGGGGACAATATTGAAGATCAAGTCTTCACTGCGGAAGTTGTTTGGGAAGCCGAAGACAACCTCCAATGTTATTGAGCCCGAGCAACAGGCTTCTACACCAGGTATTACTCCTTTAAAGGTGGTTTTAGTGGGCTTGATTCTTGACGGATCAATACCCATTTTGCGGACAGTGTCCTAGTAAAGCAGGTTAAGACTACTGCCACCATCCATGAGGACTTGCATGAGGTGGAATCCGTCGATGATTGGGTCGAGGACCAAAGCTGTCGAACCTCCATGACGGATACTAGTCGGGTGGTCCTTTCGATCGAAGGTGATCAGATAAGCCGACCATTGGTTGAATTTTGGGGCGACAGACTCTATGACGTACACATCCCTTAGTGTGTGCTTGCGCTCCCGCTTGGGGATGTGGGTGGCATAGATCATATTCACCATTTTGACCTCGGGGGAATTTCTTTTGTCCCCTTGTGTTCGGTGGGCGAGTCGTCCTTGCTGGGCGGCCTTTTCCCCTTATGTTCAGCGTTGAGTTTGCCGGTCTGTTGAAAAACCCAACAGATTCTGTTGGTGTGATTGGCACATTTATCGGGGGTGCCATGAATCTGCCAAGGTCGATGAAGTATTCTATCCAAACTGGATGGACCATCCTTGTTTCCTTGGAATGGCTTCTTCCGTTGACCGGATTTGTAGCCACTGAATCCGGTGTTGACCGCCCTGTCTTCGTTATTGTTTCGACGCTTGTGCTTGTTGCGTCGTGGCTTGCCATTGCCATCCCTGGCTTCAGAGGTGCCTTGGTCGCTGGTGCTATTTCTTTTATGAGCTAGCCAGCTATCTTCTCCAGCGAAAAAGTGGGTCATGAGTGCGGTAAGGGCTACCATGGACTTCGGCTTCTCTTGGCCGAGGTGTCGGGCGAGCCACTCATCTCGTACGCTGTGTTTGAAGGCCGCGAGGGCTTCGGCGTCCGGACAATCCACAATTTGGTTCTTTTTTATTAAGAACCTAGTCTAGAGCTTCCGGGCTGATTCGTTGGGTTGCTGGGTTATGTGACTAAGGTCATCGGCGTCTGGGGGCTGAACATAGGTACCTTGGAAGTTGTCTCTGAAGGCATCCTCCAAGTCTTCCCAGCTACCAATAGAGTTTTCTGGGAGGTTGTTCAGCCAGTGTCATGTTCGTCCCTTAAGTTTTAGGGGGGAGGTATTTGATGGCATGTAAGTCATCACCGCGGGCCATGTGGATGTGGAGAAGAAAATGTTCAATCCATACTGCGGGATCTGTTGTGCTATCATATGATTCAATGTTCACAGTTTTAAACCCTTCTGGGAACTAGTGCTCCATTACCTCGTCAATGAAGCATAGGGGGTGTGAGGCGACTCTATATTGGTCGACGTCACGACGCAGTTCAGATGAACTTCGTATGCGGTTTTCGGCCCGGGTGAGGTTGTGCTTGTCGCGCCAGGCCGGATGGCCGTCTCTTCGTTTTGTTGCATGCCCCCTTGATCCATAGATTGATCTGGTATGGCCGACTCTTTGTCCAAGTCCTGCCGCAGGTCGTACGTGTATCCTACAGCCGATGTCTCTCTGCCTCTAGGGCGAGGTAGTGCGGTCTGGTGTTCGGCTTGAGTTGCCGCTCTGTCCCGATCACGAGGTGGTCGGTCATGTCCGTCAGCACCATTACGCGGTGTCGACATAGGTTCCACGACCTCGTTGTCGAATTGGGATAGCAGCCTGTGCTTAGGGTAACTCTTAGTTGGGCGCTCGAGGCTGTATTCCTCGGTTGCTAGGATATTAGTCCATCTGTCATTGAGTAAATCCTGATTAGCTTGATGTTGATGCCGCCTCTTTTTCAGGCTTCTTGCAGTGGCTATTAGTCGGCGCTTAAAGCTCTCTGGTTTGAGGGGTTCCTCCGGCACGATGAAATCTTTGTCGCCAAGTCTACTGTCCTCCTCGGAGATCGGTAGGTAGTTACTATCCTCTGAGCCCTCATTTCCGGCAGGATCATAGGGTTGACTTGCCCATCCTCCCAATCATCTTGTTCGAATGTTGGCTTGATAGGGGCTTCCTGGTCTTTGGTGTTCTCCGGAGTATTGTTGTCTCCGGTGCCGGTATTGCTGTCTTTTTTGCGACGTGATTTTGATCGGTGCCACTAACGTCGACACTTCGAGGGTGCTTCGACAGGCTTGTCCTCTAGATTCTCCCCACTGTCACTATCATTCTCTTTGGGGGTGTCCGCCATGTACACGTCATATGAGGAAGTGTCCGTCTAGCATTCGGTGAATGGCGGGTTCTATCTCTTCTTGTCTCTGGTATCGTTGCCCATACAGTCGATGTATTCGGAATCGTAGTCGAGCGTGTTGGTTAAAACTTTGACAGTGGCTATGAAGTGAGTGGTGGGTGGGACGTGAAATTCCCCATTCTCAGCCCCTAGTGTGGGCTGGGCGTAGTTCGGCAGTGATTCTTTTGTAATGGCGAGAGACCGCATTAAGTCTAGGGCCTCGTTTAAGAGCAAGGTTTGGACGGGGAAGCGGAAGTCCGTGGAGTTGAGCAAGATAGAAGTTCCTTGGCCGAGCTTACATAACACGAACCTCGAGATTTTGGAGCTGTTGTTCGGGGGTGAGTCCGGCTTCATGTTGATAAAGGGAGCCTGGCATGACTCCGGGCCTGCTGGTGAAAGGATCCCCTCCATCTCTCCGGTGTTAAGCTCTATGGCTACAGAGAGTCCAGCGGGCTCTAAACTCCCGTCTTCCGACCTGGTGATGTGCTCCAGATCTAAGGCTAGAGCTGTGGCTGGGGCCGTGAACCCTTGGAATATCAAGTCTCCTCGGATATCGGTGACATAGTTCAGATTTCCAAAACTGATCTAATGACCAGGGGCGTAGCTGTCGATATTCTCCAGATGGCCAATTGAATTGGCACGTAGTGCGAAGCCGTCGAATAGGAAGATTTGGCCGGGGAGAAAAGTCTCCCTCAAGGCGTTTTTGTTGTGGATGATTGATGGAGCCATTGAGCCTTCTAGCGATGACACATTGGAACTCTAAATGAAAGCACCAATGTCGGTGTAAAAACCGGCAGATCTCGAGTAGGGGGTCTCGAACTGTGTGTCTAAGGATCAAAGGTAATAGGAGGCAGGGGACACGATGTTTACCCAGGTTCGGGACCTCTTGATGGGGGTAATACCCTACTTCCTGCTTGATTGACTTTGATGAGTATAGGGGTTACAAGAGTTGATCTACCTCGAAATCGTAATGGCTAAACCCTAGATGTCTAGCCTGTATAATTACGATTGCCCCTACGGACTAAACCCTCAGGTTTATATAAACCCCGGAAGGACCTAGGGTTGTACAGAGTCGGTTTACAGAGTAAGGAAGATGCATGATCCAAGTGCCAAGCTTGCCATCCACGCAAAGGAGAGTCCCATCCGGACACGGGGGAAGCTCTTTAATCTCGTATCTTCAAGGCCCATTAGTCCGGCCCATATCACATAGCCCGGACGCCCGAGGACCCCCTAATCCAAGACTCCCTCACTAACCGAGCAGCTACCAGTTAATGATTTCCTCAACAATGCTTGAGATTAAGGATGTCTATCTTGTGCTGCTTCAGCCTCGACGTCTTACGGCTCGTGGAGCTGCTCCAACGACGGAACCATCCATCACAAGAGAGTAGTACCCTGGACGCCATCTATAGATGCCTCAGATCTTCCACCACACCTCCGACAGCCACCTCTGCCGCAACTTCTTCAGCGACCAACCCAATGATGTTGGGGTCGACATGGCTACGCCAAAGAGGTTGTACACTTGTTGCATCACTTATTACTGTATATTCATGTCGATCCATTAGGGCTATTTTGGTTCAAAGGAAAAAAGTAGAGGAAAACATAGCAATAGGAAATTTTCCTATGGTACTCTACTATTCAATTATTCATGCATTTGGTTGAAAGGAATGGAGGAAAACATCCACCTGGACCTACTTTTCCTATGCATGAAAACAAGACTAAGTCCATTAGTAGAAGAATAACACTCTAACTGTACACACTTTCATATGGTTTCACTTTAGTTTTGCCATGTTTCTTTGCATTCCTCTGCTCTTCCAATTCCTGTGAAACAAACACCCAAGTTGACAGAAATCTTATGTTTACAAATGCTCTATTTCCCACGTGCATTCCTATCCTATTCCGCTGTTTTTCCTATCCCCGTGTTTTTAGAATCCTGCAAGCCAAAGGAGACCTTACAAAATTACTTTAATTATAGATAGGTGTCGAAGAAAACTTTGTGTGGTTTGTCCTGCTCCTGCCGCGACATCGTCCACCTCACCTGAGCTGCTCCAACGACAGAAGCATCCACCATACTAGACATTACGACTCCCGACCTTCTTTTGCCGCCTCAAATCCCCTTCCCTGTCGCCGGCACCCACCGCAATTGCATCACCATCATCGACTCAGCAGATGAACCTAAGGAGTATATGGGTCCATAAGAGAGGTCACACTCTTTTGCTTTTTCTTATGTTATGCATTGCTTAATATTACCTTCTACTTTATCATCATGTTCACCTCTTAGACTCCAAGTCGGGTCTGAATTAATGTTCAAACTTGACTTTTAAAATGCTTGTGGGGCACATATCGAGGCAGCAATGAATAGTATCTATGTCTATTATCTGGTTCACCTAGGATATGTCTATGTTGTTCATCTTGGGTGGGAAACAAACAGTAAAGCAATCATCATCTGTCTTTTTACTAAAGTAAAGCTATCATCAGCCTGCTATCATTTTTTTGGATCCATCCACTGGTTGTTGCCATCACTCTAGATTTCTGCATGCTCTCCTTACATTATCTCACTATATTTATTTCTATGCATGTTAGATATTGTACATAGACACGCTGAACATGTAGAGAAAAAGAGAAGAGTTTTGTGTGGCAATACAATGTCATGCAGACATCGCTCCATGGTGGGTGGAAAGGCAAACTCCCCCCCCCTTCCAGATTGTAATTCAGAGGAAGATATTTGTTCTGAGGCGGATTCATACGGAGGTGACCACTCCTATTTACCCCCCCCCCAAGGTGTTTGTTCTAACTTGGCATGATGATGTTGGTCATACCATGCATATGTTGCCTTGCAGTGCCTACTTTCGACATCATATAAGTCATCTTCTTAGTTTAGACATGTTCTGTAATGCCACCTGTTTAGTTTCTATATCATACATGTGAATTAGGCAATCTCACCTCTTTTAGCTAGCCATAATATATGTGAAATATGCAATGGCATCCTGTTTAACTAGGATCATATATTTGAATTATATCTTGCCAATCCTTTTCTTCATTACATTTTCATTTGCCGACAATGTTTGTACATTCAACTACTCTTCCTGTGAATCAGCCATTTGAGTGGGTGATGGAAAAATCTGGAGTGAAAACAAGGTCTTCAGAGTAGATAGTGCTACCTGTCGAAGCAGATCTCTTGTTGGGTCCCGATAGCTCCTCGGGGATGGATTCAGAGACAGATGACCAGTCCTATTCCCCACCAAGGTGTATGCTCTAACTTGGCACGGTTATACTGCTCATATCATGCATATAGTGTCTTGCATTGCATAGTTTAGACATCATATACACAATATAACACCATGTTCTTAGTTCAGACATCATATATGTGAATGCCCTCTGCTTAGTATATAAATCACATGTGTGAATTATATCATGCAATCCTAATTACTTAGATAACATGTATGTGAATTATGTCATGTGAACCTGATTACTAAAGACATCATATAATTATCTCATGTCATATTGTTTAGTTAGTAATCATATCTTTAAATTATGTGATGCTAAGCTATGCAGTTTAGATAGACATCATATATGTTAAATTATGTCATGCTATCCTTTTTAGTTAAACAATATACATGTGAACTATTGCATCTATCTCTCATACAAGGTCTGTACATTCCACTACTTTTCTTGTTTATCAGCCATTTAAATTGGAGGGCGTGATGGCAGTATCTAGCGGAGTAAGAAAATGGTCTTCAAAAAAAACAGTGCTACCTCTTGGTGGAGATAGCACCCCGGTTGTACATGCACGAGAACCATCCCTACCACACATAACCCAAAATCTTGCAGATTGTACCCCTACTCCGATGGACAGAGAACCAGCTTCACCCAATCTAACCCCAACCCAGCAGATAGTAACCCAGTTCCAGTTGAGATAGCACCATCTCCAGCACAGAGCTCCCAAACAAGAGCACAATATGGCAGCTCCAGTGCCCAAAGCGCCAGTACTACCACGGTGAACCCCAACTCCACCATTTAGTACACATATTCTTGTGGATGAAGCACAACTAGCCATTCGTAGTTTAGCATCTATCACATTTGATGTTGTTAAATCCTATGTGCATATCTTCCCATCATGGAAATATTATACAGAAAATGAAGGAAAAAGCCAGTTGCAGGTGTTAGATACCATTTCGGCCCACAATGCGGTCCGTTATGGGCCTGAAGAGGAACTGTTCTCATTTAAGATTCCATTGCTATGGTGCATACTGCTTTGCTCTTGTATCACTGTATTTACTCATACAAAAGGATCCAATCGAAACTCCAATGGCACAACAGGTATGTTTAAACATGTTTCTTCAACATGTTTGCTCTTCTAAATTGCTCTGTTGATTTCAATTTCAATTGTGTATACAATTGACTTCTCATATCATGGACATTACTAGCATCACAACAGAGCCAATAGTGTTGTTGTACATGTATACCCGTGTTACCCATCTGAAATCTTGTTGTGCTGTGTAGTTTCCCACAATTGTATTCTTTCAATGCTGATTTGCCTTGAACTCATATGATTTGAACCATGTCTCTATTTTGATTTGGCAAGACAATGCAGTGACCATAGGACATATTATATATATATATATATATATATATATGTTTGTTTGATGCTTTTATTATTTACTACTTGGCAATAGAAGACTTGGTAGTTTAATCCTGTCCACCTTACTACTGAACTAGTTCACCGAAATGAGTTTCATATACTACATGCCAAACATGTTATGTGTCTGCTTGTTTGTTCTTTTAGAATGCTGACAGAATATTTGGGAAGAGTACCTTATTAAGCAATGGCAAAGGAAGTAATGTAGATAAGGTTTAGGATAGTGAGACATCCTTGTTGGTCTCCAACAAAGCTGATAAAACAGCTATGGAAAATTATCTTGAATATAGTGAGACAACCCCAAAATAATGTCTTGATGTACTGTTCGAGTAACTGGCCACTACCTTTGCCACAAGCACTTCGAACTCACTGTCTGAATCAGTTCAGTTTCTTGAGTCTCAACTACAAGCTGAAAGACATTGATCAGATGTGCTGCGACAAGAAGCTGAAGGACCGCGGAAGTCCCTGGAGAATTCAGATGCATACTTTCTTGTGCAACAACAAGCATTGGAGGATTTTAGCGCCAAATGGGAGAAAGCTAATAAGCTTGCTAAGCTTATTGCCAGCATGGTCGATACCCATGATAACATTTCTTGAGCTCTTGTGAAGTTGTTTCAGTTATGGACTTGTTTTGCTATCGCGTTTATTTGCACCGGTGGCAAATTTAGAGAGACGGTGTATGTAATATGCTGCTTTGTTCCCTATATTTGCACTGGTGGAGAACTTTGATGCCTAGTGGATGTAATATGTGTAATAGCCATAATAGCCTAGCGTTAGTTGCTTGCTTATTTATTTCCTTGTTGTCTTGTTTATTTGTTTGCTTGTAGTCAGGGCAGTTCTTCTTCCACGGTTTGCTTGTGGTCGTAATAACCTATTTTTTAAACTAGGCCACAATAACCATGGGGAACATACGGACCATTGCCACCATGGTCATGGTATCTGCTGTAGTGACCATGGGCCTCCTATGGGCCTTCTACGGGCCGTAGAATCAATGAGCCTTCTACGGTTCGTATGCTCGATTGGTCAAACATGGGCCAATAACGGACTGCATTGTGGGCCGAAATGGGCTAGAATGAGAATCTCCCATTCATGGGCCGACCATAACGGGCCGTTAATAGTCCGATGAGTATAACGGGCTTAATTTTATCTACAGGCATAACATGCCGTTAATAAGTCGTATTTGATGACGCTATGAATACGACCCAACGGATTAACGGGACACAAGTGGGCTGACTTTAACCAGGGGCTGAATTTGGCTCACAACCGGAATAGGCTAGTAACAAACCGTAGGTAATCGATTGCTGCAAATCAGCCCAAGAATAAATGGGCCCTTAGAAGGCCGAACAATAACACGAGCAGGAAATGGACCAACGGAATAATGGGCCTTTAATGGGCACAAAGAGATATACTGTTCATTATGGGCCAGTTTCACCACGTGCCGTTAGTGGTCCAAGAGTTATACAGGGCCTCACATGGGCCGAAAGACGTCATGGGCCTGCTACTTCTTGATCTTGCGCTGGTTTTTCCCTTGAAGAGGAAAGGGTGATGCAGCAAAGTAGAGATAAGTATTTCGCTCAGTTAGAGAACCAAGGTATAAATCCAGTAGGAGACAGCACACAAATCACCAAGACCTACACAAACAATCAAAAACCTTGCACCCAACGCGATAAAGGGGTTGTCAATCCCTTCAGGGTTACCTACAAAAGTGAGATCTGATAGAGATAGATAAAACTAAACAAAAGATAAAGTAAATATTTTTGGTTTATAGATCGGAAAGTAAAAGATTGCAAAATAGTAGATCGGAAACTTATATGATGGAAAATAGACCCAGGGGCCATAGCTTTCACTAGTGGCTTCTCTCAAGATAACAAATAATATGGTGGGTGAACAAATTACTGTCGAGCAATTGATAGAAAAGTGCAAAGTTATGACGATATCTAAGGCAATAATTATGAAATATAGGCATCACGTTCATGTCAAGTAGACCGACTCCTACCTCCATCTACTACTATTACTCCACACATCGACCGACTCCTCCCTGCATCTAGAGTATTAAGTTCATGAATAACAGAGTAACACATTAAGTAAGATGATATGATGTAGAGGAATAAACTCAAGCAATATGATGTAAACCCCATCTTTTTATCCTCGATGGCAACAATACAATACATGCCTTGCTGCCCCTACTGGGAAAGGACACCACAAGATTGAACCCAAAGCTAAGCACTTCTCCCATTGCAAGAAAAACCAATCTAGTTGGCCAAACTAAACCAATAGTTCGAAGAGAATTACAAAGATATCAAATCATGCATATAAAAATTCAAAGAAGATTCAAATAATATTCATAAATCCACAATTCATCGGATCTCGACAAACACACCGCAAAAGAATATTACATCAGTTAGATCTCCAAGAACATCGAGGAGAACATGGTATTGAGAATAAAAGAGAGAAAAGAAGCCATCTAGCTACTAGCTATGGACCTGTAGGTCTTAGGTAAGCTACTCATGCTTCATTGGAAGGGCAATACAGTTAATGTAGAAGCCCTCTGTGATCGAATCCCCCTCCGGCAGGATGCCGGAAAAGGCCGCTAGATGGGATCTTGCAGGTACAGAAGGTTGCGACAGTGGAAAAGTGTTTTCGTGGATGCTTCTGGTGGTTTGGGGATATTTGGGAATATATAGGATGAAGAATTAGGTCAAGGGAGTCACAGGGGGGCCACAAGGCATGGGGCGTGCCCTACCCCCTGGGCGCACCCTCCCCCTTGTGGCCGCCTCATGGCTCTTCCGACTTGATCTCCAAGTCTCCTGGGTGTCTTCTGGTCCAAGAAAAATCATCGCAAAGGTTTTATTCCGTTTGGTATTCCTTCTCTGCGAAGCTCAAAAACAAGGTAAAACATAAACTAGCACTGAGCTCTAGGTTAATAGGTTAGTCCCAAAAATAATATAAAGTAGCATATTAATGCATATAAAACATGCAAGACAGATAATATAATATCATGGAACAATCAAAAATTATAGATACGTTGGAGACGAATCAGGGCCATACATGGGCCGGAAGTTACAACGGGCTGAAATCATATTGGACGGCCCAGATGACGCCATAATGTGTCGTGTGTTAACGAGTTTTAAATGGGCTATATGCGAACATGCCGTTAACATGCTTTCAGCGGGCTGGGTTGTTACCTTTTGAACAGGTCAAATGGGCAGGCCTTTTGACTTGAATGGGCCACTGTTGGACCGATCAACGTGTCGACGTATCATAGGCGCGTCCCGCCAATTTGCTAGGTGACATCTATCCCAACGCTGAGCCGACACATGGATCCGCCAGCGAATGAGAATTTTACACATGGACAATCCCCATTGGTCATTGTTGTTAACGGGTTATCGGATCGAAAACTGGACCCGATAGCTTAACGGTGACCCGTTACGGTGGATGCCATGTGTCAGTTACCCTTTATGAAAGCACTTCCATGACGCGTCATTTATCGTCATGGAAGTGAACACTTCCGTGATGATAATTTTGGTATTGTTATGGAACACTTCTACGACAGCACATGTATGACTATCTGGATTCCGTCATAAAGTCATCATGAATGTACATGCATGACAGAAAACGTGACCTACTATGACAAACACGTAAAATCACGGAAGTGGTTTTTTATTGTGCGCTTGAACTCCTACTGAGGGATCTGACGGTATTTCACACCATCGGGTGTAATAGGATTGATGCTATGTGGACGCTAGTGGGGATGTTGGCTCGACACAGTGCCGGTCCTATGGTACTACAATTATGTGCAACAATCAATGCACGTGTGGATATGCACTTGCATATTACTATGGAATATTACTGATCGACTAAAATTAGACTATGTGCAAAAATTTGTGCGGATGCAACGCAAGATAAGAGAGACATTTATTGTAATTAAGAAGATGCCAGTTCTAGCTATTGTTTGCTCGCGCGCAATATTGTCCAAAGCTATCTGTAGCTATGTTTTTATAGCTGGTTAATGGCATGTGTAACAGGTTTTCTATATATGAGGCTCTGACCATGCACCCTCAACGCATTTAAACCCTCATCCTCAACAGAGAACAAGGAGAGTCCATGTTGCGACACCTCCTCTAGCCTTATCAGTGCTCCTTGTCGCCCCCTCATCCAGCTCCTCTTTCGTCAGTCTTCCTTCACATCGGAGCAACCTCCGCCGTGTATGTGTATGCGTTTGCTCTTTCTTGGTTGCATATGGTGATTTATATTGGTTAATCTGTGAATTTGTCCTCATAGGTTCATGGATTCTTCTAGTCCGAAGAACAATGTTGATGATGTGATGGATGCCCAGATGGTGATGGAGTCTCATGGCATGCGTCGATTGCAAATTGACAAGCACTCTATTGAGTTCATGCAGATCCCCAACAACTACGTTGGAGGGGCACAAAATCTCAACAGTGCAGTAGGCATCATTGACCTCAATGTTTTGCCTCCCAACGAGGAGGAGGAGGAGCCTAAGGAAATCCTAAATGACTACTCTGGAGGCCTGTCGGGACCAGTCGATGTTATAGACATGACCGACTCTCCCATGGCTGCCAAGGATGGCGTGGGATCGTTAGTCGAGGTGGCGTTAACCAACTTCGTGCAACCTATGGCTACAATCCATGACGAAGAGGCACCCATGAACTTTGACCACTTCCCAGAGGTTCCGACAATGCTTGACTTCCTCATGGGTGGCTCCGGGGAAGCTCGGCCTCCTCCACGGGGCTCTCAGATATCATCATTCTATGCGCGGAACTCCAGGATCCTTGGACGATGAATGGCTTGTCGCAAGGGCACATGTGATGGTGATGGTCTTTTAGTTATGCGAGGAATATACATGACAATTTTTGGTGTCTACTCTGCAAATTCATAGCATATGACATTCAACGTAGGTATCTCGATACTGCATTCATTCATTCATGGATCACTAGGTTTCCCTTTGATGCAAGGTTGATCTCGCCTTGAGTTCGCGGTTATCTAGAAAAAAAAAGATTTTTTTGTTTTGGGTTTGAGTTCTGTAATTCGATGAACAACTAGAACTCAAGTGATATATTATGGTGATTTTTTATCCATTGGGGGACAAGTATCTCATGCAATTGTCACATCCCAGATTTTTCCAAAATATGAAATGTTTAAAAAATTGCTTGAGTGCTATTTAGCTAGATTTACCTAGGAATGGTTATATGTTGACCTTGGATGACCACTTAGCAGAGTTAGAGGCCCTACACAAGTAGTTGAAACCCTAGTCGCACAAGGTAGAAATCCGAAAAGAAAGGCCTAAAGGGGTAAAGTTGGAAAGGTAAATTTCCCAAAAGGTTGGCACCCAAGACTACGTGAACACCTCACACTAACAATCTCCAATCCACGCGTCCCTGGCCATACCCAAGCCCTGATGCCATGTCCTTGTCAGCGTTCTGGGAACCAGGGTACCCAGGCTTGCCTGTCCGCGGCCCATGTCGTGGATCCGTCGATGGCCTAGTACAGCCCATCTATGACACCTTCAAAAGAAGTCCCTCGTGAGGGGCCAAGCCTAGCGAGGCAGACGACACCAAAACCTCCAGAGGGAGCGGCCTCCCCAGGCTGCCTCCTGAGGAGCGGAGTTTCCTATGCAAGTGCCCAACCTCCTGAGGTTGCGGTGACGCAAGCCATGATGACCAAGTCCAGGCGGGCGCCAGCGGGCGCAGTGGAGTAGGTTTCCTCTTTGGTGCAAAGGAGGCAAGCGCAGGCACGGAGTTCCGAGGAATCAGCCAAAGGATTCCATTCCCGTGCAACAAGACCAAGACCGCCAGGACGGCAGGATGGATGTCATCGTCGAGCCCACCGCAGTGTCACGACCAAGAGCTTTGCAAGAGAAGACCACCTTTTGTTAGAATAAGATGTACTACCTGTCCCCATTCAAATTGGCCACTATGGGATCCCTTCCCACCTACGTTTTTGGGGGAAGAGGACCAAGGCCACTATAAGTATAGGCTAGCCACCACCAAGACAGAAAGAGAACACCTTGGACTCACTCCCTCATAAGAGTAGACCTCGCCAGGTTGTTCTTCCCTTGTACTAGTTCATCCTCAGCCCCCTGTGAGGCAAATTTACACAAAGCAGGAGTAGGGTGTTACACCGCAAGGTGGCCCGAACCGGGGTAAATTGTTGTGTTCATCTTATTTCCCGTTTATACAGCTAGGCCGTGGGACGACGGGTCGATTGGCCGGAATGGTTGAGTTCTTCGCACACACCCAGAGTTCGAACCTTTCTTGGGTCTGTGGAGCGCCCAATCCAACATTTGGCGCGCCAGGTAGGGGCGTGTCGAAGCCTCTCTTCCACACTTCACTCCATCGCTTTTCCACCGTTACTATGGCCAACGCTCACCGTGACCGTGCCAAGTGTCGAGCCGCTCGGGCCGCCCAGACGGCACTCATGGGCAACAGCGTCCCTCGCCGCTCTGCCTCCCCGGTGGCTAACGCCGCCACCGACCCAGCTGCCCGCGAACAGCAGGACTCGTCACTGCCACCATCCATGTGGCGTGATGGCTGCACCGCAACTCCATCACCCACTCCGGTGATGGTGTCGTCTTCTCATGCTTAGTGCGGGCTGGCCAACATGCAGGCTGTGCTGCTCATCGCCCGTGAGCTCCTGCGCTATCGCCTAGCCGACGACCTCTACGAGGATTTGCTTGACCGCATCACTGAGCTCGTCAGCGCCGCTAGAGAGGCCCCTGATGGTGTCCTGGACTAGGGGGTACTCACCATGTCATCTCCTGATCTGTTAGATTGGGCCGAGGATGCCCATGGCCGTATACTCATGGGCCAGTTTGGACAGCTGCCGCATACAAGGAAGATTCCACATGACTTGGTGATCAAGACAAGGACTCCTTCCCACCGGCGTATTCGGCTAGGACTCTTGTTATCCTAGGCCTCTGGTGCATTATATAAACCAAGGCCAGGCTAGTCGATAGAGGATATACACAATCATAATCATAGGCTAGCTTCTAGGGTTTAGCCTCTACGATCTCGTGGTAGATCAACTCTTGTAATACTCATATCATCAAGATCAATCAAGCAGGAAGTAGGGTATTACCTCCGTAGATAGGGCCCAAACCTGGGTAAACATCGTGTACCCCGCCTCCTGTTACCATTAGCCTTAGACACACAGTTCAGGACCCCCTACCTGAGATCCGCCGGTTTTGACACCGACATTGGTGCTTACATTGAGAGTTTCGTCGTGTGATTGGCAAAGGATCAATGGTTCGACTGCAGATCAACTGCGATGTCGGCTTCTTCGTCACCGGCTCGACTGGTCACCTTGGCTTGACCGAGGACTGTGCCCTAACTCCAATCATCATGTTCGAATGAGGGCCTTCATCAACATCAACTCTGATCTCTATCAAGATCATGGAGGAATCATCCATGGAGCTCGGGGGCTCAACGTCAACATTGCCCTCGGGCGACCTTGCTGTTTTTCCAGACAGCGAACTTGTCCGCCGCCACCTCCTCCTCAAGTGTCGTTTTAACGATTGTTTAGTGGAATTGTGCGGAATTGAGTCTACAACAACCCTGGAAAATTTCGCCGAGTTCCATTGGAGGAATCTCTGGCAATCCATGATATACCGGAGCCCTGTCCAATCTAGACGAGAATCTGGACGAGTTTAGGGCGTGGTCTACAGAGCCCAGCTTGGAGGTCCTTTGATAGATCCAACCGTTCATCTGCTGCGGAATTTCCATATCTACCACCCCTCAAAATTTCAGCTCGATCCGACCGTCCAAACTCCGGGAACCTTCCGATTAGTGAATCACTTTTCGGATCTGTTTTCTGCGCGAGAACGAATCCGACCTGAATTCATCTTTTTTATGAACGAGATTTCGGACATCCTTTTTGAAGGAAGTTTTGCATGGGGTATTGTGTTTTGTTCCAAACACATCCCGCTAATTTTAAAGTCTTTTCCAATATGACCTGCACCATCGCGCCGGTGTCAAACCGGCCCGAAAACGTTGCTCCACGGCTGGTGACCTGCGGTAAACACGTCGCCGCTTTGTTGAGCCGAGCTCGACTTCTTCGGATCATCATCTCGGCAAGCCAAACAATAGTTTGGCATCGCAAAGGATAAATCATCACCAAAATCGCCGCCCCCCGGATTACACGGAGCGGGCACACTGGCATCGCCGCATGGTCACTTCATCAAGCCAGCATTGACCACGTCACAAGTTATGACCTGCATCGGCATGGCCAAACTGTTGCTTCATCGAGCCAATGTCCATCATGCCAAACTACTTCAACAACTCGGTTGACATGGCAGCTGCAATATCTCCTCACCGACCTGCTTCGTCTCCTCGTCTGGACCAGGGGCTTCGTTCCCTTCATCGACCTACTCCGGAGACTTCGGCGTCGTCAACCGACCAACTTCGTCACGTTAGCTGGACCGGGGGCTTTGCCTCGGCAAGACAACATTTGCCAACACCGCCATGCCGCCGCTCCATCACTCACCAGGCAATGGGTGTGCGGATCAAGTCCCAATTTCGGGAGTAACCTTTTTTCAGATTCCTACAACAGATAAACCAGGTGCTATTAATCCTAGTACTTTTTTCTTGCTTGGGTTTATTTTTTTGAAAAATTATTACTCTAGTTTGTTCCATCATCTTTACACAGGTCTGTCAAATTATGGCCGCATTAACTATGGTTGCGTGATGGTTCAGTCCGTCTCCCGTCTGTAGTTCGGCGAACACCGCATCTAGAGTCTGAACCGCCCTACAAATACAAGATTTGTCACGCCTTCACCGCGCGCCAACGCCCTACATCGACATTGGCTTCGGCACCAGGCCAAATCTCTTTAAATAAATTATTTTTGCATAAAGCAATTATGCAAGGATTATATGTATATTATTATTATTATTTCCTGGACCGCACTGTTTTATGTGTGCAGGTAGTCGATTTTCACTGCGCGGTCACTACTCCGGAGTGCCGAACTCCTTGCTCGGACACCTCGGCCTTGGGGGTTGGGACTTCGGCCATGCCGAGGACTGCGAACCTTGTCGGATCTGTCACAGATCAATGGGCATCTTCGTCCCGCCACAAGCCCGAATCGTGTCATCAACACCGAGCACATTAACCAGCTAAGTTGCTTTCATGCTCGAAGACTTTCTGTTTCAAATTTTGTTCGGTTCGACCAAGCATTATACTTTTTTGGCAAAAAGTTGTTTGTGACAAAATTCCTTGTCAAAACTTTGTTTGTGACACACAAATTCAAATACCCCATTTATTTGGGGGCTTACTTCATGAAGCCCTTCCTCTTGCATATGATTATACTCGTACGGCTTCGTTCCTTGTTCATGTATTACGCCACAATATGCACCATATTGACCTAAGTGTTCCGCAAGCTGGGTTGCCTGGCTCATGTGCTTACCCCTACGTTCCCGATTGTTCGGCTAGGGAGTAAAGGGAGCACCTCTGTGATTGTCATGACCGGGTTATCCGAGCTCGGACCTCAGACTGGGTGAAGCCGAAAGCTAGCGCTCTTATTGTTTTCAATCATGGTTGGCACACAACAAAACTCATGAGTACAAAAAATCTATTGCACAAGTCTTATAATAACAATGAGCAACCAAAGATGCTTCTTACACTTTGTCAGTAATATAGCATAAGTTCCCTGAGCGCGCTTTGTCTGTTACAACCTTATGGCCTGATTGCCTGGTTATCGGAAACACCGTCGATATTCTCGACAACTGGAGTACATAACACTTTTCGGTCCTTGACTGAAGAGGGAGAAGCCAACGATCAGTTAAGACGCGTATAAAGTTTGGGTGAACACAGATATGATATAAGTACTTCGGTACACACAATCGTTATAACATAAAATTCTTTTACCCAAGTCACTTGGGGGCTCTTAAAATTTATATGAGCTATTTTCCCAGCTTGTGGCACTTTTAAACTATTTGTGTGTTTCCCGCATAAGTCTCGCAGTGCAACACCGGACACCTTTAGAGATTCGGCAAAAACATTATCAGATATTGCTATATATGCATCGGTTTTGAATTGTGTCTTTGGTCAATAGTTGGGTTGCCCGGCTCCTGTGTTTGCCTCCTATGTTCCTCTTTGTTCGGCTAGGTGTGCAAAGGGAGAACCACTGCGATTGTGCTTCCGGCTCGCATGGTTAAGCACCTCAGTGGAGAAAGCCGAAAACTGACTGCCACAATAAGCGTAAACCGGTCAGTGATCCGATGATTATGTTAAATGATGGGCCATTCATAACATTGCCCGAAGTGTTTACGGCTTGACCTCGGCTGTCGCCGAACACTAACCGGGGGCTTGTAGCTAGCTTCCCCAATTTAAAGCTCATATGACTAAGTGAAAGTTATAAAGCCCGCATATCTGATTGCATTGTTTTCGACATTGTTATTGCGGAAACACCCTGTGTAGTATCTACAAAGGGGTAGAAGCCTACGATGGGCCACATTCAACTAATAAATGGTCGCAACAGAGTCAAAATAAACATATCATCAGCATTTGTATTTAATATACAAGGTCCGCCTTCCGTAATCATCGTTATAAAGCCATAAATATGCATCAATTTTACTTAAGATTTATTGCCAAGCTGGGTTGCCTGGCTCCTGTGCTTACCCCTACGTTCCCGATTGTTCGGCTAGGCGGTAAAGGGAGCACCTCTATGATTGTTACTACCGGGTCATCCGAGTTAGTACCTCAGACTGGGTGAAGCTGAAAGCTTGCAATCTTGAAGGATCACATTGGTCGGCAACGACGGAAGTGAAAATTTTGGTTCATTAGTACCATAGAATTCGGGAACTTTCCCCAAACTAAATCCTCAATATTTTTCTCCCACATTGATCGGAGGTGAGGTTTCATGATCATGATAAGCATGACGACCCAAAGAAAGGAACAGATAGCGACTATTTTCTTTGGAAGATGTATCTTACGTTAAAAATTAATATAACATATCTCTCTTTGTACCTTTGTTTATAAAACCGTATGGCTGGATTGCCTTGTTTGTCGTAAATCTTTGCCCTCATAAAGGCTTTATAAAGTAGGACAAACACTCCTCGGCTGCTGGCCGAGGAGGTTGAAGCTGATGGTCGGTCAACAAAGTTTTGTACAATGCGGATCCGAGCATTAATGATGTAGAGTACTTGGATACATCACTACAAAAAAAATACACTTCCGTGATGATACGTGTTTGTCACAGTAGGTCGCATTTTTTGTCATGCATGTACATCCATGACAAATTTATGACAGAATCAAGATAGTCATACCTCTGCTGTCGTAGAAGTGTTCCATGACATTACCAAAATTATCATCACAGAAGTGTCCACTTCCATGATGGTAAATCACGCGTCACAGAAGTGCTTTCGTCAAAGGTGACCGACATGTGGCATCCACCATAACGGAACGCCGTTAAGCTATCGGGTCGGGTTTTGGATCCGATAACCCGTTAACAGCCCCGACCAATGGGGATTTTCCACGTGTAAGGTCATCATTGGCTGGAGGAAACACGTGTCAGCTCATCATTGGGACAGATGTCATCCACTCATTGGACAGAAGGCGCCTATGATACGTCGACACGTGGCACGGCTGTCATGCAATATGTGATACTATCCTAAAGAGACTCGAAGGTCCCTCCAAGGATAGAACTGCATATTGAAACGCTTTTGCAAGGTGGATATCATTACATCAACATTACATAATAGATGGGGATACATACAAGAGGCATACAATGCCACCCGAATACAACATCATCTTACATAAGAGCACCATCCGACTACGGATGAAACACAAACAAAAACTCAAACGACATCCACCCTACTAGCCCAAGCTGCCGACCTGGAACCTATCCCCTGATCGAAGAAGAAGCAGAAGAAGAACTCCAAAACACGCAAACATCGCTCTCGCGTCATGATCACCGCGCAACCTGTACTTGCAACTTTTGTTGTAGTAATCTGTGAGCGACGAGGACTCAGCAATCCCATTACCATGGGTATCAAGACTGGCAAAGCTTAAAGGGAAAGGAAGGGGTAAAGTGGTGAGGTTACAGCAGCGACTAAGCATATATGAGTAAAACCAGCCCTCGAGTTGCCCCGAGGTGGCCCCGCAGTCTGCCCGGTTCGGACCAACACTTAGACAAGCATTGGCCTGGGGGGGGGGGGCTAAAATAAAGATGACCCTTGGGTTGGCCGACCCAAGGGAAGGGTATAGGTGGTGGTGAGGCAAATGGTAAAACCAAGGTTGGGCCTTGCTGGAGGAGTTTTATTCAAAGTGAACTGTCAAGGGGGTCCCATAAATCACCCAACTGCGTAAGGAACGCAAAATTGGGAGGCTTGAAGAGCAAGCGATAGGTAGCACAGCAAAGCGATAGAACGAAGCAACTAGCATAGCAATGATAGTAGTGAGATCCAGGGTAGCGTTCATCTTGCAAGCATCAAAACAACATGCTACAGCACCCCAACATTAGAACAAAAGGCATGGACATGATGTACAGGTAAAGCATGACAAAACCTGAACACTGAGCTATCTCCAGAAATCACTAGAACATGCTCAAAAAGACATGGCAAGATTGCAAATAATAATAGTTTCAGACTTTGCAGAAATAACATCAGGTTGCTATGTTTAGAGCCATCAAACAACATGTTACAGGAACTTATCATGGAAAAAAAAGGCATGGCATGAACCTACGAATTGCATAGAACAAAAGTCCCTTACTGACCATGAGCCAAAAAGGAACAGAAGATATCATGGCACCCATGTAAACATGGCAAATGCTATGACAGATTCAAACATGGCAGGAACAACAATAAGTAGGCAAGTTGGTGAGCTTGTACCACGCACTACAGAGCAATACATGGCATGACAAAGTGACCAACAGTAAGAATACATGTTTATGAAGCTAAGCATGGCAGTAGAAAGTTCATAGGGTGCATGGATCACTAGCAAAACACATGGCAAAACTGAACTTAATGTTAATAGGCTGACAGCAACATTATTTAGCAATTTGAGAGCAAGATTACAACAAGCTACATCAAGCTATGAATGCAACCAGGGGCATGGATTAATAGACCATAACATGTATAACTAAACGTCCTTAGTGAACATCTCCAGATTATGTATAGAATGACTTGTAGCAGCAGGTTTACATAGCATCACGAAATAACAGATTCAGCCTAGCAAAACAGCAACAGCAAGTACCCTACCTATCAAGCTCGATGCACTCACTACAAGACTCACAAAAATACATGGTTTGCACCCCTGTAAAGATGGCATGATTTAGTACAAAACACATGTAGACATCTATCTCATAGGATGCACACACAAAATGCAACAAAAATGACAAATCAGCAACTTATGTTACTAGACAGCAGTTAACATCATATAGCACTCTTGCAACAATGATTAGGGAATCAAGATGACCTCAAATAGAGATGGCACAATGGAATAAGATAAAGAGCATCTCATGATGAACATTTGGACATATCATGCGCATGAAATGGAGCTACGGACGCAGAGCTATGATGCGATGAACAGGGCAACTTTATGCAAACAATCTCAGGGACTGCAGATTTTCACCACCTCGAGAGGAAAAGTCAACAGCGGTGCGGTTCACGGGGATGGACGGCTCGCCGGAGAAGGACGCCGGAGAAGGCAGGGGCGGCGCTGGCGAGGCAGATCTGGCCGGATCTCGCCGGATCCGGGCGCGGACTCCGAGGGACGGCACCGGGCGGCGAGCACCGGAGTCGGTCGACGGGGCGGCGCGTGGAGGCGACGGCCGGTGGGCGCGGAGGCGGCGGC